>NC_090925.1:78439420-78742450 GCF_040938575.1 Ambystoma mexicanum
TTATGCTGAAAAGAGCCCATTTTAACCTTCCTGTAGCTATACATCCCTGTGTCTGTGGCCCACCCCTAGTCTGCGGGCCACTGCATGCCACCCTCCACCCCACCCCACCTCCATCCCACGACCGCCCTAGGCCTCCACCAGCACCAAAGCCGAGCTGTGTCCCCATTCCATGCTCAGCATGCAGACAAAACAAGGCACCCCGGCACTACAATCCACACCATGTTGCCCCACCCCACTGCAATTGCCTGTACTCCCATTATGATCCAGGGTATCCCTTCTAGCCTCCCCACCATTGCCCGCTATCTCACGATGTCCCATTGAAGTGCAGCTGCACCATGCGGACATGTACGTTCATTCCTTGAAACCTGAAATAACATTTTAATTCTGCGAAACACAGGGTAACATAATTTCCAACTTCATTTCATGAAACATAACTTCACAACGCACGTGTTACGTAAACAGTGTACACTTAACATAATTTGTTATTACAGCCCGTATTGGTTTAAACCAACATCATTTTGTGACCCATGCAGCATACTACCCTCCTGTGTAGTTAAACCTATACCCTCCAATCACCCAACACCGTGTGTCTCTTTGCTACTAAGCGACTGCCTCACACCACAGAAAACACAATGATGTTTACCTTTACACATGCCCCGCTTCGACCCTAGACCCCCTACTCACTATTCGGCCTACTCCACTGCCTGTCGCTCAACACTGCGTGGTACCTTAAATTAAGTTTGCATCTAACTTCCTGCACCCTATCATTACCAGCAACCCATCCTGAGATCGTTGTGCACCCTTCTCATTCCCACGCACATTATCGCATTATTCATTAATTATTCCGCCATAGGGGCACCATTCCCATCGTACCTGACTCTTTCCCCGTATCCCGGCCCCCCATTTGCCATGCGGCTTGTCGCTGATCCACCCACTAACTATCTTGGTCCCCAGTATACCTTACACGTTTGCGATAATTCGGCATCACACGGCAATCGCGCTAGTTACCATTGCTACAGGCCTTCCCATAACGTGCCCGCTCCGCACAAACAATCTACACCGGCACACTCCATCTACTACGGCACACCCATTCAAACCCGTACAGGTTAAGTTTGCTTCCCACCATAATGTGCTGTGATAAACCAACCCCTGAAATCCTAGAGGCCCTTACCTCGATCCCAGGCCCAAACTCCTTGGCGCGTGCACTAGCTCACAAGCACCTCTGCATGTGTTGTGGCTGTTGCCAATGGCTGACCACTGCATGATCCCTAGTGACCTAATGTTCCTGCCATATACACACACGCACAGATTAACAATGGCCCTTCTTATACCTCAGTCTGTGCACCCCCCGTTCATTATGTTATGGTTCCTAGTGAACTGCCATGCACCCACCTTTCCCACCACCACCTTTGCCTTCCAGAATCACTCCCAAGTACCGAAATCCTAGAGGCCCTCGCCTTAATCCCAGGCCCAAACTCCTTGGCGCGTGCACTAGCTCACAAGCACCTCTGCATGTATTGTGCCTGTTGCCAATGGCTGACCACTGCATGCTCCCTAGTGACCTAATGTTCCTGCCATATACACACATGCACAGATTAACAATGGCCCTTCTTATACCTCAGTCTGTGCACCCCCCTGTTCATTATGTTATGGTTCCTAGTGAACTGCCATGCACCCACCTTTCCCACCACCACCTTTGCCTTCTAATCGTCCCGCCCGCCATTAGCCCTGAGCTTTGCGCACCTACACCCCTGGGTTGTTGATGCTTTGCCCATCGCTGTACCGCTACCACATTACTCATACCCCATTAAATCATGCGCGAAACCTGAACTGCGTATCACCCAACAAATGCGCTACCCCCCAATACTGCAACCTTACCTGTAACTAGCCCGCAGCGTACCGTCCTCCAACACCAACCTCAAAAACCATACAATTATACAACATACTGTTATGCCTCATACACTTCGTCTCGCCATGCTTTTCATTAAGTACACAGGAGCCCCATTTCCTCCAACCTTCACTGTATTACTCTCTCTTGAACTATCCCCCTTCCTCCCTTGGCCCTCCCCTTCCTCCTCCCTGGCCTTCCTCTTTCTCCCTAAAGGATGATGTGCACCAGACCCACCAATCATTACTTAGCTTACATAAACTCACAACTCCTCCCACTGCCCCATCTGCCTCACAAAATCCAACATCACACTGCTCCTCCTCCTGCCTCTCACCCCGCCACCTCCCAGCAAAGTCCTCCCACTCAGTTCAGCCACACCTAGCGCAGTCAACTGAACCCTCATCAATTCTCTCTCCAACATGTCACTCACACCTAAGCAAAAACTATCCCACATTCTCAGGCACCCCACACACTGCACAGTCCCTCGACTCCCCACTCGAAACAGTCATTCAGCCCCACACACCCTATCCTCAACCGATTCAGCATCACCTCCTCCCCCCTCTTCCCCCCTCCTCCATTCCAGACTCCCCGCATCCACCTTCACCGACACTTTTCCACGAACACCAAACATCCACCTGCCCTTCACCCCACTCACCCACCTCTCCTGCCACTCATCCATGACCCGTCTCACCATCACAGCCTTCACCTCATCCACACTCAAAGGCAACCTCACTTCAACCGCTCCCATCCTCATACCCTCACCCGCCACCAGATCCACCAACTCATTACCCAAAATGCCACTGTGACTGGGGACCCACGCCAACTCCAAATCCATTCCCCCACGCACACACTGATCAATCTTCCTCCTGATATCCAAAATCACATCCTTCCTATCACCATCCTCTGCCACAATCGCCTGCAACCCACTCAATGAATCCGAGAACACGCCACCTTCTCATACCCCAACTCAAACACCCTATCAATCGCCAATGCAATCGCCACCAACTCAGACGTACAAATAGACACATCAATCGTCAGTCGCCCCACTTTATACTCCCCAGTGTTTTCCAAATAATACGCTATACCCACTCTTCCAGACACAGGATCTTTCGAACTGTCCGTGAACACCTTGCACCCTTCCTTCACTGCCACATATGCCTGACCCAAAGCCTTGATCTCACCCCGCACACCGTGCTTCTTCGACACCGCACTCGCCAACTCTAAACACACCTTTGGAGACCCCATCATCCACATCGGCCATCTCACCAAATCCATACCTGTCACAGCCAACAACTCGCCTACACCCCACTTCACCTCTTTCTCCCACATATGAAATCCCAAAGTGCCCCCCTTCCTCATCCACCGGTCCCTATAGTAGTCAAACCTCCAATTATACTTCAAACATTCACGCACCGGATGAGCCACACTCTTCGCACTGCACTTCACCCACCACCTCATATTCAACGCATCCCTCCTCAACCCCAACGGCATCTCCCCCACAAGCACCTGCACCGCATTCACTGGCGAGGACCTCATCACACCCGAACACACCCTCAATGCCCTCGCCTGCACCCTATCCAACCGCAACTTCTGACTCGCTGTGAAACCCACTGCCACCTGACATCCAAAATCCATCACACTCAAAATCAACCCCTTATGCAACATTCGTAAACACTTCTGCTGCGCACCCCACTCTTTCCCAGACACCGCCCGCAACAAATTCAACCTATGTTTACACTTAACCACCACACCATCCACCTGCAAATTCCAGTCCAACTTCCTATCCAGAATCAACCCCAAGTACCGAAACTCTTCTACGCTCTTCACCCTCACACCTTTCAAAACCAATTATAACTCCTGCTGCACCCTTTTCCTCGAGAAAACCATACTTACACTTTTATCCACAGACACCGAAAAGCCCCATTTCCCACACCACTCCTCCATACGCACTATCGCAGCTTGCAGCCGACTCTGCACCAACAACAAACTCCGCCCTCTTACCCATACCACACCATCAGGGGAGTTGCTAGGTCTGGAAAAGACCCGGGGCTAAGCTGTTGTTGGAACTGTTGGACTGGGGGCTAGCTAGTCTTTTGGCTGTAGCTCCTGAGATTCTATCCGGGGCTACAACCAAAAGATCAGGGGCTATAGCCCCCTTAGCCCCCCCCAGCAACGCCCCTGCACACCATCATCTGCAAAGAAATCCACCTGACATCCGATTCCCGCCAAAGCCCGAATCAACCCATCCACCATCACATTAAACAGCATTGCACTAATCACACTCCCCTGCGGCGTCCCATTCTCCATCTTTCAAACCTCAGGCATCACCCCCCTCACTCTCACCTGAAAGGTCCTATCAGCCAAAAACGCCCTAATCCACCGAAACATCCTCTCTTTCACACCCATCTCCAACAGCCTTATCAACAACCCGCTCTTCCATACCATATCAATCGCTTTCTCCAAATCCAAAAAGAACGCCCCCACCAACTCCCCATCACACAACGCCTCCTCCACACCAGTCACCAACCTTACTAACGGATCAGCCACCGACCGATTCCTCCTAAACCCACTCTGGATATCACTCAATCGCCCATTCAACTCCAAATAAAACCCCAATCGCTCAACCACCATCCGTTCCATAACCTTACACATCACAACAGTCAGCGCAATCGGCTTATACGACTTACATTCCGTCAGAACCTTGCCACCCTTCAGAATCACCACCACAATAGCTCTCTTCCACATCTTCGGCAAAACTCCACTCTTCCAGATCTCATTGAACAGTGCCAATACCTCCAACTTACATTCCACTGGCAACTTCTCCAAAAATACATACATGACCCCATCCACCCTGGGCTAGACCACTTCCCCTTCCGAATCGCCCCATCCAACTCCACCACAGAAAACGGAACCTCGTACTGTTCCTCCCAAGGCCCAACATCCGCCAACAACTCCCGCATCTCCGCCTCAACCACATCCATACCTAGCCTCACTGCTACTGGAAAATTCCCTGAACTGTGCACCTCTGCAAAATACTCCCCCCAACAAATTTGCCTTCTCCCCTTCCTCACTGACCTCCTCTTCCCCTTTCAACAACACAGACATACCACCATGCGGCCTCATCAATCTGGACATCCGCTTGAACTGTTTCCAAACCTCACCCACACCAGAATCACTCCCCAGGGACCCACAATAGCCCCTCCAATGTCCTCACTTTCTTTCCCTAATCACCCTCTGCAACACCGCCTTAGCCTTCTTATACGCCACCAGATCCACCAACATTCCCGTTCTCACTGCCCTCGCCCTAGCCTTCTTCCGTGCCGCCACTGCTCTTGAACATTCCACCGACCACCAAGAAACCTCGATCTTTCCACCCTTCCCCTTCTCAATCTCCGGAATTGCTGCCACAGACGCTGCTCTCATTTCCTGCACTAGATGCTCATTCCATTCATCCACCCCCTCATCCCTTCCCCATGGAACAATCAAACCCCGACACACTCCCTTATACACCTCCCAATCAACCTTCCTAAAATTCAACCGACTCCCAGACATATACGTGGCCTGATCCCTACCTCACCCCTCACAGTCACCAAAATAGCAGAATGATCGCGCCCCATGTCCCCATCCTCACGCACCTCCCAATCACATTCACCCGCAATAGCAGCAGTCAACAAGGTCAAATCCAAGCACAACAACTTCCCAGTCCTCACATCCAACCGCGTACCCGAACCATCATTCAGCATTACCAGACTCAATTCATCCGCTATGTCCTCCAACAGTTCCCCATTCGTATCTGTCCGATTACTACCCCACAACGTGTTGGCACTGTTAAAATCGCCACACAAAACACAAGGTCCCTCATGTCCCCTTATCACTCCAGACAGCACACCCACTTCCACCACCTCACACGGATTATAATAATTCAGCACCAATACTTCCGATCCTCCTACCCTAATCCCCACCCCAATCGCCCTTGCAACCAACCCCTTTTGAACTGCTAGAGCCACACCCCCTCCTCTACCCTCCATCCTATCTTTACGAAACCACTCAAAACCCGGAATCACAAACCTCAGACCACCCCTTAACCACGTCTCCTGAATACAAACCATGTCAACATTCAATTCCCCACACACTGCTTTCAACTCCTGACCATTCCTCAACAAACTCTGCGCGTTCCACTGCAAAATCCTCATGCCGGCACCCCACTCTGCTTCCGGACTTTAGCAACCATCCTAAACACATCCTGTTCCGCCACATCCACAACACTCAAAAACCTCCTCCCCGCTTCCACCACTCCTTTCGTAAGATCTGGCACACTGATAGACACATTCCCCTGGACCAGCTCCAGCACACTCACTATGAAGCACATAAACTCAGTTTTTGGGACAATCACCATTTCTACGCCTTTCAGCTCACCCACCACTTTCTTCCTTCCCACAGCCTCATCCACCACCGGCTCTTTCGCACTAACCTCAGTCACTACCCGTGCCGGTTTCACCCTTGCTACATACAGCCTCCGCATAAGACAAACCTTCCGCCGCCCTCACCTGCACTACCTCTCTCGCCACCCTGTGACTCTCACACCCCCTATATGCGGTAGAATGCCCATCCCCCCCATAATTCACACACTTCTCCAGGGTCTCCACCTTGCATTACTTAATATCATGATCGCCACCACACTTCCCACAGCGTCTCTCATTCCTGCATACTCTCATCACATGTCCAAACTGACATTTATAACATCTCAAGGGCAACGCTACATAAACTTTCACACGGAACCTCTGATATCCCAACTCCACCACTACCGGACACTCCGTCCTCGCAAACCTCACTGCCACAGTCGTAGATACCACATCCTCATGTGCATCTCTCCTCCCCAACCTCCATGCTTCCACCACCCCCACATCCGCCAATTCCTTTTCCACCTCAGACATATTCACAGACACTGGCACTCCATACAGCACCCCCTTACATGACACACCACTTTGATCAATCACTTGCACCGCATGCCTACCCAGACAACGCACCTCCCGAATCTTAGCCTTGCTACCAGCATCCGTCCCCTTCACCAACAACTGGCCCTCAGCCACCACTAACACCCAGGTAACATCCCCCACAGCCGCCTCCACCCATCTAGCAATTTCCAACGGATTCACCCCCAGAAACGTCTTCTCTCGACTCTCAGGCTTCAACACCACCTTCCACACACTGTCACCCTGCATCTTCTCCTCCCCAGACCCACCGCTCTCTGAGGCTTCCAGCCCTTTCAAAACGCGCTTTTTTTTCTGGATTACCGACCCAGTGTTGTTCCGGGCCAGCCCCCCTTCATCATCCCTCAGGGATCTGCTGCAATCCTGTCCCCCACACTCCTCCATACCTCTTTCCACAGATGTAGATTTTATAGTCATCGTCCTCCCCCCCTCTTCACCCCCTCCTCCACCTCCTTTTTCTTTCCTTTCTCCTTACACATCCTTACCTCCTCCTTAGAGCTCATTCACCCCCAGCCCCAGTCTTGACAGTCCGCTCCACCTCCTCGAGCCCTGCACCCTCCACCTAGTCACCGCTCCGCCCTGCCCGAGTCCGCCCACTGTTCTCATCTGCAGCCTGACTCTGTTCGCATGATGATGACGCTTCTCCCAGTTCCCTCCCATTGTTCTGTATCCTCTCTCTTAAAGGGGCTCTGCCCTTTATTCAAGCGTAACACCTCCACCCTTCTTAACATGAGACTTCCTGGGCTACATTTGCTCAACGAGCCTCTGGGGTCTCTTTGTGGTTCGATGGGGTCTGTTTGGTTGATCGCGGGTCTCTTCCGCAGTTTCAGCTTGCAGCATTTCATATGTCTCTTTGTTCTGTTTCTTCCTTCTTGATCACTACCTCTTTCGTTGGTTCATATTCTTCCAAGTATAACTTGTGGAAGCGGGAGGCGTGTGGTGCCATTTCACTGTGGTCCTTTTTTGCTAGGATGGGATCTGTACGGTATGTCCCTTCTTTGGGTTTCCTTGTTTCTCTCGTCTCGTGTTTGGGCCCGTGGTCCTTCATCTGGGTTACCCCGAACGATCTATAGTGGGCGTTGGTGAGGGTGCCCTGGCTGAGGTGGCTGTGCCCTATGGCGGGGCTCGGTATCATGTGGATGGTGGGGGGCACTCTGCGGTCTATCTGGGTTGGGTCGCATCGTGGCTGACCTTTTGGTTGTGCTGTCCCCCACTGGACTACGTGGGCTTGGTCCAGGGGTTGTGCTGCTGCTCTTGTCTGGTGCCGCTGCCTTGTACCGCCATTTATTGTGGTCTCCATACCTCCCCCCGGTGTAACATCTCAAAGGGTCCTGGGCGGTTTCGTGGCTTGTGATCCTCCCGCATGACTGGTGGTTGTATGGGTCGGTATGCAGCGTTCACAGGTGGTTCTGTCCTACATACTGTCTGAAGGTGGCCTTCTTGGCCACAGCGCCGGCACCTTTGTCCGATGGCCCGGCATAGTCGTCTGTGTGGGACCTCAAGTCCAAATTTGCGGCATCGTGCGTTGCTCGGGATTGGGCGCCAGTGGCGTCTGAGTCGTCTTCTCCTCCAGGGTCCTGTGGGCTTGGAGTATTTCATATGTCCTGCTCTGAGGTCCGCAATGGAGTTACATTTGTTTTTGTTTTCAATGGTGGCTGTCTGTGCTTCTATTCGCTCGCACGTTCTCGCCATATTGAGTACTTTAGTTAGGGGCAATCGCTGTTTAAGAAGTTGCTTCCTGAGTGTTGACGAGGTGCACCCTTCTATGATCCTCAGTCGTATTGCCTCTTCATCATTGAAGTTGTCAAAGTCGCAGCTGCTTATTTTCTGCTGGAGATGGATGACAAACTCATCAATGGATTCATCTGGAAGCTGCACGTGTTTATTGAATGCATAGCGTTCATAGTCCTTGTTGGAGCTTACTATCAGCCTTGCGTTGACTGCAGTGAGGAGGCATTGGTACGTGGTCCTTTCTTGTGCGGGAATCGTCTTGGTAATCCCCTTTATCTCTCTTCTGGCCAGGTTGTTGAAGATGCACACTTTGTTGGGTACGTTTTGTCCACCAATTGCTCCTAGGAAGTCTTCGAACTCCTCGGCCCATTCTACCCATCTTCGTCCATGGTTGTGAAGCGGGTTTAATGCGAATGGTGCAGGCCGATGCATCAACGTGGCGTATGGTGCAGGTTCTACACTGGCCAGGGTAGGTGCTCCGACGACTGTGGTCCCCTGTGCTGGGTCACCCATGATGGTGTGGTTTTGCGGCAGGGGTTGGCTCTATTTGCCATGGCTCCTGCTGTGTTGCCACTCTTGCTGTCTTCCGTGGTGTGACCCCTGTCGTGAGTTAGCCGTTGGGTTCTCGGTGAGCTGCTGGGTCGCAGCGCGTGGCATGGTGGCACATGGTTGCTCTAGTGCTGGCTGGCGGTTTTATAGCGTTCACCTGTTTGGCCTCACTGTCTGGTCCTTGGGGGGTTGCTGTGTCCACCCACCTATTGGGTACCTCAGTTGTTGTCGTGTTTCATCGGGGCTATCATTAAGTGAGCTTGTGGGGTGGCTCAGGTGCTGGCAGGATGTGGTTGTCTCCCTTCTTGTTTAATTGTTTGATTTGCTTTCTGGTCCTTTTCTATTGTCCTTTTGGCACACTTTGTGAGCTGCCCTCTGCTGCTGTCTACTACTGTGTATGCTGTGGTGGGGGAGGGGCGTGGACTCCTTACCGGTGTCTGGCGCCTCTCATTTCAGGCTGCTGCGGTCGTCTTCTGGCGGGCAGGGCTCCTTCGTTACACCTCCTCCTGTTGGGTTCTCGCGGCAGGGTCCTCCCTCCCCCCTGTTCTTCCTTGCACTGCTGGTTGAGTTCCTCTTCTCTGTGGGCGTCTCTCACCGTGCTGTGACTCCCTCCGCTGTCGGGTGTGCTGTCACCTGTTCCGCACCCACGTGGTCTCTTGCTGGGTTCGTTACTCGGCTGGGCATGTACTGTGTGCACTAGCATGGTTCTGCTGGAGGCCGTTATTGCGTTCCTCAGCCAGGCGCTGGGCACCTCCTCAGTGACGCTCGTCCTTTTCCCTGCGCTGCTGGGCACTTGCCCTCCGTTCAATTGGTGCAACATGCACCGGATGACACCGTACCTTTGCGGCAGGTGTCGGGTCCCTGCTGGGCGCGCGGCTCACTGTCTTGCTGCAGGGCACGTCCTGTCCTGCACCATTACTGCTGGGCTTTTTCCCGCTCACCCTCGCCTTGTTGCTGGGGCGTCCTTGCTCTCCCCCCGCCCCCTTCCTCCGTAGGCTGCACGGTCGGTTTAGCTGGAGTGATCCTGTCTGTTGGGCGCCACACTTCTCCTGTCGTCATTCTGCTGGGTATACTTTACCCAGCGCACTGCTGGGCTTTTCAGTCCCATCTCCTGCACACGTGGGTTCATATCAGCTTTGTCGCCAGTTGTTATGCCTCATACACTTCGTCTCGCCATGCTTTCCATTAAGTACACAGGAGCCCCATGTCCTCCAACCTTCACTTTATTACTCTCTCTTGAACTGTCCCCCTTCCTCCCTTGGCCCTTCCCTTCCTCCTCCCTGGCCTTCCTCTTCCTCCCAGTTCCCTCCCATTGTTCTGTGTCCTCTCTCTTAAAGGGGCTCTGCCCTTTATTCACTCGTAACACATACTGCATTTCTTCCAGCTGTTGCTCACAACAGGTTTCTGCCTCTGCTCTGTCCTCTTGCTTCTTAGCCCTTCACCCGACTGTCATTCACTGGAACCTGGAAACTGGATACATGGACACCTATTTCTTCCTGTTCTCGCTGATCTGGGAATGAGGCTGCTTTGCTCACCTGGGAGCGGGATTATAAGAACACAATAAGGGTTGGGCTCCCTTTATCCCCTCACATACCCCCCCTTTCACACCTTGGGGTTCCTTCCCTTCCACCCACTTCCTGAGGCTGACGTCTCCCAGTCTGGGGAGGGGTACCCCCAGCTGGACCCTGCTGTAGGAGGGGAATGGGGGACCTGGGGCCAGGGAGGCCTGCTGGGCGATGCGGCTATGTCAACATCCGCCACAGACCTCCCTCCACTCTGTGCATCCCCTGGCTGTTTAGCAAGTGTATTTTTGTGGAAAATTGGCCATATATGTCCCCAAGACTTGAACCCCCCCTAAGTACATGTTCGGCAGAGAGGAAAGACTGGGTTGGGGAAGGAAAGCAGGTACAAGATAGGCAGATAGGAAAGACTGGGTTGGAAGGAAACCCATGTAAAAATGAAAAAATGTTTGTTGAAATATATTGTGCAAAACTAAGAAAAAAATAGCCTGGCAAAGACAAAACTAAGCTGCAAGCATTAGAAAAGCACTGTCTTAAACTAGCATTAACAAACTCAATAACTGTAACACTAACCTTTGGGCCGAACAAAGACAAGGCATATATATTATGTTTAATGGAGTCCATTTTTGGATATTGGTATAGCATATGTATGTATGTGTGTTTTTTTTATTTGATAGAGCGCACCGAACCCTCAGGTAGCTGTGCTCAAAATGACAAGTATACTTGAAGCTTAGTTACAACATAAATAGGGTATATATATATACAGGCAATATACAAAATTACTGTCACGTTAGGTTACCTAGCGACTAGTGGACGCATATAAGTATAACATGATTAGAGTCAGGTGATGCAGTGGTAACAGATACATTGAGAACGGTAAGGCCGGTGCAGCATTCGGTAACAGGTGCAGTCATGGTACAAGTTAGGAGTCATTAGTTTGATCCACATGAGGATTATCCTTCTAAATCTAGAATAGGGTTCATCAGTTCTCAGATCTAGGGGGATTGCATTCCAGGATTGCGCATCTATGACCGGGAAGCTAGAGGCGGCGGCTGTGGTGCATTTAAATCTAGGAATCTGGAAGGTGTTGGCATTGGCAGATCTCATGGGGCGGGATGTAAGTCATTTGTTTATACTTTCTACAAGATATGGTGGTGCTATATTGTTCAGGCATTTAGAAGTTAGTGAGAGTGTTTTGAGGAGGAGCCTATCGGTAATCTTGGGCCAGTGCACATCTCTTCAAAATGAGGAAATGTGATTTCTAATGGGGATATTCATGGCTGCTCTGAGGGCATTGTTTTGAAGTCTTTGTAGTTTGGCGGTAAAGTACTTATTAGCTCCCATGTACAAGGCATTACAATAGTCCAATCTGGATATTACAAGTGCGATGGCCAGGGTGAAGCACCTAGTTTTGGAGAGAAAAGGCCTGCAGGCCCGGATCAGTTTGCAGGTGTAGGCTGTTGTGGATGCAAGTGAGTTGACTTGCTTCTTGAGGGTGAGTGCGGAATCAAGGTGGAATCCCAGTGTTTTAACTGCAGGCATCACCTTGATGATGTTGTCAATGTTAAGTGAGGCGTAGCTGGGGTTGAGTTTTTTGAGGGCCATCTCCAAGCCTAGGATTAGTAACTCCGTTTTGTCGTCGTTTAGACAGAGGCCATGTGATGCCATCCATGCCTGAACGAGGAGCTATATCTTATTTACTAATGCCGAGTCTTCCAGAAAGTTGCCCGAAAGAGGAATGAGGATCTGGGTGTCATCTGCGTAATAAGTGTAGATGACTCCCAGTCTGTCCTACTTGTCAAACAGGGACTTAGTAAAGATGTTGTACACGGTGGGTGAGACACATGATCCCTGAGGAACGCCACAGGAGATTTGTATGGGCTCAGCTGAGGCTGAAGGGGAGAAGACTCTCATTGTACGGTTAGCTAGGAAGGACCGAACCCAGGTTATGGCATCAGTTGAGAAATGGGTTGCATAACACTGCGTGATCCACCAGGTCAAAGGCTGCAGATGGATCAAGGAGGAGTAGCATAGCTGATTTCCCGTTGTCCTTCAACTCATCAATTTGGGTCTTGAGGTCTATTAAGGCTGTTTCTGTGCCATGGAGAGGTCGGAAGCTAGATTAGCGAGATCCTAATAGGTGGTTAACTTCCAGGTAGTCCTGTATTTGAAGGTAAGCTACTCTATGATAATTTTAAGTAAAAAGGGGACTGTGGTGATGGGTCTCAAGTTGGTCGGGATGGCGGGATCTGATGTTTGTTTTTTGAGCAGTGGGAGCACCCATGATTCTTTGAGATTATTTGGCACTGAGTTAGTCTTGAAGGAAGCATTAATAAGCTTTGAGATAAAAGGGGCTAAGTCGCTAGCTGCATCCTTTATAATTTGGGCCGGACAATTGTCTCCTTTGCAGTTTGAAGGTTTTAGAGAGAATATGACTTTTTCTGTCTCAGAGATAGAAATGTTCTTAAAGCTGAAAGGTCGGATGGTACTGTATGAGGTGGCTGGTGGGTGTTGCTGCTCATGAAGGAGCAAGGAAACTTTCTTGTTGGCTATTTTGAGTTGGAGAGAGGCCATTTTATTAGACAGGGCATTTTGTATGTCGGTACACAAGGGCTTATCCTTAAGAGTATTGTCAACCTGAGGTATAGGTGATTCCATTTCCCGGAGGATGGAGAATAGTTCCTTAGTGTCGGATTTCGCATTTGAAATTCTGTTGTTAAATATATTATTTTTACTACTGATTATTTCCTTCTAGTAGAGTTTGGAGAAGTTCATTAGCTTGGCTTTATTCTCGTCAGTGGGAGAGTGACACCAGATTGATTGGAGCTTTCTTTTTTGGATTCTTAATTATTTGAGTTGTGACGTGAACCAAGTATTAAGATGGGATTTCTGTCTACCTTTGCAAAGTTTGAGAGGTGCAATGGTAGCCAGGGCCTTGGTCATAGCACTGTTGAAGACTTCCACTAGTGAGATGGGGTCTGTATTGCTGCCTAGGTTGTTAATGGCAGGGAGGAGGAGGTGTGGGAGTAACTTTTCCGCTGTTATATCCTTTTTACTTCTAGCGGGGAGTGGAGGTGCCTTAACAATTTTTTAATTTTAGGGCAGAGGAGGACTAGTGTGGCTGAGAAGGTAATTAGATGGTGATCAGTCCAGGATTGAGGGGCATTCTTGGTAATGGTGATATTACAGTTCAGGGTGGCGACCCAGTCAACGGTCCTTCCTTTGGTGTGGGTAGGGGGTAACTGCTTTTTGTATCAGTCCATGATCCTTCAAAGGGGCTGCTACTGATTGGGCATGTTTATCATCAATTTCATTAAAGCCAAGATGCATGTTCTTTGGTGGTGTTGGCTAAGAGGCAGGTTAGGTCTTCCTCGAAGGTTCCTAATGGACCTGGCGGTCTCTACACCAGGTAGATGGTGAGTGTGCGGTTGTTGGATAGAGGGAGTTTAGCTGCGAGTATCTCACATGATTGGTAAAATGGAGAGGGGGTGAGTCTAATGGATAAGTCGGATTTGGAAATAATGGCTGGGCCGCCACCTCTAGCGTTTTGTCTTTGAACTTTAATTATCTGGTAGCTGTCTGGTACGGCTATCATAAGGGCTGGTCCTGCTGCATGGTGGAGCCAGGTCTCAGTTATCGCAAGCAGGTCTAGGTTCTCATTAGTTAGGGTATCTGCAATATAAGTGGCGTGGGCCAACAGTGATCTGTTATTGATAAGAGATCCTGATGGGGATAGGGTACTTTTAGTTCAGGTGTTAGGGGGTTGTTTAGTCATGGATGTCTTCCTTCTCGAGAGCGTCTTCATGCTAGTGGAGACATGTGCAGAGGTCAAGTTGTTGGTCCTATTTAGCTGTGCACGTCTTGTTGGAGAATCTGAAATTTGGGTAGTCTTTTAGTACAGTTTATTTTAGGTTCATAGAGGCGGGGCAATCTTGATCTAAGTCTCATATTTCTGTCTTTAGGTGGGCATGCTGCCAACAGAGCAAAGGTCATTATGGCGAGGAGGCCGATTATAAGTAAGTTTGTCTGGAGCCTGGCATGCGCTAAAATTGCTTTGCAGGCATGGTCTAAAATTGCTTTGCAGGCATGGGCTATATAGAGCCTGCTGTTAATGTGCAGTGGCCAACTGAAGATTTGTGGAGGCATACTGCATGGACAGTACAGGCTGTAAATCTCTTTATGCGGTATGTTTATGCAAAGTGCAGGGCTGTGCAAATATATTGAATGTTTTGTATTTATTTATATAGTTCCTATACACAGGAAAGTGTTTCAAAGCGCTCAAGGAGGTTGGGAATAAGGGGAAAAACTGTCGTTCAGAGCCCTTGATATTCGGAGACGATAATAGTCTCAACAGGCTGAGTAGGTGTGTCAAATACATGTAACGATTGAGACACAACAAATAGGTCTGACAGCGATTCTGTAATTTTGCCAGTGCAATTTAGGAGAGCAGACAGACTATCTTCAGGCATGTGCATTTAGATTGTGCAATTGCATAGAGGGTAACAGGGAGGGGGAGGTCCAAGTGCAACCAGTTGGTGGAGACTGGGGTAAGTGCAGACAGAGCCATTCTCTAGAGTTGTTTCGAAGTGCCTTGAAGTTGGGTGGGTGTAGGGCCCTGAGGCAAGTGCGAAAGAGGACTGGCAGGTGTGCCCGGGACCTGAGGGACTCGGAGGTACACCAGGTGGGCAGTTAGCAAGCTGTAAGGAAGAGGAGGGAGATATGGAGAGAGCAGAGAGCTGGGGTTTAGCAGGAACTTAAAAAAGGTGAAGCGCAAGGCAGAGGGCGGCATTGAGGCTATTCCAGAGGGAGGCACCTGCTGAGGATAAGGATCTCACTCCAAATATCTGCTTGGAGAACAGTCTCACTCGCAGATGGTTGGAGGTAGATGAGCGCTGGGCTCATGAGGGACAGTATTTAGGTAGGCAGCGTCCCAAGTAGGTAGGTCCCTAGGTAGTGTGTATCTGTAAACTGCGGGGAGTGCTTGGTGAGAGAGTGCAGGGAGTGTGTGCCAAAAAGAAGGCCAAGTGTGTAGCAAGAGAGATTAGAGGCAAGCTGCAATGGTTTTTCACATATCCATCCCGCTGCATCGTAGCACACACCCACAGTTCTGCAATTGCTGTCTATATTTTAGTTTACAGTTTTACTACAAAAATCCAAAATAAATGCAAAAAAAATCTGCAGCTTGAACAATCCCAAAACAATACAAAAAGTGGATTTCTTTTTTGCTATCAGTTCTGTTCCACCATTCAGCTCCTTCCCGCTGGAATGCAATACCCCTTTTAGTAGTGAAGCCCTAATGCTTGCGTCTCTGTGCCACATTCCCCCGCACTACCGTAACCACCCAACACATCCCCACACTCATGCCACCAAGCCAACCCCTGTGTCTTTCAACATGCGCCCATTGAGTGGAGCACCGCTCCCTCCCTCCCTCGCTCGCCCCCCAGCGCTACGCCTCAGCAATAATCCCTTGCATCAGGAATTTGATGCTCTGATCAGTATTTTCATTCGAAAGTATGTAACTGAATGTACACATATTAGCTGGGTAGTGTGGGTGAGGTGGGGGACTATGAGAGGGGAGGATGGGGTGAATGCTGCCCATGGGAGAAGGAGGGAAGCTGGTCATATGGGACCCACCCTGCTGGGCGTGCAGGCCAATGCATGTGGAGAGGTGCTCAAAGGCTGGGAAACATTAACCTTACTGTAGGAATTTAAAAATCCTAAAATTAATGCATGTCTAATTGCCCTCGTGTTATGCTGCATGAAATGCCAGCACGCCCTTATTTGTTAGTGCAAATACGACATGTCCTATCACTGCTAACATCTCTCCCCACAACCCGAGCAATGCGACCCATTCCATAGCCCTCAGAAGGTTGATCTGGCAGGGATACGGTGCCATGGCCTGGGTTGCATGCAGACCTAGGTAGCAGGCGCACAACCCACTGAAATATCCTCACGGCTATTTTTGTTTTTTTCTTTTTTTTAATTAAGCGCAATTGGGACACAGACTCCCCCTGTGAAACTTCCCTGAAGAGCGAGAGACTCAGAGAGTCTAATCTGCAGCAGTCTAGGGGGTGCCAGGAAACAATGGGTTCTGATTGGGAGGCAGCTGCAGTGACTGACCCAGCTGGAAGCGAGGTATGTTGGAGATGGCTACTGGCCTTTCACTACAGTGACTAAAGCTCTATCGTGCATACATTTAACCAAAAGATAAGATCAAGATATTTATATAGCGCTTTTGCTGGGCTCTGCATATATCCAAGCGCTTTAAAATAGATGTTACCCAAAAGATACAGCTGTGCACAGTTCGAATATGCCCTGTGTAAGTGCTACATTTAAAGATCTGGAAGTGATCACGGTCTGTTTTTGCCGAATTTTGGTGTTTAAATTTACACAGAGTAATGTCACTATCACATAGCAAAGCCCAAATGTGCGGTAAGTGGAGGGGAGTGGTTGTTAAACGGGGCGGGCCTTCATAGCCAACACTGCAGCCTTTGCCTCAATGCTTTGGCTCACCCTGACAAACTACCACCCCACTTTAACAACACCCGTACCAGTGAAATGCGCCAGGGAAGCCAGCAGCATTCGCTGAGGCACACCACAATAAACCTCACTTGTGCTCGTGGCTCAGACTATCACTCCAGAGACCACGAATAAAGAGACCAGGCCGTCCATATCGGACAAAGGACGCTGCACCCGAACTACATTAAAGCAAACAGTACGTATACCTTAGACAACGTCTGTGGACACACGCCGCAGGCACGGCCAAACATCTGTGCACCGTTGTATACAGCTATGGCTATGCCAAACTGGTCTAGTAGCACACATAAACGTCCTCACTGAAACACCTGACGTACCTCAACACCTCTGCCACTAGCATACAGCGACTACCAACAAAAATACATTTGTTATAGCTGGGCACACATCGAAGCATCAACAATATCACTCCATCCCAACCCACCAACAGCACCCACCCATGTGCCTGACCTTGTGCTGCTTAGTACAGCCTAGCCAGCCACCTAAGTCTTATGCCAGGAAAAATGCACACAAGCGTCTCTTAAACTAAACTCTTAGAACCTCCACCACATTGACTGCGGTCACCGAGAGCATTCAACCATAAATCGCATTGAGGCCATACAAATGGATAAGACAAAACAATACAAGACAATTTGAGTGGGACCCCCCACCAGTTCTGAAAATGGCAGCCAAATGCTGTGAATAACCTGCTGTACACCTGCATAAGGCCGGAACATGCTAATTCACTATACAAAAATTGTTATTCGCGATGACCCCCGGGCTCAAATTCTTTGCCCCCTTTTCCTAGAACCCATAACCCCTTAGTTTCCCCTTTGGAAACGTTCTAATACAGTTGAACCTACTGTGCAAATCGAGGTAGTGACATAACTTTTCTGAGGAACAACAGGAAAACAATGGTGGTACACACGTCTGGCAACCAGGGCTGGGAGAGTGGGTTTTTCTGCAGCCTCATTCACAATTTACAACATTAACAGCCCTGACTGCAGCCTTTAACTGCTGATGCCCAGGCCGTCTTTGCTTCTTAATGATCCGCCAATGGTTAAATGCAGAACCATGCGGCCTGAGTCCTATTCACAGGCTCACCACATGGCCAATATTGCCTTACCCTGGTGAAATCACATTGTATTCTAATGGCTAAGTGAACTTGTGTGCTGACGTCGAGGGCATGTAGAAATAGGGTAGATTTAATTGCTAAGTGAGTGCTATGTACAACGCCCACCTACCTGAAGTAAGCCTGTCTGGTGGGATGCTCCACAATAGAATACACCAGGGCCTCGGCCGCCCCCCCTTTTCCTTTCTTCTAGAGTGGGAGCTGTGCTTCCCTGTGATAAATATGTGCCTCCCATTATTAAAAAGTTGCACTACTTTGTGTTAACTTGCCCCTCTGCCCTGCAGTCTGAATGTGCAACATTCGCCACACCGCCTTAGTACTTAATGAGGTGGGACCCCCCCACCAGCTCTGGAGATGGAGGCTCAAATGCTGCAAATGTCATGCTACACGCCCGCATAAGGCCGGACAATGCTATTTGACCATGCTGTTTAGCTAACCCCTGACAAGCAACTGCCTCGGCCACGTGACCTGGGTAGCAACAAGCCACCTATCAAAGAGGAGTGTGGGGGACCATCGATTCACTCGCCCCACCCCAATATATGAACCTGCAAATCCAACAACCAGCCAATCACCTGCTATCCCCCTGGATCGCTGCTACTGACACTACATGGAAGGATGCTCTGCTCAGTCTGACGCTGCTTATACCATTGTTAATGGTATACAATGAGGCTCACCCAAGCCTGCTGCACCCAAACTGTGGAATGCGGGTACAGGTTTGAGTAGCAAGTTTATACTCTCCACTGTCCCTGTGTTCCCTTAAAAATTCACAAATCGGCTTAACGCCACCGATACGGGCTACTAGCTTCGTATGCTGGTCCGAGGCTCCCGCCCTATCCGTTCAATTCTGATGCCCGTACTACTGCCAATTCTGAGTTGTGATGCTGCCTGATTGCGCCCACAAGGGGGCGGGGGCATAGGCGTCAGTCCTGTGGATCCATTGACAAGGGAGAGGTCCGGCTTACCAGGCCCGACCTGCTGTTGGCGCTGTGGGCAAAGGCAGTGCTGCACAAGGAGCCCCTGATCCTCGCCTCGCCTTCATACTTAACAACGTGCACCACAAACCTCCCCGTCTCAAATACAACTAACTGGATGCGTCACAATCGAGGAGCAGGACGCAAAGAGGCTGCCCCTAAGCACCGGCTGCCCTTATATGGGGGCTCCTTGGCCGTGGCTCTGCCCAGCGTCGCCCCCTGATCACGCTAGCCCCCTCCCCGGGCAGTGAGTTTGGAGGTCCCCGCACCCAACCCACCCGTTTGCAATGGCGCTGGAGCCTGACATTTCAGTATGGGCGCTAGCGATAGATGCAACTACCCAGACCGATGCAACAACAACCCTGCCTTGTCAACTGGGCCCCCCTCATCATAATTACTTCCCTCCAGATACTTTTTACTTTAATCAATTTCTAATGCGCATCCATGAAGCCTGAGGCATGAGGGCGCATACAAGACAAAGCAGACATAGTAAACATAAAGTAATCAGATCATCAAGAAGTAAAGAACCATGGTAAAAATGAGAGTAAGAGGTCAGTAAAAGAGCCGGGTCTTAAGGGCCTTCTTGAACGAGGTGATAGGATACTGTCTGAGAATGTGTGGAAGAGAGTTCCAGAGTTTGGGTGCCGCAATGTAGAAGGCCCCATTCTCGAACCTCTTGAGTTTACAGCATGGGAGTACTAGCAGATTCTGGTTGATTGACCTTAGAGCCCTATAGTTGACCTTATCAAGGATGTGATCTTGCAGGTATTTGGGCATTATGCCAAGTCTATATTTATAGACTATCGTCCATAGTCTAAATTTAAAGTGTGCCTTGATAGGCAACCAATGTAGGGTGTATCGTGTAGCTGAGACATGGTCACGACGGGCTAAACTTATAGTTAAATGGACTGCACCCTTCTGGACTTTTGGCCTCAATTTTTCCCAGACCGACAAGGAGGCTAATGCAATAGTCAAACTTTGCACCACCTATGGCTCTGGCAATTGTTTCGGCAATTGCTTATGAGATAAAAGGTCTCGGGTGGGCTAGCAGTTTCAAGTAATAAAAGGAAGCAGCGATAACGCTGCTCAGGTTATGTCAGGGTACCAGAGGTGCCAGGCAGAAGTACAGACTACCCAGCGTGCGAGGGACTAGTGTTTTGCCCTACAGAAGTCTTCATCCTTTCCATAGGAAGAAACCTTCCAGGACCACATTTCCCAGCACACCCGGCGGCAAGAACTACACTTCACAGGCCACATGGGTGTGGCGAGCCAGCGCGCATGCGCGAAGCTCCGAGCACGGGGCTTGTGCTCAGAACTTCATCGTGAGCGGTCGCATCTCTCGGAGCTCCAGCCTGAGGGGACTACGCGAGGGGCCACGCCCCACAGATCATTTAACCCGGCCCCTCGAGACACTCAGATAAGTGGCGCATGCATGCCCAGCTGGGGGAGAGATGAGTTAAAGGGGAATCATGCGCAGGGGGTTAACGCCCACACTCTTAAGCCCCCCTGCGCACGGCTAAGTTAAGTACTATGCACAGTTGCACTGGATGGTGTTTAATTCAAAAGGCAACCTTAACTTCCGAGTTTCACATTAACACATGCGAGTGTGGCAAATTAACAGCGCTTGCGGTTAATCTTCGTAGGCCACGTGCGGCTCCCGCATGTCACGCCCAGAACCCAAAAACAATGCCGGAGCGTCTTTAACCTCGTGCGGTTCTTTTAAACGCACGGATTGACGATCAGGAAACACTGCCGGCTCAAAACAGTACTAGTTGAAGCGTGAGGACGTTTCAGCCTTATGAGCCCTATTCTGGTGTGAGGGTCGGGGGGACAAAGACACGGCAGGGGCCCCGCGTGTCTTACACACTAATCTCCATGTTCTGGAGAATGGGACAATGAGCATGCATGTGTGAATGATTGCTGTGTCACTGTACTTCAGAGCTTCAGGGAGCATTGCCTAATTTTTGCTCTTTTTGCAGCGATTGATCGCTTCTGATACAGACCGGACCTGGAGTGCGCAGGCAGGTGGCCAGCACTCAAACCCAGAGCTAAGTGCCCTATTCTTTTGTTTGGATTCACCCCCAAATGGGTGTGGCAATGCATGAGTGAATGTAATGTCATAATTTGGTTTTGAATGACTTTTTTCCTATTCTTCCCGTGTCCTATCCAATACTGTACCCTGCAACCTCAATCCGGTATTCCTACTTCCCCGTACCCATCCAACCAGCGTTCCCTAACCCTCTTTCCCCGCTGGGGTTGCGGATGTCTGCGTAAGCCCTCGCTTGCAGGTGCCAAAACCTCAGAGGGGGTGGTTGGTTCGTGCCACTCCTGCGCCTGGACTCCTGGAGCCCTGACAGGTGAGTTGAGTGAGTGGGTTGAGGGAAAATTTCCACTGAGCCTAGCCTGAATGATTAATAAATGGGGTCCAGTTTGGAGAGATGATTGGGGTTACCCACTATCATCAACTCTGTTTTGCTTTTGTTCAGAGCAAGGTTGTTCCCCATCATCCAATTTTCAATCAATGAAAAGATTCTATTTAGCTTGTGTTCGTCCTTGGAGTGCACTCCAGAGAATTGGACTAGATCCTGTGTATCATCAGCGTAAGGTGATCCCTTCCTCCTCGCATCTTGAAAAAGGGAGCTGTATAAATATTATAAAGACAGGGAGAGGTACTGGCTCCCTGGGGTACCCCAAAGAGCACCGGAATTGGAGCAGCTTTGGAGTCCCCGAGGCAGACTCGACTCTGTCTATTCGCCAGAAAGGATTTAATCCACAATGCTGCAGAGGATGAGAAATTGGCAACCTCTATTCTGGATGTCATCATGGAGTGATCAACCAAGTCGAATGCCGTGGACAGATCCAACAAAACAAGAAGGGAGGCAAGACCTTTATCCATGCTTGTTAGAAGACGTGACTTGAGATCCAAAAGGGAGGTCTCAGTGCCATAGCCATGTCTAAAACCAGACTGGTAGATAGTCATGATGGGATGCTGGTCCAGATGGAGACCAATTTGCGAGTAAGCTACGTGGTCCAGGATATTAAGAAGAAATTGAGTGTTAGTGATTAGTTGATAAATTAAGCGGGTTTTGAAGGGCCAGCCCGGGCTTCTTAATACTGTTTTGAGATTGTCGGGAATGCAGCCTGTAGTAAGGATGCATTTACAAAATTACAAATTGCTTTTAGCAATAGGGGGGACAAGATATTATGATAAAGTAAGAGCAGGGAACAGCCTTAAATTTAGTAGCCTTAAGTTGTTCAATGATAATCTTCAACTCAGCCTCAGAGATTGGGTGGAAATTAAATTCAGTGACTACTGGGTTTCTAGAAAAAGGTTTGTTATGGACAGAGTCCGGGTTGGCGGCCTGTTTCAGGACAATATCAGCTCTGATGCCCAAGAGTTTGCTATGCATTCCATTTTTGACTTGTTGGCACCAGTTATTGTCTGAGGTTGGCAATTGTCCCTGAGGTTCAGGGGTGGATTCTGAATCTTTCAAGATCTTAAAGTTCTTTTGTGTCTGATTTGGCATTATCAATCTGAAGATTGTGGTAAGTCTTCTTTGCTGCCGTTAGCTCCTTTCTTTAGGATTTTGCGGCTGATTTATACCCTTCGTGAGAGGGTATGTTAGGATTAGATTTCCAAAGGTGGAATAACTTGGAGGTAAGGGATTTGGACTTTTGCAATTCCTTTGTAAACCATAAATTGCTTCTATTTGGACCTAGAGATTTTTTGGATTTGGCAGGAGCCAAATAAGACAAATACTAACAAGGTTATCAATGAGGATGGATGACATATCTGTTAAAGAATGGTGGCTGGTGAAATTGATTGCAGGGTCTAGTAGAGTTCAATTTTATCCTGGGTGATGTGTTTGGAGTTGCACGTGGTGATAACATTAGACTTATGTTTTTACATTTTTTCGGGGAACGGTACCATGATGGAGAAAGGGACAAACGAATGGTCTGACCAGGGACATGGCATGACCTGGGTATTGTGACAAGGGACATTGAACGAGGAGACCCAGTCCAAGGTATGGCCCGATTGGTGGGTGGAAGCGTGGATTCGTTGCTCGAAGACTAAATCTGAGAGGGTTGCCTCTAATTCAGCGGCTAGCGGGTCGTCACAGTGGCCTAGCCAGTAGTTAAAGTCTCCAAGGTGAATGAACTGGGTTTTAGGTTTTAAAAGTGATGACAGGTAATTAGAGAGGGTAGCGATAAAGTTGAATAAGAGTCAAGGCGGACAATAAATGTACCGTTTCCTAGTAGACAGCCCTAAAAGGACCACAGGGAAATGTGCATAGTTTGTTATAAACACTCGGACAGGACAGCTACTTTAGCGAAAACCGTATAAGGCCCCATGCCCACCCTCTAAACGACATCTGGTTTCTTCCAGGCATGATTTAAATGAACCCATCTTTGAAAATGTGGACTTAGAAGAGCATAAGGCAATGTACAGAGATGTAAGATGCCAATCCCTAGACTGGAGCGATGTATTGTCTGTCTCCTACCTGGTAGTGGCAACGAACTTGGCGCTTAAAGGCATGAAGTCCCCCGAGACATGCACTCCTCAGCCTCGCAGTAGGGTAGCCAGAGATTGATCCAGCCATGGCAGCCCCCCCAAGCAAGACCGAAGAACACATTCACTAACAATAGCCACTGGGCCAAAGAAAAGGCCCTAGACAACACACCCTCAACCCCGCCACGAACTGTAGAATTGACCATGGGTGGCCATATGCCGCAGGCGCCCGCACCCTGCGAGTTCCCTAAAAAAACAACTTTGAAACAAAAAGGAAACCAAACCACTGTGCCTCCATGTTCTCGAGCAAATGCTCATTTGACATTGAGAAATACTGAGGCATATTAAAATGCATTGTATATACAACAGTAATGTTCCTGCACGTTAGTGTGTTGTAAAGTAGATAAAAATATTAGCATAAAGTCTACTTTGACTGATGACCCGTACTACAACGTGATTGTACGCCTAAGCACTTTAAACCCCTGAACGACATCCATTGGTCCCGAAATCATTCACCATTTCGCACCATACCTCTTCCCTCTTAAATGCTGTGCGCCCTTCAGTATACTTGGCGCCGTGCATCAGAAAAACACACAAGCCCTACATATTGCATCTCTGTGCAAAACCCCCACTGCACTAATCCTATAACCCTACCACAGTCAATCATTAATCTTAGAAAAGCACAGAAAGCATGGGCCCAAATGCCGCCGCCATAACCATCCACCTGTCAACATTTTTGTGCAGTTCTCCAAAAAAGATCCTGTGAACTGGTGTTTCAAGGGGGTTTTGCCACATAATAGACCAATCTGACCGACAAAACAGCCCACATATGAAGCTGCAGTCCATAGATCACTGCCCCTTACATTTGGCTTGTTGGCCTTTCATTTTGCTATATCCGCGATTTGAACCCTTTCTGCCGTGGTTATCTTAACTGTGTGCGCTAATTGCAGCTATTGCCCAGGCAAGGGATCTAATCTCAATGAAACCCTGAATCAAGTGCCCCAACCCACCGGCAACATAGCACAAAGCCACGTACCTTAATACAAATCACCACCTTTAACAGCAGCGAAATCTGGGTACAGCAGGGAAAAACCTGGCACCACGGAAGGTCTGAGGGGCTAAAGACCCGGGAAAGATGTGATATAGCAGGGTGATCCCCCATTTAACACCCCACCCACTCTTGTGGACACAGCATGTCAAATATCACCTTACATAATAACCACAGACACCATTGTAAAGTGTTTGGAAACACAAGGTCACAGTTTTATTTGGAGCAACATAAAATGAGACTCTCCCAGCCACATAGTAAAAGTAATACACATTTCCAGGATGACCCGTGTCAAAGCCTGTCTGCCCTGGAGCATAAGCGGACATACCCTTCTGGTTCTGACTGCCAGTAAACTTTGTGGTTTCCTTGTGAATTCATCCAATTAAAGAACACATCAAGTTGAACCTCAGTGCCCTTCCAACTCATGAGGACATCATTGATAGAACAATGCCAACTAGTGATGCTATGTCATAAATGGGTTATTGTCTGTGTAACCAGTAAGAGACTCAAAGTTGTCCACGTGGAGGCCATGTCTGGGCCAAACGTGGCCCCCATGGATGGCCAGAAATTCCACAAAGTGAACAGACACGCCGATAGCAGCAATAGGGTCACTGTTAAAGTACCTGCATTGGAAAGAGGAACGCTCTATGACATTGTTGCCAGGCACCCCCTGCCCCTAAAACCACCCTGTGGTCCTGCTTGAGGAACGCTTGTCCTGCTCGCTGTTAGGTTGGGCCCCCAGTTCCCAGCAGAAGGTGGAAGGCCATTGATGGCCCCCCGCCCCAATTTGCCAATGACAACCTGGCCTTACCTGCAAAAACGTCCTGATATTGTTTGGTGATCAGTAAGGGTGCTGCAAACATGGGTGTACCTTGGGACCGAACCCACACCTGTTGTGACTTAACTGAGGTGCTTTTCTGTTGTGCCCATTCTAGGATCTACTCTCCGACACCTGCTTGTGGTCCCACTTCATGAGTGGATCATTCTCTTACCTCTTCTAAAACCACTGGTCCCTCAGAAGCCACACTAAACCCCTAACCTTCTCTGTTCCTCTTTTGTGCACTTGCTGTATTTGTATAGTGCAGGCCCCTGGTCGGTTAGCGTCTGAACTGTGCTTTCTACCATGATTTTGATATTCTCCAGCCAATTCTCCACGTTTTCTGTGTGCCTTACCCTCTTTTTGGCCTTCACCATTTCCCTACCTCTATTGCCCTGCAACGTGCCATGACCATGAAAATATCAAACCACCTGTTCCAAATGTCGGCCTTTAGCTGCTCTGGAACATAACAACTCAGGTAGTTATCAGTGATGGTTGGGAGTCTATTGTTGGCTCTTTTGCCATAAACTTTCCCCAAACAGGGATGTTCACCTTTGGAGGACCCTGCTGGCCGTTCAGAGCAAATCTTCCACACCCCTGTGCTTGCGCCGTTGGTTGTGTCCCTGCCCTTGTCTGCAAGCACTAACGACAAGGCAAGAGGCAGGCCATTCCCTCCTTGCAGTAAACTGATGATAATGTCAACTTTCTTAATTAGATCCAACTCTCCCTCCAAGCTCAGGGCCTTGTCCGCGGATATTGCCTCCCCACCTGCTCAGGATTGTGTCATCCGAAATGGCACAGTTCAGGGATGAGTAAGCAGTTGTGGCCGCCAGCACCCCCTTAGACATCAGTAAAGGCCTGGCAATACGTGCGATTACAGCAGCAAATTCATCCTCCAATTCCTACTTTGTCCTCCGTTGCCAGGGACCACCACTCATCTTTGTTTGTCTCTTGCTATTCCACACTGGTGTTGGGGCTAGGGGATATCATGACTTTTGTGCTGTTCGCCTCCCCCTCCATGAAAGGCCCTCCCATTTTTGCCATTGCTGCTTCCCAACCTATCGTTCTCTCCAAAGAGACAAATCTTGCCCATTGACAGGCTTGTTGCTGATGCTCCCCCCGACCTCCTCCTCGATTAGCCCTTCTAGCTTGGTGTCATCCACTATCTTGTGGCCCGGGATTCCTGGCTCAAACATGATGACTCCTGTTGGGAATGCATAGAGGTCAAGGCCTGCTATCCAAACATTAACACTACCCCAGAAGTCCCTCCCTACCCTTATGGCAGCCAGAGGAGGGGCTTAGATGGAGGGCAGTCATTGGATCGGGGCAGTATTACCAAAAGATCAGTGATTAGTTGTTAGGAGAAAGACAGTTCAGACATGAAACTGAAACTGATTTTTTCTTTACTGAGGAGTCCCAGCCTGACGACGGGGAATATTCATGAGCATGTGAATCCATGCCAGACCCCATGCTGGAGAATAGTTGTTTAGAGGTGAAGTCTTCTACCTTCTTATCCTATAACAAAAGGAGTGGCTATGTTTTATTCCCTATTGTTGGTTGTGATTTATTCAATTCATCTCACCATTCAGAAATGTTTACCTTGGGCTAATTACATAATCTCTTGGGATTCGTTTTGTTTAATTGAGGCTCCTCCAGGTCTATAAGCAGTGATGTTCCTATTGGGATAAAAACAGACCGAAGTAAACTCCATATAATAGTTAAACGGCTTATTTTTGACCAATAGCCGGCACAGTTGTCATGTTCTAAAAATGGCTATACAGTCTTATATTCTATGTCTTTTGTACATATTCACTATTTATTAATGGTTTATATTGTCATTAGCGTATTTAAAAGAAGAGAAAAATCTTACTTGTCAGTTGTTAGTGTTTACTTTGGCAGGAGGTCTGTTGAGCACCCTCATACCCAGCTTGCATAAGAATCAAATATTGTTACGTCCTCTGGGCTTGTTTTTATCCAGCTCGAAAAGATTTGGCAAAATGTGCTGTTGCGCGTGGTTGTTGATAACGCGTTACATTAGAGAATTTCAAGTTAGTTTTACAATTTGTAATGGATTATCAACAATTATTGCGGACGGGACGTTTTCTTTTTGGAAACTTTTTTCTTTTTCTTTCGCATTGGTTGAAGCCTTGCTTGTGAGGTCGGGTTTCCTTTGAATTCACGTTTACATAGCGGGGAGATCCCCATTGGACACCCCACCTCCTTTGGCCAGTAGCACACATAAGAAAGAATGACACAGACAACGTTGTAAATCTAGGTGAGGGTTTGATTTTTAAGCTGTAAATTAAAAAATAACCCTGCCCTGGACCTATGCAGAATATTGCCTCTTAATAAAGATTTTGTTAAAACAGTGTGTAAGAGACCAATACATTAAAGAGTAGACACATGTTATAAAGGAGTAGAAAATAAAGTATCACCTTTTGTTGTGTGGATGATCTAGTGTCCATTTCCAAGGACTTCTCTTCTAATTCCGGGAATGAATTGGTCCTGGTCAGAGCCACCAGCAATGCCTGCAAATGATGTATTGCCAACTGATTGTGTCTCTGCGTGCCTTGCAACTGTTCTACAATTCAATAAAACAGGAGTTCAAGGCACCTACTCTCTAGCCATCACATCTAAGATACATATAGAAACTGATCAGTGGGTGGGCCAACTTCAGCATTATTACTCAAAGTTATGCAGATGAATGAAATCTGGAATGGAAAGTGGAAGGTAGAGCTGCAATTTATCCCTATCCACTTTCCCTCCAACCTCATCGCTGCTCCAACTTCTCCGATCTACTCTTACAGGCGCCAGCCTTATAGATTGTTCACTAAATATTGGTCAATGACTGCACTGAAACGGTCTTTTAAACAGTGATTCTCTGCTCGTAAAGATGTTATTGCAATTGTGCTTTATCTATTTGTATGACAATCCTCTTCATACACTAAGCACAACGAATAATACATCCATTTATTTGGGGATAAAAAACACAATTAGGCATACAAAATTGTAGCACTGACAACTGATCTATTAAAATTAAAAAATAATGTAGGTGTTAACCCCAGTGTGAAAAGGTTACATTTCTCCATTTCTAAAGTCCAATTCATCAGATTCATTGTGATGTTGCAGGTCCGCCAAATGTGAAGCCTGAAAAATAAAGCAGTAATGAACAGCTTCTAACAAACATTAGCTTTGATTCATGTATTCATGGTATGACTTACTAATATAAATAGTATTTAAAAGTATTATTGTTTGAAGTAAGTCTTAATCATCCCAGCTTTTCGTGTATGTACTAGATAGAGATAAAGTGCCCCAGAGCCTACAATGAGGATCAGAATTAAAACAGGAATGCGTTTTAAGACATATGTAAAGTCGGTGCAGGGGCTGAGACACTCAAAAGTCACATTGCTAAGGTGTGGGGAGTTGTATAGGAGTTAACTATTGCATACTGTGAGGGTCTAGGAGTAAGGGACGGACACAAAGGTGGCATGTTAATTGACAAATACTTTTATTTACAAAATTAAAGTAAAAATTGGAGGAAATCCTAGAAAACCCCATCTCTAAGAGGGGTTTCCCTGCCTCACCAAAACTAGATTATGCAACTGTTGATGTCAGAATGTTCCAAAGTAAAGTTTGGCGTCCTGTGTCCAAATCCTACGCTATCCCTCACCAACTAAACTTAACAAAAGGTGATAAGGGAAATGTCTTTTGGCTATCCGCCTGCAGCCCTGTGTTGCAGTTCAAACATAAACAATCCAAAAAGGTGCAGAAGAAAAAACACAAAGTTCCCAAACTAAAGACCAAGAGATGCTTCTTTCCTGTTCTGGTGCTGTTCACAACTCGTAGGGGTAATGACTCCCTTGCCCTGGTGTTCGGCAGAATCCTGTGCAGTTCCCTTGGGGAGCACTACAGAAGATTAAGACTACAGGTATGAGCAATAAAATCCCCTTTGGTATCAGTCTGTACCACAAAGATTTAGTTGGTAGCTGTGGTTAAGCAGTCAGACTTATCTCAAGAGGGAGATGAGCAGTATTCAGGGTTACACAATAGGACTACAATACTATGGCACAAGGAAACACTGACCAAAGCTTTGTATTAAAAAGAATACATATTTATTTTACACACTTCTAGTTCAACACATTAATCACAGTTTTCAAAGCAAGTTAAAAAACAGTCAAGAAAAGTATACACAACTCCCAGGTCAAATTATAGACACGTTTGAGTCAGAGTGAAAACTGAGCAAAACGGCACAGTGAAAACCAAACACAATGGCACTATATTAATTTCTCACAAGGGAGGGAAAGAGTAAGTTATACAGGAATATATTCTTAGGCACCCTAGCAACACTTCCCCCTAAGTTTGTGAACAAGTTTAGACACAGCAATACTTTAGCATGTAGAGTACTTAAATGAAAACCGAGCAAAAGGGCACTTCACAAGTTTTACAAGTGGGAAGAAAAGGGTGGTTATAAGAATAGGTGCACCAACACAGTTCTTGTTGAGAAACAATCTAGAGAAGGCAGTTCTAACAGATTCAGCCAGAGTCAATAGGCCTGTGCCGGAGTCAGTGGTACAGGGCAAAGAGCCCAGGAGTAAAATGTTCTTGTAGCTGCCGTCAAGTCTTTGTTAAACGATTCGTAACGGTGATGCAGAAGGTGAAAGACAATCTTAGAGGATAGGGGCGGCCAACCCAACAGGTAGGTAAAGGATTTAAAACAACTTTAGTGCTACCAAACGAAAAGGGAGGCCTGGTGGAACAAAGTACCTTAATATGAAGAAGAGGCTCCTGCGGTGGCGGTTGTTCCTGGCAGTTCCTGCAGTTCGGGAGATCCAGCAGAGGAAGAGAGACTCATCATGGAGGAAGGTTTGAGTTACTGCACTGCCAAGGGATGAAACCAGCCGCGGTGCTGCCAAACGGAAAAAAAGGTACGCTCCTTTAAGTCGCGGTCCGGGTGGACGGGTGCCTGGCTATCCGGTCTCCAAGTGCTGAGCACTGTCGATTTGACCAAGGCAAGTCGAGGAAGGCGATTGGCAAACTGGTTGGCCCCACCAGCTCAAGGGAAGAAGGCTTTCAGGTGAAGATCTTCTCTCGTCGTGTGGAGAAAAGTGGTGAGATGCTGTAGCAGGGCTTTACCGGTGGTTCAGTTGATGCAGATGTCTTTGGCTTCTCTCCTCTTCGGCTTCTTAGTTCTAGTGGCAACGTCTTGCTCTTCCAGTCCTCAGGACCCTGCTTTTATGCAAAAAGATCCCCATTCATACAGCCTAGCTGTCACTCACACAGTGGAGTGGTAATCCTGGCGGGAGACCCTCCAGCCTATCAGGGCAGATTGCGACATGGGTTGCTGAGGCAACCCTGTCCAGGGGTCCTAGTCCCCTCCCACACAGTGGACCCACCCCAGACTCAGTGGCGCCGAAATGAGGGCTTCCTGGCAGAAGCCTGCCAAAAGGACGAAGAAAGGATCCCCGACCTGGGTTAGGATCGTTGAGAAAGACACGAGATTTATATCAAAGTTCTGGCAAATAAAACCTAGTTAATAAATTAAAAAAAAATAACCCAGCGGTATGTTAGTGGCTGTCAGTAAATGTGGTAGCTTCGAACAATGGGAAAATCCCAAAGGCAAATATTTGCGGTTGAATATTTTCGGTAGAAACCACTGCCACAAGCCAGAAACTTTTGAGAGAGGGACTGTACGGTACCCTCTCAAAAATGAACATAAGGGAAAAACTATTAACCCTTGCCAGCACCTCCATAGTAAGATAGGTTGTACTGGTTTTGTTCATAAAGAGTGACTAGTAAAGTCAATGGGGACTTTACATGTCCTGGAAGACAGTAGTCAGTCCCAGGGTATGGAGTCTGTTTGGGGGTCGCTACGACACCCTGTGTCACTTCACGGAGGGTGCTGTGTAACACATGTGAATACAGATAGTTCCTATGAGGGTGAGATAAACCCCATATACATTAAACACAAAAAAATAGCCTAGAACACACATAGCAAATATGCCTAAGAGTGGGAACAAAGGGTCACACTCTTAGCAGGAGAAAAAAACAAACCCTTCAAATCCAGCAAAGCTGCTGGGGGACTCTTATAGGTAAGGGAAATTAGCCATAGAATGAGAATTCTCCCTAACACCTGGCTCTTTAGAATGTTCAACAAATCACAACACCTGGGCCAACTCTAGAACCGTAAAACAGCTAATAATAAATAATAAATATTCAATATATCTTGTAACATTCTAACTTCAAAGCAAACAGATCAATGGTGACATCACTGCCAAGTGACTAAAAGCATCACTTCTCCCTTACCTTCAGCATAAAGGCTTCCAACTGAGATTTTGAAAGATAATTAAATTGAACATATATTTTTTTTATTATTAAATACCACACATCCATGAAAACTGTAGGACTGTGGAGTCGCTAATATTAAATTATAAATATAAAATAATTAACATCTGTTGTAACAAGCTGCCTTTTGTAAGGCAAAACATTAAGCATCAATTTAAGGAATGTGCATAAAGGCTTCCAACTGAGGTATAGTAAGATATTGCATTCAGCATGTTATGCATACAGTATTGAATAATGTAAACCATGCAAAGCTGTAGAACTGTATAGAAGCCTATATTAAATAATTAACAATCTTTGTAACGAGCTACTTTTGGAGGCCAGATGATGAATGATTTCATCATTGTTAAGTGTCATCAAAGCATCTTTTTCAACTGACATAAGCATGAAGGCTTCCAAATGAGGCTGAGTAAGGGAACTGCGAAGTCTGTTCAAGATGTACTTGAGCTTTCACATGCCACCTGAGAGCAGGACAATGTCAGTGTAAGCTTGTAGGCATTAGAAAGTGATCTATAGGCTCTGCTGTACATTTTGAATCTTCGTAGCACATTATAGCAACATGCTATACAATTCTTGCACATCTTGCATGTTGTACTTTTGTCTCTGTCCTCAGGATCGTCACCTTCTTCAGTTTGAAAAATGAGATGAAAATTGGCCTCATCTTCTTGTGCGTACAATTCATATCTTTATCAAGAGACATTTTGAGTCTGTTCCACTTTGATGCAAAATCAAGCAGTTCAGTCTGCAATGTTTCAGTAGATGCTTCTGAATCAAATCGTGTCAGCAAGCTGCTTAGTCGAGCCAGGGCATTACTCGGAAGGTTCTGCAGGATCTCCTGAAAGTTTCTGGGGTCCAAACATGCCAAATCTGCAAAGAGCTGACCATGGGTAGTGAACCAGCTCTGCAGACTTGTAATGATCTTGTCCATTGCAATATTGTAAACTTCAACTCGGAATTTATCACTGGGTAACACGATAGGTTCATCCGCTGCAGTTTCACCAGGCATCACCTTCTTTCGATGTACTCGAGGCACTGGGAAGTCTTCTTCGACTACAACTTCACATTCCCTTTCCTCCAGCTTGTCATTTGCCCAAATTATGAAGTTCCTTGTTGCATCCATTATATCACTAAAATTACGACCCTGTGTCTGTAGTCTTTCTATAGTTTCATTTACCATTCGATATGCCTGTAGCACATCCAAACCTTGTGTTTGTAAGTACAGAGATAAAGGAGTGGTATTTTTAAAAATAGATAGATACATCTGAGCAGTCAAAACAGTACGGAATGAAATGAGTGACTTTGCATATGCTTCAGCCTTGTACCTAGTATCGTCATTGAAGCGATCAGATCTGGCTAACTCCAGCATCGTTTCCACAACATCAACAAACATTGCGCGACTTGGGTCATTATATGAACCAAACATTTTAGTAAGTGCTGCATCTTTTGCCCACCATCTTGTTTCCCCAATTACAGATATTGAACGACATCTATCCTGTTGGCATTTGTCACGCCACACGTTCATGCGGAGGTATGATTCACAAATAAATACACCACATTAATTCAACAGGCCAAACAGCGATATTGCAGGTATAGCCACTTTTGTGACATCCAACATTACTAGATTAAGTACATGTGCATAGCACCACACATGAATTTGGCCTGGGGCTTTGCTGCTCAGCCATTTTGTAAAGCCATTGTACTGCCCTTGCATGTTGGAGGCTCCATCTGTTCAATTACCAACACAGTTTGATACATCAATATCCATTGACTGCAGAACATCACAGACCAGATCACACATAGCTTTCCCAGTGGTTGATGCACAGTTTACTAGAGATATAAGACGCTCATGAACAACATCCGTAATGTATCTAATTACAATAGAGCACTGATCTAAAGCATTTATGTCCTTAGTTGTATCCAGCTGTATTGAGAACATTCTAGCTTCTCTGATTTCTTCAGCAATTCCTTTTTTCAATAATGATGAAATAATATCAATGATGTTGTTAACAGTAGTTTTTGAAATCAGTGTAACCAGGCTGCCACGCCCTTTACTACCCTTTACACGGTCATGTCGGTTTTTACTAAGTTTTCCTACTTCTTCAAGGTGACTTTTTAGTAAAGGATCAAATTTGGTCAGAAGAAGAATTTCCAGAAAATTGCCATGATCCAAACTTTCATCTTCTAAGGTATGGGCTGCTTCAAAAGTTGCCCGATAGCTGGAACCTCTTTTGCCAATCAGTTTAATTGTTTCCACCACACGCTCCAGAATGGCCCGTTTCCTTTTCACTTCCTCTTGTTTTGCAGTTTTTTGTTTTTGAAAGAGACAGCTAAAAATATCAGCATTCTTTGATCTCATAAAGAAAGAGGTCGAACTATTGTTGTGTAGGTTGCTTCGTTCATGCTCATCAATTCTTTGATACATATGCTTTTCGTCAATGCATCCTTCAATGAAAGCACTTCTGTCTGTGTTTCTGCTAAACGCAAGACACACCATGCAGAAAAAAGCTCTAGCCTTGCATGAATAAGTCAACCACTGCCGCCGTTCCCCATCTTTATGTTGATATAATTTTTTTGTATTGAAATGAATTGGAAGGTCTTCTGGTTGACATGGATGGAATTTTAAAAAGGCAAGTAGGGTTTCTGATGATGGCCTGATAAACCACTGTTTCTCCTCAACATTTTCAGCTGACTCAGCATCAGCCAGTACATCAACATTGTCACACTCTACTTCTTCAGCTTGTACGTCTAGGGAACCTTCAAAAGTTGAAGCCTCTATTTCAGTTCTTTCATCACTCTGTCCTGTACCTCCAGGTTCAGTGTCATTGGTAATTGTGGCAGAACAGCTGCTTTCTGGTCTAGGATCTTCCTGAGAATGGACACGTTTTGTTGACATAAACATGTCACTTACTTTTTGATATTGGCTGGCTTCTTTTTCTAATTTCTTCTTTTTCTTCTCACGCTTTTTCTCAGCTCCTCCTTTAACTTGTTTTCTTTTCCCGTCATCATCTACTTTTTTATCCATGCTGAAATCTACCAAGGTAAAAGAACATTTGTGTAATCAAAAAGCTTCCATGTTTTGGTTACTTTTAACAAAACAAGTATTACAATCAAGTCTGCTATTGGTCAGTCACTCGGGACAACTGTCCTGGCTGGGCTTCGTGCATATACTGTTCTGAATTTGGGTAAGGGAAAGCTGAGTTCAAGCCAAAAGCTGGACAAAGCTCGAAACTTGTAAGTTGTAAGGGCAAGTACAGGTTTTGGACACAGTCTTGATTTGGACATACTGACACAGACTATCCTTAGTTTTCTTTAGGTAGGGAAATCCCAACTTCGTATGCGGCAAGTTAGGCCTAACTCCAACTCACTTTGAAGTAAAAATAAAGCTTGAGATTAGAAAGCTAAATCTGTTGTCTGTGTCTTACTTCATTGTGCCTTCACAGCGCTCGGACAGTTACACACTCATTCATGTACCCACTAACTTACCCAAATATCCATCCACCCACTTATCCCCCCTCTCTATTTTCCCTTCATTTCATCGCATTATTGCAACTCCTATGGGACCTACTAACAAAGCTACGGGTTTGCCTGCACGATGAGTTACATCTTTATATTAATGTCAAAAATGGCTGGTCAGGACATTTACAAAGAGGTGGATAGCTCAGCGGCAATGTGCTCGCCTTGGAAACAAGACGACACGGAGCAACACAGGGGCGATCCTCGGGTCCGTGCTTAGAAACCTCTGGGTATTAAGCGTGTTATAAATAACATATCATATCATAACCAGGTCTAACGTATATGCATGTTAGCAAGCATGATCTAAATTGCATGGATGCAATGTTGTGGGCACATACAGTTAAAAATGCTACTTATATAAAGGGAATGTAAAACGTAACTTTAAACTTCTCTGCAAATGATTTTCCCCATGTCTACTGTCAGATCCTACACACACATGATGCTGTCAATTAGCACACCCAACCATGGTAATGCTAGGATTCAATATAAATGACAACAATTGGGAGCGTAATGTGATTAGTAACAAGCAAGGTATGTTTGAAAAATGCAAAGGCTTGCGGTCAGAAATGTTCACCGGTGTACACCGCAATCTGTGTTTGAGCTGTTGTGACACAGGCACTTGATCAGAAAATGGTATGACCAGCAGTTACCTCAGACCTCGGGCTGCGGGCATCAACCATGAACGAGAAGCGCAGGGGAGGAGACAATCATGGTTGCACGAAATCCTTCGAAGAATTTAAAAAGAAAATGAATGAAGGTTCACTGGTCCAACCACCTATAAAACATTATATACATGATGTCACAGTTCACACACACTCTGCAACACACTTTTCGGCTGTGCACAAACAACAATAAAAACCATACGCTCTCTCATGCAGTGCCTGGAAGAGTTGACTGCGATGAGTGGATCAGGCCTGTGCTATAGGGGCACCTGATGCAGTGCAGAATTAGTGGGACGTCCACTGCATTGCTGTTTGTCGTTACAACATTTGGCCTTTGCCTACCAACTCCGTAGTTTGGTAAAGTGGGTCACAGTTTGATGAGTTACTTCACCATACAGCTAGTAGTTTTGACTAGTAGTGTTGAATAAATAGTCCTTAAAATGCACAATTTGCATCACATTTTATCAAAAACCTCCCCATTGGGTACTACTCAAACAGTCAAGACCATTTTATGCCCCGGTCCGACACTGGCTGAGTGCATGAGCGCCAGTGTACAATCACCGCCAGAATGTCAGCCTACACCCAGAACCTCCAAGTGAGTTTGCTAACTTTGGCAGAGTAGCCTAGATGGGATAGCTCAGTGACCTCGCTCTGGCCCAGTGGGGTGAGGGTTGGTAACTTGGGAAGGGCTGCAGCCTCATGCAGGGATAGATCACACCTGCATGACTGTGAGAGGTGAGGAAAGGGCTGAGGCCACGATGAGCCAGCCCATATACTTCACCACAAGCAGAGGGTGTTTCTGCTCTCAAACAGCCATCGTGCAGGTGTGCAGGCCTACAGGGCCGGCGGCACACGGGGAGCTTGCAGGTTTTGTGGTTACTTAGAAGATAGATGCAGATTTGTCTAGTCAACTCTGCACCAGGGTCTCCTTAATCGGATTTGTAATGGGTTTTCTGGACGCCATAGAGGATGGAACCACCCACAGGGCAGGATTTTGACCCTGAGCCCCCATGTGAGGTGATGAGCACAATGGCAGGCACTAGATCCAATGAGATCTGGTGGTGTGTGGAGCGCGCAGAAGGATGTACTCGCACAGGAGATCACTTGCATAGGGCATATTCCATTATTATGAGCTACTGTTTCTTTGCTTATCCATTTGTTGATATTATAATATGTAATAAAAATGATGAAACCAAAACAAAAAAAGTGAATTTTGGAACATAAGAATGACCACCAATTTCTCAAACGTGTCTGTGCTAGTAATTCAAACGTGCATTCCTTCGGAGCATGCAATGCACGCTGGGTATGGTGCTCATTTCCTCTATCAGAATAGTCACCCTAACAGTAAAATGTGTGCAAAGCGTGATACATATATACAGCTTTGGACAGTTTCATTGTTTAAGTCTGGGCTGTTGAGCAAAGGATGACTTTCCGATGCAGTCTCTGAGAACGTGTGCCAGGCCCGCAGGAAAGACAGTTTTTGCAGGAACACAGCTCCCTTACGGTCACTTCTTCCCTTTTGCAAACTTGGAGAGAAACTGAAACCCACATAATCCAATGTACATTTGAATACCGCGCTCAATGTCCTTTGCGATCATGATGATGCAACATATTCAGTCCTCTTGTTCTCTATTTGCTTGGTCATACTGTACACACTGCTTCAATCATCACAAGCCAAGCCTCCACTTCCATACCAACAACCACCCAGCCATCCCCAGCTCTAATGTCCATCTCTAACCTCACATGACATAAGACAGCCCACAGGCGATGTAGCCAGGCCTAAATGCGCCTATACCATGACCTGCAACCCCCTCCTACTTCAGCACAAGGTTTGTTATAGTGCTCTACTGCTGCAATGCACCCCTGTCCTTCTACCCCTGGTGCACACACACACAACTCAGCTGGTTGTGTTACAGCCCCATAACTACGGCACCACACACACCATCACAGACACACATCCATATACACAAACACCAGCACCCTTCGCAGCACCCAGGTGTCCTTCAAGTAGGAACTCATTCAATCTACATCATGCCAGGAAAAGGCGTTATATGGATGTGTCACCGCCCTGGTGGGTAGCAGGCTAATGCACCACGTCTGGATGAGTTTTTCATGTCTCGCAACATGTAGTCGTATCCAGGGATGGGACCGCCACCCATTTCTGCTGCCAGAGAAGCAACTACGGAAGAAAACTTTGGATTGTAGACTAAATAAATGCTGTCTGAGTTTCTAAGCACTATAAAACTGAAGGAACTATCCCGTCTGGCGGAGTTACAGCCACAAAATGCAACTGCATTTGCTTTGGAAGTCGAGATTTCTTCAGACTCCTATCCCGTCTTGCGACACTGATGTGCCTTGGACCTCAGGTTGATCGTTGCATGAACTTCAAGGAGCCATAGTCCTAAACTTGCAGACGGGGCCATAGGTGAGTGACCGACTTCCCTTGGGGGTAAGCAGAAGTTGCACACTAATTGTTGGCCACGCCATGTTGCTGCGCTTGGGTGACAAACCTTGCACGCTTCCTGCTTGCTGACAGGGAACATTTCTAGGGGCTAAAATCCTAATATTGGCGCAAAAGAACGATAGATGCGTCACTGCTTCAAATGGTACTGTCTGGAGATTTAATACAAAGAGAGTGTGGGTTACAGAATTACAGTTACAAAGTGGCCGCCAAGTTGATGGCGGAGGGCCTCGCTGACAGTGACAGGCTTGGGCTGTGTTGTGTACAGAGACTGCACACAAGTCGCCCCAATCCTGACAGACACGCCCTCCTTGTGTCAGTTACTGTGTACACAATGACTAACTTGGATGTGGGCAGCTGCGTTTGCGTCGATAGCTATAACTCTCGAAAAAGCATTCAAACACTAGGAAGGGTATATTTCTTTTCTTTTTACACTCCCACAAAAGTGCTGTTGAAAACACAACCTCACCTGCCATCTTCGAAAAAAACAGAAATATATCAGGATGTGTTTTGGATTCCCTCTGATCGACCCCGCCTCCACTGCACCGCAAGATAGGTAGTGAATTAAATGTAAGTGTTCATTGTCGTGCAATCTCCAACGAGCTGTGAAAAAAAGCGAAACATCTCCCCTGTGGAACCACACATAGGAATGAGCCCGGTGCTAATTATATGCTAATCACTTCTCGTGTGCCCCACTTCTCTGCTGTAGCAGGAGGTCGAATGCGAGGGCAGGGGCAGTGTGGGGGCAAGACCTTCTTCAGAGCCTGTCAGGAGCAGGTGACGTCAGCAAGAGATTAATTGGTGCCAGAAGTAGTGAGGCGCACTACTGCGCAAACATGGGATAGAAGGTGGAAAAAAGAGACCAGGCCGCTTGATAATGTTAAAAGAAAGAAGTGGTAGGGTTTTTCGCAAATAAGAAAACAAATCATATGTACGGTGTCCAAGTGGCCTGAATTACACTTCCACTATTGATGGAGAACGAGTATGCGCGTGTCCTTTGCTTCAGATAAATTCACATACAGGAACCTCGCAAAGGGGCGGCTCGTGGTCCCTAGGTGACCTTGGGGCTTCTAAAATAAAAAGGCAGTGTCCATAAAACAGTGTGCGGTTGATAGATGAGACATTATGTCAGCGCACTTATTTCTAAGTGTATTTGACTAAATCACACAGATAATAATAGCGATTGAAAAGCATTATTGTATTCAAGACTGATCCGAGACATAGGTTCGGCAGAAGCAAGAGTTAAAGTGATTTTTATTTTGTTTTAAAGTTAGGGGTGGGGGCTCATGGGGCTGGCTCAGAGCGATAAGTCACCTGGAAGGATAGGCACACACTACCCCAGAGGCAGACTACAGAGAATCAGGGGAGGGGAGAGGTGTATTGCTAGTGTGGGATCTTCAAATATGAAGAGCTTGCGGGTTTCACTGCAGACGAATATTGTCAGGATAAATTGGTATCGAAGACAGGGCCTAAATGGAAGACCCAACATGCATTTGCTAGGATCATGATCAGGGATGAAGAGTACATGTATGGGCAGGGCCGTCGTAAGGCACCTTATGGGGTGTCACTGTGCACATAGAGGGGGCCCATAAGGCTAATTCAGGGGTTTCATAACACAGAGGCTCTACAATGCCCATGATACAGGAGCTCCCATTTTTGCAGAACACACACAGTGGGCCTGATTCATGGACATTTTTGCACAGTGCAAAGGGACTTTTCACTGGTGCAAAGTGAATTTGCACTGCCAACAAGCACCCTGATTCACCCCTGTCTTTTTGCCGTGCAAAGTGACTTTGCACGGAAAAAAGACACTTTGCACTGTTCTGTGAATCAGGGTGTTTCTTGGCATTGCAAAGTCACTTTGCACCAGTGAAAAGTAACATTGCACCACTGAAAAGTGCAAAACATTCCTTGAATTAGGCCCAGTGTGTCTATAATTTAAAAGCAGACCACACATATACATATAGGTGCTTTTCAGAGCGCAGATCGGCTGCTCTTCTTTTTCAGTACAGGGGTTACAAGATGCACATCTAGAGCACATTCTTAAAAACTAATGCAAATAAAACAGCTGAGATAATGCACTTTTTTATTTGCATTAGTTTGAGAAATGGGCAGATCACCATATTCTCAAATGCACCTCATTCTCAAAGGTATCTCATCACTTGTGCCAAAATATGTACTGACAATCTGACCGAGTCTACAAAGGGCCCGGGCAGAGCTTTATAATGCACATACTGGCCTTCAAACACATAGGTAGTGGCCCCACATCTCAAAACAGTGCATATAAGGCCTCCTGGGGGCCCAATCACATACAAGGACTGCCCAATACATATAGGTTCCATCAGCACTACAGGAGACTCTGCATTACACAGGAGCCCCTCAGATCACACGGGGGCCACTCAGCACACACTATGCACCCCTCATACATGGCCTTATTCACATGCAGGGGTTGGCCCCTCGGCACATACGATGTTGATCAGTCCATTTATGGGGTCCATCAGCGCATGCAGGACTCATCAACACTTTCAAAGAGTGCTTCGGTACATGAAAGGCCGCTGCACATACAAGCCCCCCTCAGCAACTACAGGCCCATCAGCACACAGTGGAGCACCACTCATACAGGCAGGTATAGGCCCTTGCCACACTGCTAGAGGCGCATAGATGAGGCGGCGTTACCCCATACTGCAAAACAATACCAGGACGCGAAAGGGGACAGGACAGCGTTGCAGTGGTAAGTGGTGACATCGGAGGGAATAGGCAGGTAGGCAGGGAATGGTCTGGGAAGTGGAGGGGGTCAGGTAAGGAGAGGGTGGATGAGTCATGGGAGTTCCACATAGTTCCCCCAGATAATGAAAGCGGGGAGGCCTGTGAAATATTGGTGGGCGCTGGTGGTGTCCCCCAGAGTGTTAGCAAGTGGCATAGGTGGGTGGGAGAACAGGGAAAGGAGGGTGATCTGTTTTCCAACTCCAGTTGCACAAACATTTAAGCACAATGGATCTTTTTTCACCCATCACATAGAACTGAATGGGAAACCATGCTTAGAGGGGCCCAAAGCACACATTGGGCCCCATGAAATACAAGAGCCACTCAGCATGCACAGAATCTCCTCACAACATTCAAAGGTCTTCCAGCACATAAAGGGGCCCTTCAGCACAAAAAGGGTCTCAGCACACCCACACAGGGGCCTCTTGGCACACATCGGGACCCTTAGCACAAGTAGTGCCCCATCTCATATACTGTGCATATTCAGGCTACACAGCACAACGAGAGCTGATCAGCACACACACAGGGGCCTCTTGGCACACATCGGGACCCTTAGCACAGGTAGTGTCCCATCTCATATACTGTGCATATTCAGGCTACACAGCACAACGAGAGCTGATCAGCACACACACAGGGGCCTCTTGGCACACATTGGGCCCCATCTCATATACTGTGCATATTCAGGCTGCACAGCACAACGAAGGCCTCTTCTGCCCGTAAGAGAGCTGGTCAGCACACATGCAGGTCCTCATTGCACACGCATGACACCTCCACCCCGCCCTCATAGCACATACAGTGCCAAACGCCACAAAAAGGGCCCATTAGCAGCTACCTCAGCAAGAAGAGACCTTTCAGTAAAGGGGTGAGTGACCCTGTAATTCAAAGAACAATGAGGAAGGATTACACAAATAATAACAAATTGCTCTTTTATTCTCTCTCCCTATCACACTCTCTCGCTAATATAGTCCCACCTCTCTACTTCACTCTCTCTCTACTGCACTCCCTCTTTAACACACTCCCTCTGCCTCTAGCCCACTCTCTGTAATCGCTCTTCTTTATGTGTACCTCGCTCTCTTCACCACACACACTACACCAATGGTTCTCATCTCTCTCTTCCTCTCCTGCACCCTACTTTCCTCTCACTCACCCTTGTATACATTGTGCCACGCACCCTGAATTTATTTTCATCCTCAACAATGCACATTCATGCACCCTTTACTGGCAGCACCCTTGTTGTGACACCCCCTTGCTCCCTGTCTCTCTTACCACCTTGCACAGAGCCCATGATATCATCTGATGATAAAGTATTTATAACGCGGCTATACACAAGTGTTTCAAGGCGCGACCAGGCAAAGGGGAGAACAGAGAGAAGACAGAGACAGCAATTTCATTACCATCCTATGCACCCTATTTTTTTCTCTAACCCTGTTGACTTTTGAACATTGGGTCTTTTTCACCATTGCAGTTAAAGCTCTCTCAACAGAAGGCCATGTGCCATATAATGCCAAATGCAGGCCCCGGCAACATAACTCAGTCTGACATCATTGCTTCCCTAATGCCACCCACCCTTCCCTCAACAGAAGGCCATGTGCCATATAATGCCAAATGCAGGCCCCGGAAGCATAACTCGGTCTGACATCATTCCTTCCCTAATGCCATCCACCCTTCCCTCAACAGAAGGCCATGTGCCATATAATTCCAAATGCAGGCCCCGGCAGCATAACTCGGTCTGACGTCATTCCTTCCCTAGTGCCACCCACCCTTCCCTCAACAGAAGGCCATGTGCCATATAATGCCAAATGCAGGCCCCGGCAGCATAACTCGGTCTGACATCATTCCTTCCCTAGTGCCACCCACCCTTCCCTCAACAGAAGGCCATGTGCCATATAATGCCAAATGCAGGCCCCGGCAGCATATCTCGGTCTGACATCATTCCTTCCCTAGTGCCACCCACCCTTCACTCGAAAGGAGACCAAATGTAGGCTGTCACTACTTGTACTCAAGCAGTGGGTCCAGAAGGCGCTGTCACTGATTGATGCCAAGTCGTGGATCATGTATTCAGCCAGGTTTAATTAGTGCAATGGTGTTTGACATGCCAGGGCACTCAGTGAGAATATGTCTCACGGCTTCCAAACAGTTGGGATGTTTACAGCCACCGCAAAATCTTTCACACCGCATCATTTTTAGAGCAGGGACTGAATTTGCCAAAACAAGCAGACGACGTGATGGAAATAACAGTATAAATCTACAGGGGTTTCCCGAGGGGCAGACGCTGTGGCTGGCACGCCAGGAGTATACAGCATGTATGGAACATGATGGTGAGATTTAAGCCCCAGCAAGCGTGTCTAATTATTTCTCTTGTCCCAGTCCCTTAGTTTCATTTTAAATTCTTTGCAAAGCGTCGGCCCTTTGGGTAACTCAAGTCTCGCTTTGGAGCCCAGTGAGTCACTTATAGCTCCAGATTGTACTGTACGCATATAGCGTATGTTCCCCTGCTCTCCACATCATAATGCCAGTAGTCCCAGCAGCAAGACACGGACGCTGTGGGGTGCTCTGGACCTTCATTTGGTCATGTTTCATGCTTAATATCGTGCTGGCCGGATTTCAAATCGATCCTGTGCTGGGGTAGCCAGTTGCCCTACTTTCAGAGAGTGAGTCTACAGCAGTGGAGGCTGGTGACTTTGAAAGGTGGTGGGGCGTACATTTCTCTGGGTGAATTTTGGAGCGAGCGAGCCCAACTTACATCAAGGGGTGTGCGTGGTGGACGTTCTCCCACCATGAACAATTTTGAAAAATTGGTTCTATGGTGTATGCATAAAGAAATTGATTATATAGCTATCCAGAAATGATATATCAGTAATATATCTAATATCCAGGAGTTTCCTAATGAGTGCTGCCATTTTATTGATTAGCTTGATAAGCCAATAAATTAAAAGTACCCTCTGGGATAAAATGCTCAACGGACGGGGCACTAGAATGGCAGGATGTTTTTGGGCGTCATACCACAAAAATAAGCAAGCACAGATTAAAGAAATCAAATGGTGTATTTAAGATTAAGAAACGTGTTTCATTGTGCAAATGCCTTTTCATTGTTACATATTAAACTGGAAGCGGAGCATTAAGCAAGCCGTGCTGCCAGCATGTGAGAAGCCAATTTTTAAGAGAGATGGCCCCTACCCAAAAGATATTCGTAATCTTATCCCATATTTACCCCGAAAAGACAGGTTAAGCCAAGAAAAGAGACTGTAAAACGTGACGTGATTGCTGGCTGGTGACTCAGAGGAGTACCTTTAAACCTGTTGGAGCGTCCTTTGCAGGGGAGAGTAAACCACCAATTATGGACATAATATTCACCGTTCCTTTCCCCCACCCCTGGGGATATCTATGGACCTGAACATTGAAAGATACACTGGGACAGGGAAGAGTGGGGTCGGTTGTTAGTTCTGCCAGATGAGGCTGTTGCATGGGGGTGCTTGTGTACCTAGACTTTGGTATGCTTCTGTGCACACACGGTTGCCTCCCTCATCCTCTCCCGCTCCCCTATGTCCCACCAAAGGGCAAGTGCACTCAATAACAGCCTGCATAATACATCATCACGCTCTTTAAACATAAGCCATAAGTCACCTGTACAACATGTACCCGAGATAAGGGCTTTAAAAGGAGAATAGAGGCACAGACACGGCCCGGATAAATCACGGTGTGTTGTGATTCATGACTTACTCAAAGTGTTTCTGGAAAGTAGTGCTGGTATGATATGATATGATAGGTTATTTATAACGTGCTTAATACCCAGAGGTTTCTAAGCGCGGACCCAGGGATCAAACCTGTGTTGCTCCGCATCGTCTTGCTTCCAAGGTGAGCCCTAAGCTATCCTCCCGATAGGAACCCATTAGCATAGTATTCAGAAAACAAACACACGGAGAAACACTGCACTTTATGATTTTACCCAAAATATTCTAGGAATGCTGCCAGGAATGGTAAACGAAAACTTAGAACCTACGAATGGCTTCAATTCGGTGAATGCATCTGATAAACTGCGCAGACGTTTTATTCCACAGCAAACTCCAGCACATAACAACACTTCTGTATATGTCACTGATCAGAGCACTTCGATGCCTTTGCATATGGCAGGATGTGCTATACAAATATAAGATAACATAACATTGATACATGGCTATATTAAGGGTCTTTCTAGTATTGGGAACAAGTAGCAATTCTGGACGTTTCTAATTTTAAAATCATTTTAAATTTTCTAAGAATTGCACTTTCTTTGCACTATTTGATTGGTTGAAAAGTATTCACACAGGCTGCACATTGCATTACACTAGCAGGTAGCACTGGCAATGTGTGCACGTCAAGGGTAGACACGTGCACATAGACTGGCCATAATGTCTCTGGACGGACAGTCCTGGAGAGCACTGTCTGTCCTGGGGAATGATTTCAGGGACTGGCTGCCGCTGCAAATGCACAATTCAAGAAAAAGCTGATTTTGTTCATTTAAGTAACTTGACTTGCAGGCTAAGTTACTTAACTGAAGAAAATCATCCATTTCATTAATAGTAGTGAGTGACCATCACAGACCAGAGGACCAGCAGAGCCAGTCCAGGGTAGGTCCTGCTGCATCGACGCTCGGCTGGGCTCTCCCTCACCCGGGTGCTGAACCCACACCAGCCGAGCATCGATGGGACTCCCCAGTCTGGCCTAGCACCCAAGTGGGGTAAGATATGATATGATAGGTTATTTAGAATGCGCTTAATACCCAGAGGTTTCTAAGCGCGGACCCGGGGATCGAACCTGTGTTGCTCCGCATCGTCTTGCTTCCAAGGCGAGCACGTTGCCGCTGAGCTATCCTCCCAAGGACCAGTAACACAGTAAGACCCAGAAAGCAGGCGCGTGCAACATACCAGTATGCAGGTCAGACTGGCCCCAGGCCATGTTCCCGATGAACTGTCCATCTACCCGCCCCCCTGCCCCCTCTTCCCTCAGTTCTCTTATTCTCCCCCTCTTTTGTGTAGCTCTCGTTGCTTGCTAGGCAGGTGTGATGCATACAGACCCCACATGTACTCAAACAGAAGCACTGGCCAGGGCAGGGGGTCCAAAGATGCTCCATTTCTACCTTATCCTGTCATCCACGTTCCTCTTGCACACATCAGGGGCTTTGGAAACAAAACTTGTAATATTGGCCCAGTGCTGCTATTCTGTGCACGCTGCAGGACTTGCGATGAGCAGGTGCACGAGCACGGCCCCTAATTCCGATGTGAATTACACGCGGCACAGTGCCTGGCAGGCATCACTCACCTGTGGGGAGCTCATTAACACTTGCATTGCTGGCAGCTCTTGTTTTTTCTAGATGAGAAGAGCGATGTTCCGGCAAAAGAATAATGGTGGGATGGCAGCTTCCGTGGCCATTCCCAGAAGAAAGTAAATTCTCAGGATCCCCCCCCCCCCACACACACACACATACCCACACTGTGCCAGCGCTCCGCCAGGCGGGTCCTGACCTCCGCCACGTCTTCACGCATGTCAAGTGAGTGTACTGGATTTCAGAAAGCATGCTAGAATAATGCGACTCACAGCGCTATGTCTTGAGTCAGTCATTCATTCTCCAGTCTGGTGCAAGGACAGCCTAGTATGTGCTCCAGCGGCAGAGTGCGGGCGCTTAGTGAGGAGGGTGACGGTCCCCTGCCTGCTACATGTCAGACACTGGAAGTCAAGTGCAGCTTATTACTGAGCTGCAATTGCAAACATGCATCCCATAATCCCATAATTATCCAGGCTTTGGGAGTCTGCAGAGTCGGTTTTGTCTACGGCCCAATAACAGGGCTCTGGGGAATTATTTGAAGGCTGGCCAGGCAGCGCAGCAGGTTTACTTTACTGACGATCTCACACCGCACGTTGATCAGGGCACAAGTCAAGGGTACACGTTGGGGGACAGAGTCAACCCACTTTTTTCAGAGGGTGGACTCAGTCCCCCCCAGCTAAAATGAGAAACATTGAATGTCTTCTTTGAATTTATGCATTAAAGCTGAGGATCGAACTACAGTCGTCAGAGTAGTAGGCTGGACACTTCACCAGTGCACTATATAACTTGATGAAAAATAACAAATAACTAAAGGTAAAATGTCTCATTTCGGTACTGCAAGTCCCAGAAAAACATTCGTATTGCTCCACACACATCTTTTAACGTTTTCAAAAAACACCATTAGAAGAAAAAATCCTCTGGGCTTCGTGTGTGTGTTGTTTTTATGAAAGGCAAATGCCATTCGTCCTGTGCAATTTGGCTGGTTTAATGAAATATGCATATTTAACATTGATATGCTATTTATGGCAACGTCACATTCCCTTCCATTTGTTGATGAGTCCCCCCCACTTTAATTTTTAGGACTTGACCCCTGACGTTGATATGTATCTCGAGTCGAGATACATATCATCAACGTGCAGTGTGTGAGTCTCCCTTCTTACCTGAGGCTGACAATCCATCGATCTTGTGGCTTGCCATTGCCGGGCCTCATGCAGCCCGGACCAGCTGCCTGCCTGCAGTGCCTGCTAATGTATGCACCCTGTGCCGAGGCTGGGCTGCAGGCAGGGCACGTGCGGTTTCAATCTGGTGCCCAGCCAGCCCAGAGGGCCCTGCGCAGGCGCGGGCCCAGCCCAGATGCTGTGAAAAAAAAAATGACGGTGCCTCTGCCTCGGTCAGTGGTGACAGCCAATTCAAGGCAAACCACCCAGGCGGAGCAGAGAGGACGCGATGTGTAACACATGTATCCTTCCGCTCAAAAAGAGGCCCTACAGGCCAGAGGCCTACCGGGGGATGTCCCGGTGTCCCGGTGGGGCAGTCCAGCCCTGTCTCCAGGCTACTTCCTCAAGCACTCCTGGCACGAAACCTCGTCTCGACTCTGGAAAGGGGAGAGCCAAGGCCTGCCAGACACAGCCTCTGGGGACGTCCCTTTATGGTGACGCCCTTTATGGAGACGGCGTCACCAACTTCCGTGTTCCCTCTCTTCTCCTTCTCCCCCATCGCTGACCCACGAGGATCCCCTCTGGGCTTTATGTCCCCGGGGACTTTCCACCTGGTTGATGGCGAGGGTGCTCCAGACAGCCATGAGGAGGAATAAGCTCAGTAGCACGCCCGCTCCCCATACTGGTGGAGCGTACCATCGCCCCAGTTCACTCCTCTCGCTGGGAGCATGGAGAAACGAAAAAACAAAGCCTGCCAAACAAACGTGAACACCCAAGCCCCTTTACACATGGCAACCAACCCACAAGAAATGCAGGTTTACACAACCAATGTCTCTCAAGGTATAAGACCCAGGGCAGAGTGTAGTTTCAAATAAAAAAAAAAGAAGCACAATCAGATGTTAGAATAGATCTCAAATGAATATATACATGACCAATAATCAAAAAGAATGAGCATGACTGGAAAAAATTCCCAACCTTTGTGGTGTGTCCTAGTGTTAAGCATAGACTATTATGAAAGTGGAGAACCACAATTAATTCAATAACTACCAGGTGTGTCCTAAATGCAATAAAAACATAATCGAACAGTGTTCTTAAGAAGAAATCCACCACCACACCCGCAGTGAAGGCATAAGCAGACCAAAATACCTGGATATTAGTAGTTAGAAATGAACTCTATCAGCACACCAAGTTAGGTGCACCTTGTAAAACTAGTCCAATAAAATAACCAGTGTTAAGGAGAAAAAAGGCGAAATGATGGTGCAAGGGACAAGAATGTCACTGTGCTTACTGCACACTCGATACAAAAAACAATTGTTGGAAGAATGCCATGACGTGACTTGCCACGCTAGATGTTGATAAGAGTTCTCACTTCAGAACTGAAAGTGCTACACACTAAATGGCATAGGTATAAAGAAAATCACAGCATTTAGTTAGTCAAATTATTCTTAAGAAGAAAGATAGGAAAGACATTTCTTGATGAGGTTACTAAGCAGCTACACTTACCATTTTCTAAATAGAAGAAAACCGCTTAGAAAATGTGCGCAGCGTTGCTTGCATTAAGAAACAGGAAGTGATGTTGACTGGAAACTGTAGCCGGAAAAGTCCATAGGCATAATTACAAGTGTGGCGGTCTGGAAGCAAGGGTGCCGGCACCCTTCTTTCCAGACCGCCACACTGAGTCTGCCAGCCGGGGCTGCTGCATCCGGCAGGTCTGAACCTGCCGGGCGCAGCGGCCCAGCAGACAGAGGTGCCATGGAAGCACTGGCACTGTCAACAACGGTGATTCCGAGTCCCCATTCGCATGGAGTCATATCGGACTCCATGGGAATGGGGACTTAAAAGATCTGCCGCCTGACTTACTGCTCCGCTGGGACTTGTAATGTCCCGGTGGCACCAGGAAGCCAGGCGGCGGATCCGGTGTTACGGGGTCAGCGGCAACCTGCCGGTCACACAGGCGTGTTATCGCCGTCGCCAGGCTCACCATATATAAATGGTGAACACTGCCTGTGTTGAGGAGTCTGACCGCTCCTTGAAAGTGTGTACTGGAGCCATATGGAATTAAAGGAAACGAAAAAGGGCAAATGATTATAATGAAGGAAAGTAACTATACTATTCAAAGTTTGGAAAAGTAAAAAAATAACATATAAAATAGAAAAGGCTGAGTTGTATAACTAAATCAACTCAAACAGTAAATGTAAGAAAAATTAAGAGCAGAAAATAACCTCAGAAGGAGAAGGTATTAGGAGAACTGAGTGCCAAGGCACCAGCCTGGTGCAGGGCCTTGGGAGTCCTTCTCCTGAGGGAGCTAGGCAGACTGGCACCCACACCAATGACGAATTGCCTGAGTCTCTGAGGGTAAACGATACCCCTCATGGAGCGTGGCAACTGCATAAGGGAAAAACTAGAGTCGACAAGTGCAATCTTGGAAAATATGCTATTAAGACAAATGGCAGAGCAGTGTGCTCGCCCTTACTGTAGAAGAGCAAGTTTTCAGGCAAGAGCCCCAGCCAATGCGTAGAATCTATGGCATCAGGCATAGTCACAAAGAGGTAAGACCAAAGAGCAAAAGGTATACAACCACTTTAACACATAGGACGGTCATCAACGGTGGGTATGCAATGGAGGCAAAGGGGGAGAAACATGGTTGCACATCTATCAACCTAAAAGTGCATAGGTGTTAAGGAGATTAGGCACCCAGTGATGTAAAATAGTGTTAAATTGTTGTGGGTGAACCTAGGACCAGTCTGGGAAGTGACATACTAAACTGACATAGGAAGAGCACTCCAAAGCAATATTATAAAACAGTTCAAATCAAAATCGAGGTCCATTCCTTTTGAGTGAAGGGAGGAAAGTTTATCAATACACCATGTTTCTCATTGTTCTAAGAGTCTTTCAAGGTCCCTGCCTCTTTCAGGTCATTGTACTTGTTCCAGAATGAAAACTTGCAGTTGTGCCACCGGTGTTGCTTATCCGTGAAGTGCATCGCTTACCGGTGAGTGTTGGTTCTGTGTCCAAATCTGAGACTTGGTTGAGTCGCATGTACATACAGATTTAAGTTGCATCTTTTTTTCCGGAGTAGGGTTGAGTGATGGTGGAACCTTTGACGATATTGTGACAATGTTGGCAAGAGTAAGATGGAAATGTACCAGTTCAGTAGCCTCACATTCTGCATGCAAAAATGATTTATGTAAAGAGGTGCTGTTTTTGTAGACGAAAATAGGTTTCTTAGAAAATAAGTTTGCAGTAACATCATCATACTGAATATTTATTATTTATTTGTTTTGGTTATACATAACCTTTACAAAAAAGGATAAAAAACCATTCATTTCACCAATTCAGAAGTAGAAAACACAAGTACTTACATAATGATCAGTCATTTTACAATTCATAAAATCCATCTAAACACAGTTAAAATTACAGACAAAGGGAACATATTTTGCATATGTGTTCTCAAAATGAGCTTACTGAGAGAACACATTTGAAATTCGCTTCATTCATAGCTTTCAGTTTCGGTTCTTCTACATAAATCAGATGGTTTAGCTGACAGTCCAATCTGTCTCAGAAATCCTATCACTGCAAGCTGTAGAATAAAGTTACTTCCATGCAATATTTCAAACCATAACCGCATACGATCCACATTATCCATATTCATAAATCTTAAAAAATTATGTATACTTGCGTTTCTTAATGCTGTACAAAATATTACAACATGCTGTAAGGTTTCAATTGACCTGGGTAGGCCACAACATCTACACAATGTCGATAACCCATTCCTCCCTTCCCGCAGGTCTATGATTTCCCTGGTGAGCAGCACATTGCATCTAAAACGCATGAATTTGTTTCGCCATCCTTTGTCAGGGAACTTAATCAGGTATGACTCCACTGTACCCCCTATTTTATAGCCAGATACAACATGCCAATAGAGTTAGGTTTCAGTTACCTTTGCGCAAGTGAGGTTCCAGTCCAATTGTTTGGCATATTTTTTTACCTTATTTAGGTTAAAAATAAGCAGCTCACATGTTGTGCCAAAGGAGGTCAGCTACTCTAAGGTTTCCCTTATTAGCTCATTAAGATACTCAGATACATATGTACCAGTTCGAATCTTGCTACCCAGTAAATCATACATCGTATCTTTAGAGCTCACAATGAGTTTCCTGAATAGGCATGCCCTGCGCCACATAGCAATACTTTTAAGGGAAGGTAAACCAAGTTCATACCGCAGGACTTCAAGCGGCACACAATTGGGCAGACATGTAAGCACCGATCTCAGGATCTCAGCCTCATATTTATCCAGCTCATCAATAGCCCACCAGGGGAACAACTCCAATCCATAACAGAATGGTGGAATCACCTTGGATTTGTAAAAGCCAGGGTCGACATAAGAGAACTTCCCATATTTAGCGTCTATTTTTTCTATGTGGATGATTTGCACCTGCACTTTTTTATCCAGGAATTGCCAATAATTCATTTTTTTTTTTTGCTTTAAAAAAAAATCGGATAGCCCAGGTATTGCAAATTTGATTGCATACACAGCTTTTCATTGTTCAGTAACCACACGGGATTGCCCCTTGTGGCACTACAATGTACTCTTAAGATCACTGTTTTCTTAGCATTTATCAAAAGTGAGTTCGCAGTAGTGTAATCTCGAAATTTTGTTAGCAACCTTTGGAGTTCCCGTGGAGTATGGTCAAGCGTAAAGTCGTCCGCATAGGCAGACCAAGTTATCTTTATCCCTTCAACTGTGGGTGGCAAAAAGCAGCTGTTTCAATGACCTCACCCGCATCAGATACATAAAGATTGAATATTGTGGGTGCAAATAAGCACCCCTGATGTGAACCATTTGAGGCAGAGATCATCTGAGATAGAGTTCCCATATTACTTAGCCGTACCTGTAATTTCGAACCTTCATGTAAGTGGTACAGAATAGACCATAGGTGCGTGGGAAGCCCTAGAAGTTGTAATTTCCCCCACAAAATACTTCTGTCCACCATAGTCGAAGCTGAACTACTGTAAAAGCCTCTATCTAAATCTGCCTGCCTCTACTCTCCGCTCTTTGCAACTCATCCAGAACAGGACTGCGAGACTTGTCCTTGGCCTCAAGCCCAGGGACTGTATCTCTCCAGGACTGAAATTATTACACTGGCTCCCAGTGGCTGCGAGGATTAAGTTCAAAACCCTCTGCATTGTCCACAAGGCATTCTGGGGCTTTGGGCCAAAATACCTTCAACTCTCTCTTCTTAAATATCATCCTTCTCGAGCTCTTCGCTCATCCGCCTCCACCTCCCTCAGGGTCAGCTGCTTCTCCAAGCAACGATTTGGGGGTAGATCTCTCTCCGCAGCAGGGGCCTCCCTCTGGAACAGCCTTCCTGCCGCCCTGAAACTTGAGGAGAACCATCTCCGGTTCCGGAAGCACTTCAAAACCTTCCTCTTTGCCTCCGCTTTCTCTCCCCCATCTCCCCTGCTAAAATTACTGAAACTGCACTGAATCTGCAACTGGGCCACTCACCGATCTCGGTCCCTGGTCCAGCCACTCTCCCCTGCACTGCGGGACTGTCTCTGTATCCCTACAGCCCCTCCTCCCAGCACTTGTCTGCACTTACCTTGCACTTGCCACCAGCTGGCCCTTATTATTTATCTTGTATTCTACTAACCCTGTACTGCACTTTCCCCTCTCCCCTTCCCCCTTGCACTTTTCCCTTCCCCTCTACCCTTGCACTTGCACGATCTGAATGACACTTGGCCTAGTAGGATCGTTGTCTGTCTCCCCTTTGTTTCCCCCCCGCCTCATCGCGCCTTGAAACACTTGTGTATAGGTGCGTTACAAATGTCGTATCATATCATATCGAAGGCCATAGTCAGATCTATTGAGGTCACATAGATCGGAGGACTGCCTTTTTTCCATGCTTTTCGTTGTAATATGTTCATGAGCAGTCCCCCAACATCTGTGGCGATTCCTTTCCTAAAACCAGATTGAAGACAGGATAGGATCTTATTTGTCTCTGCCCACTCTTGGATGTGCTTCAGTACAGTCCTGAAAAGATCTTAGAGTCCGCATCCAAGAGTGCAATTGGTCTGTAATTAGCTGGTAATGTCCTGTCCCCCTTTTTATAAATAGGGACGACATAAGCAATATGCCAGGAATTTGGAATTACTCGGACTCTAACTATATTCTTAAACAGAAGGAACAGTGCCTTTGCCCAAACAATAGGATTACCCTTAAGGATAATATTCGCCAGCCCATTCGGTCCGGCGGCCCTAGACGGGGAAGCCTTTACTATCAGAAGTTTGACCTCCTCTATGTCAAAATGAAAATCCCATGAATGATCTAAAATTGTACTTTCAATGGGGATTATGTTCTTTGAGTTCTGATAGACCATGCCAAAGTGGCCCCTCCACTGTTGCTCCGATACAGCACAAGTTTGTATTTTGGCCTGTTGGACATTGCGATTGTTTATTAACGCCCAAAAACTTCTTGCTGAGGTATCCCTTAGGGCTGCCAACATTGCTTCTCCATCACATTGGTAGATCTTAGCTCTATGGATTTTGATTAGATTTCTCCATTTTATTTTTAATTATTTTCCCCAGAGCTTCCCTATCAGTATCCGTTACATTCTGTTTACGCAGATATTGCAGTTCTCTCTGTCAGAGGTTTTTTAAAGTTCTTATTTCAGCATCAAAGGTATGAAGATGATTTAACTTCCTCACATTAGTCTTAACTGGGAGTACATTCAAATAAATGGCTTGGTTACATAACGATCAAAATACTCTGCACAGTACAGTCGAGTTTTTTGCTCTAAATTGGTATTGTGGAAATCTGCTTGAAATACAGCATTCAATCGATCAACGTTTTCCTTATGCCATACAATTCGATTTCCGGCTTCATTAACATCATAAATACCGGTACAGACCCCCTGATACACCTCACCGCCCAAACCCTTAAATTCATCCTCCAAGATCTTATGGTCACTGCATTTAGTTTCCCTTATAAACATTGAGATGACCAAGGCACACAGTGAAACAGAGGTGAATACATTGTCTATTTTGGATGAGAATTTACCATTGGTCCAGGTATCCCTATCTGCCATATCACTCCAGAGTTCAGCTGAATTAGACAAACCCCAAACCTCCAAAAAACGACCCCAGAGGTGAACTTGGGTATTCTTATTTTGAGCATCACCACTTACAGGATACCATTCCGGTCCAATGGAAGATCTTCCTCCCGTACAGGCAGGAATATTAACATTACAATCACCTACCACTATCAATAGAGCCTCAGGTTGCAATATGTAAGCCTCTTCAAACATTTCTCCAAGTGATATAAGTGATTCACTCAAGCAATTTTTAACATTCCAATACATTTTGATGATCAAAAAATGGGTAAATCCCACACATTTTTTTAGATCGCACAGGACCGCAAGACACCAATTTGATAGTCGGAAGATTTTGATAACAGTTGGTCCCAACTTTAGATGGAGTCCAATTGCCAAACCCCCAGATGGCCTACCCAATTTTCCTTGGGTTGCAGGCTCAGATAAGTCAGTAAAGCCATCAAAAGCACATTGGGTGACAAACCATGTCTCCTGCAAACAGAATAGTGTACACCTCGAGCAATACTACACATTTCCACAGAGTTCAAGAAACCAATGACCCCTCATGTTCCATGACACAAGGGAAAATCTATCCTCACTCTTAAATATTTGGTCTGAGGCTTTGCAGCTCCATTATAGACTCACGGAGGGTGGAGACCAGCCGCTGGAGACCAGACTCACTAAAGTCGCCATCATTTGATTTGGGAGGAATCATTATGGTTCTCTCAACCTGTTCCATGCCTCTACTTTTTAGTGTCTGGGAGCAACCACCTACCTCAGAATCTTGTATACCTTTACTATAGCTTATGAAATCATAGCTAAAGCGATTAAATGACTCCACTTCAGCTAATACAGCTTCATATATAGCTCTAGAGTGGAACACTATCCGGACATAATCGTATCTTTCCGGATGTATGAAGTAAATTAATTTAATATCCCCGGTTGTAATAAGCCTGATATACGAAATCTCATTGAAAAGGGCTAGAATTCTTACTCAGTTTAGAGTCGGGGGTCCACCTTGTGGAAACAGATAATGGATTAAGAGGCTAGGTAGCTCCACATAGTGGGGCTGTTTAGCTGAATATCATTAGACCAGGAATTAGAATGGGGTGCTTTATTTGGCCTCTGCTCGTACACATTATTATACCCTACCTCGTCATTATCAGGCACCTCATCATGTTGCACATTTACAGTTTCCTTCTTTCTAACCATATCAGCATCAGGTCTTTGTTCAGCGGCTTCACTGATTACAGGGCCTGCTGGCGCTAGAGGTGGAGACACTTTACCAGGTTCCATCAGCTTAGACATTAAGGGCAGTTCACACGGATAACCTCCATTGCCAGCTAGTCCAGTTTTGTCCCTTTCTAACATTTGCTTCATAATTTGCCAGACCATTTTTTCTGTTGATGTCAACTCAGTGTCCGGAGCGTCTACAGGGCCATTCTCCTCAATTATTGCTGTCTTGTTCCCCTTCACAGGAGCCAGATGGTCCCTCCATACCTCCCACTCTTCTCCCAGGCAGCCAACCCTCCCCAGTCCATTAGATAAGTGTGTGTCTCTTTCAACTTCCATAGGAGCCAGTTTTACACTCAGGATCTCCTGTTCCTCTCCTAGGAAGTGGGTCCTACCAGGGCCATTTGAGCAAAAACTGGACTTACCTCCAAATATCTTAGAATAGGACAATGGGGATAGTTTCCTATAATCAATAGGAAGTGTAGCAGTCTTGAACATGGAAATATTCGAGGCATGCTGACGTTGTGTTCAGCCCCGACATGCGGAGAGAGTCCATCATCTGCAAAAAAAACATCTGGGCACAAATCGGCCAGAGGGTGAGCGCTGTAGGCACCACCCCCGCACCTCCAGGGACTGCCGCAAGCAGTGGGATGACTTGCGGGTGCAGGGCCTGCCTCCTCTCCGCCAACCGGAGTCAGGCAATGCTGACCGGAGGGGGCCCAAGTTCCCTTGTGAAAACGTGATGCAAATTGTACCTCTCTCCCCAGGCGGAATGTTCAAACATTAAGGCAGCCCACGCTGCTTTTGAGCCTCCGAGATACTGCTGGCCAGATACTTGTGTTTCGGTGTATCTGGTCAGCAGTATCTGGAGGCTCAAAAGCACTGCATGCCCTGCACGCAAACATATGTCGGAAAATATAGCAGGCAGTACTTCCCACTGCTGGAGGCAAGGAGAACTAGGCCTCAGTGTGCACCGCACGTAGCACTGTGAGCCTGGCCTGGGCTGAGCTGAGCTGCTGGCTCACGCAGGCTCTGTATTTGTATTTTATTTATTTGCAGAGCACAAGCAAGCCCATGGGCATCTGCGCGCTATTCATACGGGTTACAACAGAGAAAATACAGAGCAGGAGAACAGTAGAAATGAGCATAGCTGAAGATACACATATGTACAAATATACAGTCAAGTTTACTTATGTACAACAGGAAGCGATTGTATCCAATTAGCCTAGCACATTAAGGTCTAGCTCGTGGAGCTAGGTTTCAACCTTTCTCCGGAATAAGGGAAGAGACGGTTCCTCTCAATGATACAGCGAGTGTATTCCATTTCTTAACCGCGGGGACTGGGAATCTGGCTCCGCCTGCACGTTGTAGATTGAATTGAGGGATGGAGACACAGTGTGACTGAGCTGTTGACTGAGCTGTGACTGAGCTGTTGTAGTCAAGCATGGGCGGGAGGCCGTAATGAGCTTGCAGGTATGAGATGTGGAGATGCCAAGGCGCTGGTTTGTCTCGATAGGGTAAGCGCAGAGTCGATGTAAATTCCTAGAGTTTTCACAACATTGGCTACTTCAATTACATTGCTGTCAATGTTGAAAGACGTGAATAGTGCACCCAATTTGTTCAGTTTGGCAGTGTGCCCTAGTAGAAGCCCTGCTTTGGGCTCGGCAACGCAGATGTGTGAAGGTGGCGCTGTGTGCCTGTCACTCCACCCACACACATTACGTGATTATGATTTGTATTGGCTGAGAAACAGCCAAAAGACATATTGTTACCATGCAATGAATTTATTTATTTTATTTATTTCCACTACTACGACGTGCCTTGCATGGTAACAGTATTTCCATTCTCAGCCAATGGAAATGGTAATGTGTGTGGACTGCAATTCATAGCCCTGAAACTGCAGCCACAATGCTCGCTGCGTATAAAACAAATACAAAACGTACAAAAGTAACCCTAATGCTTTGTCTGTGCTCTTGGGCTTCGAGGGCCACATGAAATGGCTTAGATTGCCCGCATTGCGGCCCTCGGGCCGCATGTTGGACAACCCTGCTTTAAATCAACCCCATCTCGAAACCTTTGTTGTCATCTTTTACATTTGATTGTGTTATTAACTGGTTGAAATGGATCAAGGCATCCTCTGTCCATCAGAGCCGATTTCTACTCGAGTTTACTACCAAACAGCCCTGCACATGCGAGTGCTTGACAGGTTGATTCTCACCATTGACAAGCCATTCGGCACAGAGCATGTTATGATCGCTCACCTCATTAGTACAAACATGAAATGTTTGCATTATTGACCACAAAGCCGCATTTATATAAATATCAATTGTCGAAGAAGACTTGCCTTTGTGCCAAGTTGGAGCAGGAGGAATGTCAGATGAAAAGGCACCAGTCCACACAAAGAGGCTCCTATGTTTTACTAGACAATTCCAGTGCATGAGTCGCTCGCTGGGTCGCTTCCCTTTTTTCATGAAGCAGTTTAAATTCAGATCACCCCCCAAGATTACATACGTGATGCTCTGTTCTTGTGATATCATGTCCAGCAAACAAATCATATCTCTAAAAAAGCACTCATCAGAGATCCCAACCATATTCCAATACACATTGAGAATTGCATAGTTGGCCCTTAGATGTTTCACTTTAATCAACAACATGAACTTATTGGGTGCTGCCCAAAAACTAGAGGACAACCCATTTTTGATCTTAACAGCTATCAAAAGGCCAGAGGTAGGTCTTCCCAAGATGGCTTTCGATGCAGGATTTAAATGAACCTCATGGCCATCCCAAAAAGGTGGGAGTGTCAACCAAGTCTCCTGTAAGAGGATGATGTCATATTGGTTCAGGTTGTATTGGTCATTATTCAAAAGATGTTTAAAGCCTCTTGTGTTCCAGCTCAAGAGGGCTATTGTATACTGCGAGGCAAAGGAGACTAGTTAACTCGACTTTGTACTGCACTCACAAACACAAGGTTTGACCGATGATTGTGACCTTTTTGAACCTCTGACCTCATAGGATCTATTTTTTAAAGTTTCAGCTTGAGCCTTCATACCAGATAGTGAAGCAGTTCCACTATCATCAGTACATAGCGTGAAGCCTAGATCGTGTAAAGAACCCTTAGATTGCCATATCACATTTTTGAACCACCCTCGATTGCATCCACAATCTTACAGCATTGAGATTTAGTTTATCAATAAACTCAACAAGTGTTAGATCAGAAGACACTATGTCCTCTAACATCTGGTTGTCGGAGAAAATCGCCATTACAGCTCTACGCTTCAAATCTAATTGGGTGCTCGGGCTGGGTCTTCACTTTTAAGGAATATAACGCAGGCCTCTTCCTTGCATTCGAACTTTCCCATTTAGCTTCATCATTTTTTTTATTTTTTTTATTAACCACCTTGGAAACCATTTCTTTATGAGATTCAGCAGAGTTTAAATTAATTAGGCAAAGCATTTTCAATAAGAGTTAGAATAGCATCAGAAAGCTGAGTAGGGATCAAAGGGGAAATGAGTCTTGGGGACACTACTCAAGTTTGGTTGAGGCTCCGTAGGGAGCGAAGGGTTCGAAAGAGAACCAGAGGAAGAGACGGGGCAGACAACTGCTTGCTTATGGTCAGGTAAACCTAATCCCTGGGACTTGTTGGCTGAGATTTGATCCAGCATTTTAGGGGCGGGTTTTACAAATGTGTCTAAGTGAGGAGGAATATGACCAGCCATATATACGTCAACAGCCCTCTGTATTTTAGCTCTGTGTCTCGCCACTTCACTCATCAAGATCCCTTTCAGTCCCTTATCAATACCAGGGCCTTTTTTAAAAAAAAAATGTATTGCTAGTCTGTGCACTAATCAGTGTAGTAGATTCCGCAGACATCGGGTGTAAGACCTCTCACTAAATCATCAAGAGGTTGATATGAAGAGGCCTGCACTGGATTAAATCCAGTGAGATTACATTTAAATGTTGCCTGATTCAATAACATATATTTCCTCTTGATGGTTTTGGATACTGCGATTTTGTTTTTGCTAGGCATGGAGATCATTTGAAAAATTGCTTTGCCGCTGCCTTCCCTGCACTCTTGGGCGCAGATTGATTTTTCGGGAGTTTGGGTGCATTATTAGGGCCATCAGTCGGGCCGCCACAAGGATTTCCAGAGGGTAGCGGTCTATCATGAGCCTTGGGAGCACCTGTAGATTGGGTGAGGATTGAGTATAGGTCTTTAGGATGATTGGGCAACATATCCGACAATGGCTCCTGGGAGGAGGGGGCAGGGTGCAAAGAGGCACACAGAGGTGGAGGGTCAATCGAGTTTTCATAGATGATTGCTTTAAAACAAGGAAGGACACCCACCGGTGCAAAGTTGGAACTTGCAGGGGTGGGACACGGAAGAATCTGGATAGTACATAGCTCATTTGTTTGACAAGCAATAGAAGAAACAAATGTTTCGGGGGAATAGGGTGAACACATGACATGAGCAATTGCTTATTTCTATTAACCCCTTCCATTTGCAAAGACAGAATTTTTTTAAAAGTTTCCTCTTTCGCCAATAACCTGCGGTCAAGAACATTGTATAAATTACCCAGAGCATGCAGAGATGAATTCATCGCCGATAATGTAGCATCAGCCTGAAAGTCGGTATTGCGCAGATGCAAAGATGTATTAGTACTGTGTGAGTGAGTACATGCAATGTTGGGCTGGGAATGCATTGACATACTTACAGGCTTCACAGAAATAGGTGAAACCTCAGAGAACATCATGGGCGAACATGAAAGTTTGTCAACAAACACTTGTCTGAGAATACAGAATCCTCAGGATCGAGATCAATAATGGCAACATCCTCAGAGGTTTGAGCAGGGCCGGACATAAAACCTGAAGCTCTAGGAGCTGTTTCTAAATCAGCAGGATCGCTGATGGATTGAACAACACCAGGGACAATAACTGACGCTTTGGGAGCCAATTCTAAAGACTTTAATATGGCAGTGTCTGTTTCGGGACATGTCATTTAAATATGATTGTGTAGACTGCACCGAATCCAAACAATCTGCCGTAAAAGACACCGGCGACAAACATTTGGAAGGATCAAGAGCGGGAAAGGGGATAGTCTGCTTGTTACTCCCACTCGATGAAACACTAGGTGCAGTATTCACAACCAGTGTATTTCTGGCTCTATGGGCTGATAGTGATTCTTTGCGAAACAGGCAAATGTCTGCGTTAACAAGACCAGGACCATTACTTTTCCCTTCAAAAGGTGTAGAGTATTCATGATTAGAGGATCGAGAGAGTCGAGCAGGACTCATACCTAACGAAAGCGGAGCAAGTTTTAGAGGCATGCCAGTTTTAAGTGTGGGAGGCATCACTTTTAAGGCGCTACTAACCAGTTAACGATGAACGTCAAACCTCACCAGCAAAATGCTAAGAGTGAAAAAAAAAATAAGAACACTTCAAGAGCTTTATGCCATCTCTAATTACCACACCTCAATGATTATGATCACAATCATGCAAAGGAGATGGTATTCTCCAAAAAACCCAGCAAAAGGCCATTGCCCATCACACGCCGTGCACCGTGAACAGTCAACAGTACTTGGCAGTACTTCTCGGTGCGCGCGCGAGTGTGCTGCCTTGTGGGTTTTAATAGAACAGGTGGGAGGTGAATGGGATTGATAGAGTTCAGAAGGTGGAGCCACCAGTCAAATGGAAACCTTTGGGAACACAAAAATAAAGAAAGGACTTGGAAACTATATTTCATATGCAAAGGCAGAGACTTGGGCATTTAGTCCAGTTCAGAACATTCAGCTTTGTTGGTAAAGGGCTAGGAGCGCTTGGGTGTCGCAGCGAAAACACTCCTCCAAGGGTACAGCCAACCACACTGCTCAGCACAACGTTAGCAATGTTCAATGTTCACAGATGCACAAAATCCGGAAAGACAGCACTCGCGAAGAGCCACGCTACAGTCAACAGTACTTGGCAATACCTGCAACACAATTATAGTGCAATACAAATGTCCAGAGTCTGCTTATTATTTGTGGCTTAAAAGGCTGCAGGTTTTTTTTACGTATACCCAGCAATCAGAATAAATTAATTTTAACTTTATGATTGTCAACACTGCCAAACCCACTTTGGCTACATTGTTCTTCTTATGCGGCTGACAAAATTACAAATTCCTTGCTTCCTCCCTTTTTCCAACCATCTCCAACATTATTTGTTAGGCCAAAGCTCCCACAATTGGAAAGTCTACTCTACCTGCCTTCGCCTGCAGGAGATCCTGAGCAAGAGGAGTGCCGTTCATGACAGGGGAAGCTGGGCTCTCATCCTTTCATAAAGCCCCTCGCTGCTGGGCCTCAGAAGGAGGTTGACCACGGGAGAAGCGAAAACCCCTCCTGTTTACCAAGCTCACTTCAAAGACTTTAAAGTCGAACTGTACGCTGGCATGCCGCCACGCACCAGAGGGGTCTATGCCCTTCTTTGGCTCCCCCCCTGCCCCGCCATATCACAACTCCATGAACTTGGTGTTTATGTTCCAGAAGAAAAGATCCATGCCGCTCTTTGACAGGTGTAACCCATCCCTTTCATGATACTCTGGTGACTGCAAATTGATCAGCCCGTGGGGTTCTGCGTGAACCCCATTCCACTGCAACACTTTGCCATTGACCGTTCAGTTTTCTTTGAGACTTCGATTGCCTGGTGTCACTCCGCCCCTCTCCATAGTAGTGTCAGTATTATTTTGGAGCACATCATTTCTGTGTCCCCCAGGTAGCACCCACCCTTTGCAAAGTTCCCATTTCTCTGAGCGGAAATCCCCTCCCAAGGTTTGTTAGGTCTTTGCCCCCCAGGTGTATTATCGAGACCTTGGGTTTGCTGTGCCTCTGTAACAGTCTCCAAATGCTCTTCCAGCAGTGCCCATCTCATACTTGGAATTCCCACCACTGCACCTTGAGGTTTTGTGTGGTAATTTCTTCCCTTTGTGTTGTCCACCTCACTTTGGCCATTGTCGAAAACGAGTGGGCACCCACCAACACTGTTCGTCTGTTCCTACTTGGTCCTGTATGTTGGGGAAAGGGGGGTGGAGCACAATGATCAAACTTTATCCAGCCTCATGTACCTCTTAAAACAGTTGCACTTCCAACCCCCAATTCTCTTAATACCCTCCGGGGGCATGGCCGCACCTGAAGCTGATCCTAAAGGAATGGGTGCTGAAGACTCCTTCTGTTACCCCTGTGTCTATGAGCACCAAATCCATCACCCCTTTAAACTGAAACCTGCTCAATGCTGGGCCGTCTGAGTGTAATAATAGAGAGGACTCACCACTGCTGCAGGATGTCCTTGGCAAGTACCGGTGGCATGTGCTGTCCTTGATGCAGTGCAGCATAACTGACCTCTGTTTTCCCCTCTGGTCAGTTTTTTGTTCTCCGTAGGTGCAGGTGTGGTGTTTCCACTGAAACTGTTACATCGTCCACCTTCAGGAAGCCTATACCTCCCCCTTCTTTGTTGCACAATACCATATCACTGATCTGGAGAGCCCCGAAGAACACCAAGCAAAAGGCCGCTCCGAACATGACAGCTTGAAAACTGTCTCTGAACAGCCCAGCCAGCCCCTTGATCATGCCTTGTAGTTTTATTTAGTCTTTCGGGCGCCTTGCATCCTCCTTCTTTCCTGTTATCCTGGCCCATCCTTTCATTGCCATCCTTACATATTGCTCTTTCGTTGCATCAGCCCACCCCCCAACTTGTTGTAATGTGTGATCAATGGCAAGTGGTACTCAGCCCATGCTCTGTGTTTGTGACTTCTGACTCTGAATGGATCTTGCGGGCTGCTGGTTTTCCAGCTGCGGTATGTCCACAGGCGTGTTGGTTAGTGATGCGCCTTAGCTCCCGCTATACTCCCAATGCGAGACAATGCTTCACTTTAGCTCCCTGGAGGTTGCTAGGGGTTCAGTAAGTGTTCACCGGCTCAGATTTCATATGAGCACTGCTGTCTGCAAAAACGGCATGCAACATTGATCCCCACTGCTAGCACCCTCTTTCCCTTCGTGGAACTGTTGCGCTTCTCAGTTTAAACGCCCTATAAATGGGCCCGGTGCAAAAAAGCAACTAGCGCACAGATTTGTTCCTTCCGGCCAGCACCCAGTCTAGTAGCCCTGCAAAACAGACGTGCAGCATGCTTCCGTGCTACCGGAATGCCTCTTCAGATTCACCAATGATCTGTGGGCTCCAACCTGTTTCAGCTGCTATGCTACGCCAAACTTTATGCAGTGGTTGGGAAGTGCTTTTCCTGGAACCCACAGCTTCGGCTCATGCAGGCGATTGTACTGCAGTCACTGCTGCCCCATTCAGCTGCAGCAGCCGGTTGATTGGTGGTCTCCGACGTGCTTGCTTTTGTGTAGTGGAATCCACCACGCCAACCTTTATGCTGCAGTCGGGAAGTTCCTCGCCGGGCAAACGCTGCTTCTGCTCCCGCAGGCAATTGTACTGCAGACAGTACTGCCTCATTCAGCCAGTACATCCGGTTATGGAGACCCGCTCGCTGCACCTGTGTACTTCTCCCAAACTCTGCCCTCATGGATACTCCTGGGAAGTCACCAGCAAAAAGAAGCGAAAAAGATCGCATGAGGCTGGCTACCCTTTCATATCTCTGTGACAGCAAGACCACTATTGGCTGCCGTCTTTTCTTCCGGCTGCCCCCTCTTTCATTTTACTGGGCTTGGGCTCCATTTTGCGTGCTACTGCCCATTCCTTTGTTTCACTTCCCAGACCACGGCCTAAGTTAAGCTTGTTCTTCCTCCAGGGTCAGCTCTGCCTCCCTCATCATCACCACCATAGCGGGGGCAACCCATTGCTGCGCCTCCCCCTCCTACCACACCTTCCCACTATTCTGCCTGCCGCATTCATGCCCCCTCCCACCCGGAGTGATGCATTCTTGGAAATAACAAACAAAATACAATTTTCAAGTTGGAAATCATAGTTGCCACAGAAGCTTTATTTGCATAAAGTCAAGGAGTTATCTAACAGGCGATCCGTATATCCACCACACCACAGGTTCTTCTACACCGAGTAGGGCTTCCTAGGTATACCTCCCCCCTCCCAACCCCCCCCCGCCATCCTTCTTCTGGTTGAGCCCGGCCCTCACTACCAGTTTCTCTCTTCCCATGACCTTTCGTTGCTTAACTTTCCGGGTGCCCAACTATCACGGTTTCTAACTCACAGACACAAACTTTTTTGGTGTTCAAATATCACAGTACACATTTCTACTCTACTCTGCTCTGTGCTCCTGTCCCCTTTTGGGCTAACTCACCTTTCTACTCTGCTCTGTGCTTCCCTCCCCTTTTAGGCTGACATTATCCCTGAGGTTCCCTTACCCTACCCCTTCTACCATCAGCTTCTGCCCCAGAAGTACTCCCCATTTCGCCTTACAGTCCCAGAGGGCTGGGCTTTGCCTACATTTCCTTCCTCCCGGTTCCTTCACCCTAGGCCCTCCTCAGTGATCTTACCCCACGTGTCCCCCCCTTGTTCCGTATATCCCTAGTCCTTCCTCTCCATCCCCCCGGCTCGCTCCCTTCCGGTTCAATCCTCTTACGTCCATCCCCCCTTTTCCTCCACTTGTAGTTCCCTGTGATTCACCCTCCCCCATACTCCCGCCCCGCTGACCTCGATGCAGCGTTTTCTGTTTCCCCAAGTACCCCTGTCTTATTGCCCACGTCTTGCGATTGCCCCCCCTTCACCCACTTGGACCTTGCACCCCCCGGTTCCCTCTTGTCACCCCGTGAGCCACTTTTCCGTCCCCTCACTTTCTCCTCTGTATTTTCCTTCCCTTCAGTTATACCTTCCCCCCCACCTGCTTCTTTGACCACCCTCCTGTGCCACCATACCATCGTCTTGCTCCCCCCAACTTCCCTTGGCGACCTTTGTTTTTCACCTTGTTTTCCCTTTTCTCTTTCCACCCCCCGCGTTTTGGGGTTGGAATGGCTTCCTAGCCCCCTAAACCCTCCCCTGAATGTTACTCTTGGGCCCCGTAGGTTCTAAGCTGTAGGCTAAACAGTCCCCTATGGGTCTACCACTGCTTTGCTAAAGGGATCACAATGTACCTCCGCTGGGCGACCTGAAACACAAAAAAGGACATGTTAAAATAAAACTTTGGAATTGGGCGGGCGGGCGGTCAGGAATTCCAATTTGTTGTCCGGAGGGATGCAGGATACCAAGAGAGAGAGCCCCCCCGCAAGTGGGCCTTTATAGGCCCTTCCTCTCTCTCGGCTCCTCACCCAATCCCCATCTGGTGTTGGCTACTCCCATTTCCGGGAGTGGGCGCCCCCCACTTCTGGCCCGCCCTACTTCCTGAGCTGGTGGAAGAGGCTGGCCGGGTAACCCACACTAAGGGGAGGCGCCCGCCATGCCTCCTTCGTCGACTCGTTTGCCCGCCATAGCGGGGGCAACCCATTGCTGTGCCTCCCTCTCCTCCCACACCTTCCCCTATTCTGCCTGCTGCATTCATGCCCCCTCCCACCCGGAGTGATGCATTCTTGGAAATAACAAACAAAACACAATTTTCAAGTTGGAAATCATAATTTCCACAGCAGCTTTATTTGCATAAAGTCAAGGAGTTATCTTTCAGGCGATCCGTGTATCCACCACACCACAAGTTCTTCTACCCGAGTGGGGCTTCATAGGTATACCTACCCCGGCGGACACTTCTGGTTGAGCCCGGCCCTCACTACCAGTTTCTCTCTACCCATGGCCTTTCGTTGCTTAACTTTCCAGGTGCCCAACTATCACCGTTTCTAACTCAGACACAACTTTTCCGGTGTCCAAATATAACAGTACACATTTTTGTTGTTGTTGAGGTTTTAATAATTTTAATAATGTATAACATTTTAATATTTAATGTATAAACATTATATTATGTATTAAAAAAATTAACCCTTTGCCACCACATCAACTGCAAGGGTCTTTTAATCTGTTAATCTCCTCCTGTGACCCATGCTGAGCCGATTGTCGTGCTCACAGAGCTGCCTTGCAAAACCGCCTGTCCGGTCCCCGCTTCCTGGCCTTGCCCTTGACCCCACGCTTTTGTTTTGCCGTTTTATCACCGCCCTCGCGCTTCTGTGGAGGTGGAAGGCAACGGGGCGGGGGATGCAGATGGTTCCGCATCTGGGGAAGCCAAGGAAGCAGGCGGTTCCGGGAGGTTCACTGTGGGCGGCGGCATCCTTCTTTTGCGGGGAGCCGGGATGGAAGTGCGGGGAGCCTGGATGGAAGTGCGTCCAAAGTATGCCCTGCAGAGTGAGTCAGGCTAGGTGGATGATTGGAAAGTAGGAGTCGCAGAGGTCGTGGAAAAGTCCAGTGGAGGGACAGGAAGCATCCTGGTGTATGTTGAGGTCTCCAAGGAGGAGTTTGTTGGTCGAGGTCAGGAGGGAGGAGAAAAGGTCAGCCACTCAGAGAGGAAAGAGGTAGTCTGACCAGGTGGCCGATAGTAGCAATGGTGAGCGAGGGCCCAGGAAAGAGAGAAACTGCAAAATAGGCATTTGAAGGAGGAGTTGGCCTGCATAGAATTTAGAGTAGGAATCCACTCCAGGAAGATAATACTAAAAACATCCTCAATTTTCCCTTTTTAAAACTATGCTGCCCAATTTAGGGTGAGGGTGGTTGGGGATCATAAGGTGTCAGGGGTGTGGGGAGACACTGTCCTGACGCAGTCCCCCAAATTATAAGCATCCCCCAAGCACCTGCGACCGGATGTCAGGCCTTGGGGGGGGGAGGGGTGAGTCGCCTCTTCAACCTCAAATGGGAGGAAGAGTAAAGTATGACCACCTCCTGAATGGGGTGGCCAGAGAGGACCGCCCGCTATGTAGGCAGTCACTCTAGCACCCCCTCCGGGGGCCGGTCAGCCTCTTAGCAGGGCAATCCCCCATTGACACCCCCCACCACCCCTCTTGTGGACACAGCATGTGAATATCACCTTACATAATAACCACAGACACCATTGTAATGTATTTGGAAACACAAGGTCACAGTTTCTTTTGGAGCAACATAAAATTAGAAGGTCCCAGCCACATACTTAATGCAATACACATTTCCAGGATGACCCGTGTCATTCCCCCCTGTCTGCCCTGTGGCATAAGCGGACATACGCTTCTGGTTCTGACTGCCAGTCAGTAAACATTTTCTGTACCACTGACATCAGATGCTGTAGCCTCAACTGCCCTGGAGGGGAATCAGTACCCGTCACTTGGAATTGGCTCATGCCGGGCCATTCCTGAACTGCTCACAGTTGAAGCTGCAATGTCAAAACTCATCTCTGGCTAGGACCGCCCGACACACTGCCATGCTTTGGGGGTGGCTTCCCTGCTGCCCCCACACAACTAGGACATACTCACCAATAACTCTTATCTGCAGCAAGCCCTTCTCAATGCCACTTGTATTGCCGTGAGGAAGACATCCATTCCCTTATCAGACAGATATACACCCTCTGAAGCAAAATACGATTGAAGAGAATTCAAACAGCAATGTCCAATGAATCTCAGACCTTCACATTTCACAAAGTTTTCCACAATCCTATTCAAGCGCCTCCTAGATTCCTCCATCCCTTCCTGGGAAAGGGTGCCATGCCAGAGCTGCCACGGGGCAATCTCTAACCAAAATATGTCTGTGCCAGGTAGCTCCTGAGCCGCTTTGATCAGGGCCAACTGTACATGGGCCAGCAAGCGACCCCAACCCAACTTGGCAAGGTTGGTGCCGCCCAGGTGGATGACCATCATTCTAGATGCAGGCCTCCACTAAAGCTGCCAATGTATTGCAGGTAACAAGGAATACCACCTGTTAAGGATTCCATTTGGGCCTCACATACTGGACCAGGACACTTGGTCTTAGCCTGGGATGTGGTGCTCAATAGGAATGCTTTTTCCTTAATTTCAATGAATTCAAATTGAGGCGGTACCCGACCCATCTCACACCCCCTTTTACAAATACCCCGGGTCACAATGGACCATGAACCAGGCCGGTTGGTGAAAATAGAATATTTATTTTTAAAAATCACAAAAATCAAACACATTTTAATATTGTCCAGCAATCACCAATGGGGTGATAATGACAATTGAAATGGAAGTAATACACTTGGTTAACCTTCTAGTAGAACATATCCAAATCATAATTGATTAGGAGCACTTTTTGAATTAGGATCGATAGCACCCAAGTTAAGGTTTCCCCTGCAATGTTCCCTCAACCCACAAATCAAAATCTGATTTTGAATCCTTTGCAAAGGCCTAAAATGACACTCTGATTTTGACAATTAATTATATGTTTTTAAATAAGGATATAGATATGTTTTATCACTATCAACCATAAGGTAAGGTATCACAACAGCATACAGTTCACAAAACAGAATGAAATTGAAAAACCATTGCAGCCGAATTCACACATGGAAAAGTTGCATTTTTCTTAGTTTGCAGTTTTAAATGCCAATGTTGTTTTCAAAAACGGGTGAAAAACACTGAATCGGAATGCAGTTTTTGGGCAGGTTGATAGATGCACTGCACAGGGACAATACAGAAGTGAAAGGAGGTCTATAGCTGGTGAATTGGGAGAGATTTGGAAGGTAGAATAAAGTTTGTTTTTAGGAACATAGAGCAATGAAAAAGAGAAAATCGGTTTTAAAAATGAAAGGCAAAGTTTAATAAACTCTAGACTATATTGTTAAAGGATAGTTCCGGGACTTTTTTTTTATTGTCCCTACGGTTCGGCCATGTGTTTTTAAGCATAAATCAGTAGATCGTAGAAAACTTTCCTATGGACCTTACCCGACTTTTCGTCCATTAACGCACTCGAAATCAGCCGCCATTTTGTGATAATCCTATCATTTCCCCCCATCGACCTGGCTCACCTGCGTTTGCGGCACTAAATCATATCCCCCGCCCCTGAAACAGACTTTATCAAAACATTCATATTCCCCGCCTCTATCCGTGACGTGACTGTGCTGCGTAGGCAAACGCACCCAGGTGTCTTCTACGCGACTCCACACAGAACCCGGAAACCAACACAGATCAGCTCACAACACAGCACGCCACAATTCGGAATATGAAACTGTACTTTTAAATTAAACCGCAAGATTGTAAATTTGGTAAAGTACATTTATTTGACATCAAATGTTTAGAGAATATTCAGCGATTTGCATTTTTATTTGCTCTCGATCCAAAATAGTTCATCTTGAGGCAAGCGATGTTCGTGTGCAGTACACAGGGTGTTGGTTTACGATAAAATAAGCTCTTCGGTCGCACTGATAATCGCATGGCTGTTCCAACAACGAGGCACTAGGCCAGCACAATGGTATGTATGTTGCATCTAGCCATTAGTACCGCGTAAGGGCATACTTGTACTTGGCGATCGTCCCATAAAATGGTCAGGGTGGTAACGTTGTTCACGCGGAGAAGCAACTGGCGGTTTTAAAAGCCATCCGCCGGTGTCTGGTACTCGTGACACAGACAATAATGAAGGATGTACCTGTTTTAAAGACATAAAAAATGAAATTAGTCTCACCATCAGATCTTTATTAAAATTATTCATTTTATATATTAGGTTGGGAAATTATTTCATAGCTAGGACAGTGCAACTGGGTATTATACGTCATTTCCAGTAACCCACCCCCTCTCATCCGCCTTTTTCAGAGCCGCCTGAGCGCCAGTGGACCACTTCGTCACTGATATGATATAATATGGCATTTGCAAAGCGCCTATACACAAGTGTTTCAAGGCGTGGCGAAGCAGGGAGGAGGGGGAACAAGGAGAAGACAGACAACGATCCTACTAGGCCAGGTGTCATTCAGATCGCGCAAGTGCAGGGGTAGGGGGAAGGTAAAAGTGCAAGGGGAAGGGGCGGGGGGGAAGTGGAGTACAAGGTAAGGAGCATAAAATAATAAATACATAGGGCCAGCTGGTGGCGAGTGCAAGGTAAGTGCAGAACAAGTGCTGGGAAGGGGGGGGCTGTAGGATACTGAGACAGTCCCCCAGTGCAGGGGTTGACAGGGAGGCAGTGCAGGTGGAGAGTGGAAGGGCCCAGGACCGTGGTCGCAGACAGTGGACCAGTTGTAGCAGGGGAGAGGGAGAGAGAAAGCAGAAGCAAAGAGGAAGGTTTTGAGGTGCTTCCGTAAAAGGAGATGGTTCTCCTCAAGATAGTGCGCGGTACAAAACAATATGCCACATAGAACGAACAAGTACAACTTAACCCGTCTTTAAAGCTACTGTATAGTAATTAAATTGCGGTATAAACTCATCTAAAGAGTTACTTAAATTATATTTGCATTTTCCATTGTGTCTGTGCGTAGGGCAGCCCCGAAATACCACTCCTTCTATGCCGACGTTATTTCTTCTAATGAACGAACATTAAATGGCTATCGTTTCTGAAATTTTATTCATTATCGTTTCTTACGTTATTGCACCACACACCCAAAAAGAAGTCTTTCGGGATGGTCCCGGCCTGTCAAGGTCAAATAACAATAGAACCTTATACTGAGTTGTGGGCCATTCCGGCACCCGAGCAAAAAATCAAAGCAGCTGACCTTCACTTTGAACGAGCACACATTCCTAGTTAGCTACATTCAGTGTAAGGCCATCTCACAGGACTTGAAATTTACACTCCATCTTTGCATTTTGTCTGCGTGCTTTGCAGCCCCAGAGAACCATAAATACGGAGACATTCTATATTTTTTGAAAAATGATTTATATTACTGTTTGGTTTAATTTAATGCGCAAATGAACAAGGTTGGATAGACACATTGCATGTACACTGAGCAATCACTTTTATTTACACAATACATAGCTACACATATTCAATGGGCCTGCGACATGAGGAGACTCGAGAGCAAAGTCACAGGTGACACCCGGGTGGTTCGCACTACTGCACAGTGAAGGGAGGGGCAAGGGTGGAGAGACACATTGCATGTACACTGAGCAATCACTTTTATTTACACATTACATAGATACACATATTCAATGGGCCTGCAACATGAGGAGACTCGAGAGAACAGACAATCAAATTACAATCATTTAAACCGTGATGTGTATTTCTCAATGAGCTCTGCTTTAGGTGGACATGGAACAGAGGCAATGTTGGGTGGCAATGCAGTTGTCCCCTGCACAGGTTCGTTCACAACTCCATGTATGTGCCTATCTAGGACATCAACAATAAGTCTCTCAATAAACTCATATTGCATATCCTCAAACACTGGTTTGATCACCCATTGTTTACTTCTTTTAGTGAAGGCCTTATTGTAGCGAAGCGTCCCTAAAGTTCCGGTCGTCCTACTTTGTTGACGGCCAACATTATGGTTATGTGCCAAGACCGCTAGAAGAGTCCGATTTATCATGCCCTCCATGCCAAAATGCAATCGTTTTGGCCTGTACTTTAGGCACATATTGTGGAACACCTCCAAATCTCCTGTGTGGCAGAATTCCGTGAGTCCCCTCAAATCTCTTGTTATAGTTTTATCAAATACAATCTTTTCAATGGCTTTGTGTGTGGGTGATGAAGGAATCAACCACTTCTTCTTCTGTGCCTCCTCTGTGGACAAATGGCCATGTTCACAATTGTGGAAATGTTGGTTTGTGGTCCAGCGGTGAACGTTGCTACAGTGTAGCATTACTGACCGCCATTTTTCCAGTAGAATTTCCAACGACCCTTCACATGTTTTTGAGCTCCACCAAAGATGGTTGCTGGTTGACTTGGACCACTGTGAAATACCTTGCATATCTTTTTTTTTACCTGCAGCTGACATTTTTTTGATTGTTTTTGCAAGATGCCATACGTCAAATTGGTGATTTATATTTTTGTACTCTTCTCTCATTGTCTTGGCAATTGAAACGTGTCTGTCCGTGGCTATCAGGTCGATCACCATTCCCCGCGATTGTAGTTCTTGCAATGATGCTACAAAGTCAACTTTCTCCATGGCCACTGAGGATGTACTTTGTGACACCTGCACGACCACCGAACTCACAATTTTCTTACTTTCCATGTCCTGAAAGTGGTAGGTGCAGTACTTGGCTGAAAATCCTGGGCTGTCGCACTGTCCATCACCGGCTAGCCTGAACCGTTTGCCCGCGAATGTACTTTCAATAGACATTTTTTCCATTCTCCAAGCTTCGCTAATGGCTGGAAATAGATAATCGGTTTGGTATTTGTAGAACTGAGTTTTCGCAATGAAATGGATTCCCACAAACTGAAAGAAATACTCTAACTTTTTAAAACTTGAACCACTAAAAAGTGCGGCCGCTGCACAAAGTAGATTGCCTGCTGGCAGTTGCCCCAGCATGGGTTGTGCAGACCATGAGAACGGATGATATTGTGTACAGGTGGCATGTATTTTAAGGTTAGTGCCTCGAATTGCACGAGTCACATTAATCAATGGCTCCCCACATACTTCCCCACCAACCGAATGCCCACATTTCATCTTAATAATAATATCAATCAAACAACTATCGAATACAATGAATTTGGCCTCTTTCCTTATACTGTCACTCTGCATCCCAGCTGGTTCGGCCTGTAACGTTGAGGACATGTCACTCACATTAAAGGTACAATCTCTGATATCGTCTTCCGCTATGTTCAGTGATATTGATGGTGTTTCATTGTCGTCCATTTCATTCTCTTCCATTGCAACATCTGTTCCTTCTCCGGCGATGGGAGAATAAAACAATTTCTTCAACTTTCTCGCGGTCTTAGTTTTTGCGGGTGTGGATTCTGTGAATTGATCTCCGACTGCATCCGAACTACTAGGAGGACATTCACTATCAATGGCTGGTGGTGGTATAGCTCCGTTGTCAATCACTTCATATTCTTCCCATTGGCACGATGCATCTCCAGTCTCAAGTCCCTGCCAAAAGGTTTGACAAGCAACATCTCTCGTTCGCTTCACTGTCTGTGTAGATCTAGTTCGTACACCCACTCGCAACTAGAGGACAGATTGGAAAAGGGATGTTCAGTTTAAACACAACTTACAGTATTGAACTATTAACAGTGAAAAACAACATAATATAGTGACCAGGACATTAACCTTCTTTTGCTTTCTTTTCTTTGAAACTTTCTTGCCTCGAACTTCAACATCTGGACGCTGTTGCTCCGACTCGTGTGTGCATGTCTCCACTTCCTCTTGCGCTGCAACGACTATATTTTCATGATAAGCACATCCATCACGCACTGACGCTCCATCGACTCCCTGAAACATAGAACTTTCATTAGTATGTATAATAATATTGAAAACACAAAATGTACTTGGGGACCAATACCCACGTACATCTCAATAGCAAAACACGAATGAACGCATTGTGTAGAACATTCAAACGACAATTATTCACGCATTGTTGATCTAGTTAGATGGAACTGTCAAGATCCATACATCGGGCTCCGCATAGACTTCCATTGATGATATTATTGAAGATGACGCTTCAGCAACTCCCTGAAACACAGTAATTGCATTAGTATGGTTTTCTATTTTGTTAAAAAGAACATAAACTTTGTGCAGGCGTCAACGGCTCATCTAAATAGACCTGCACAAATGATCAGTTGTCTAAAATAAATAATGGATATCTAAATATGATTCGATTTGCTCGATCGTTGGAAGTGTCACCACCCAGAGATCTGCATCAACTACTAGGGGTGATGTTCTTGTAGAAGAAGCTCCGTCATCTCCCTGAAACATAGTACTTGCGTTAATAAAGAAGGAAGTATAGCGGATGTAATCACGTCATATGATCTCGCTTGATCGAACTGTCAGTATCCATACCTCGAAATGCATAAGAACATCAAGGGACGCTGTAACTGCGGTGCACACTTCTGCAAGCTGTTGTGCCGACCCGTAACTGCATGCTCCCCCTTCTTCTTGGACTAATGCTCCATCGACTCCCTGAAACATAGGACTTTCATTAGTAATGAACACAATATTGAAAAAAGAAGACACATAGGAGGGCGACGACAGAAGGACATATCAATGGCTAAAAACGAAAGAAACATTGTGTGTAACAATCACGCTACAAGAATGCAAGATCTGATGATCTCCATCGATGGAACTGTCCGGAAAAGTACCTCGAGCATCTGAGTGACATCAACGGTTGTCGTCAATGCGTTGGACTCCTCAGCATCTCCCTGAAAGACAGTACTTGCATTATTTTGGATAACAATAATTATAACTGAAAACAAAGACTAGAGGACGAGTACTAGGGTGTACCATTAGGTAAAATAATTACACGATAAATTAAAACTATTGATTTACATGCCTAAAACAAGTCAGTGGTAGAATAGCTAAGTAAGATTACCCGATAGGCGCTTGAAGTGGCTGATGACTGCAATAACGACACGGATGGAGAATCTTCCGCCTTCATATTGAGTGGATACATAAATGGGGAAATTATTGTTAGCTAATGCTACACACTACCGCAAGGCCGAGAGCTAAATCCGTAAACTTGACTCACCAGTGGAGGGATGTGGACGAATAGAGTGGGAATAGCGGTTGAGAGCAATTTTCGCGTTGCTCGCGGTGTTTTCTTCTTTATTAGCAATGATGTGGAGTACATGTCTGAGCTAAAGTGCCTGCTGCAGATGCGGTATCGATCACCCCTCTTGTCCGCAAAGACTTCTAGGACTCTACTTTCAAGCTCAGACGGTGGATATCCGCAATATCGGACCCATTCTCTTATCTGATCTATTGTCTTAGGGAAAACATGCATTATAGTACCTTCAGATTTATTATGGGTCTTCGAAGGGCAACCGCCAATGGAACAGGCAGGCATTGTGGAAAGTTCTGAAAAGTAAAGATCAACAATTCTCTATGAATACCAAGGTGTTAAAAAATTAAATGACACATAAAAGGTTCAATGCAAGGTTCGTTTTGGTTCTTGGAACTATACACGTTATTCACATGCGGATAAGTATTTGAATAACTTTAAAAAAATAGAAAAATAATTTGACTAAACTCAGAACATGTGACTAGTTCCTTGCATGTACTGTCTTGAACGAAAAGAAAACATGGATGCAATTTGATGACTACTAGCAAATAGATATAAATTAAAAAATTGGACGCAAAATGATTATGGTACATGGCCTTACCTTGACGAACAAACAGTTAGATGCAGGGATCAGAGTAGTTTCTTGTCGTAGAACAGGGAGCAGTTCACAGGTTGCAAACTGACGAGTTTGCTCGAAGTGGTCACGGAAGTTCACAGAGACGAAGAGCAGATAACCAGCACCTTCACGGGTTGACTAGCAAAGCGCAAAGAAGTTCTCATTAGAAATATGAAGTGGGTTATAAAGAATTCGAAACAGGGGTGTGTTTGTGAATGAATGACGTGTATATGTCGTGGCATTATGCGGTTTGCAGGCGGGCGTCCAGCGTGAGGGGGGATGCTTGGCAGGAGACACGGGGTCTGGAGGTAGACATGGGAACAACAACCCATGCTCTATAGACCACTTTGAAGTGTACATGGTCTTTGGCACCTCTTGGCCTTTATCGCTCCCTGACAGCTCCACTTGCCAGCGCAAGTACCCCGGTGCGAACTGCCTTTGATAGGGCGGGGGGTGGATTGGGGCGGTGGTCGTGCAGACAAGACTCGTTTGCCGCAGGGCCTCACCAAGGAGAGGCCATCTAACTGCATGTAAGAGGCAGGCTGCAGGATCTAGTACATGGAAGGCAGGGGGGTGAGTTTATAAATACCTCACCCTCCCAGGAGAATATATGGGTGCAGTTCACCCTGGAGACCCTGGATGCCTAGGCAGTTAGTCAGCAGCAGGCTGGCCTGTGGTGGCAAGGCGGCACGGGCCAGAGGGGGTCATCTCTGTACCCGGTGCCCAAAAGAATGATTTATTATGATCAACCATATTGATTTTTTACCTATAACCATGTTTTGTATCAATAAAATCCAACGGCCTTTTATTGCCAACGCTTGAACAAAGTGGTGTGGTAAGTATTTTTGGGGGAGGAGGCAAGGCCGGGAGGCTTGATGCCAACCCGCAAAATAACATATGTATGTCTGCTGCATATGGGTTCAACGGTTATGTGGATTGAAGGTGGGCGGCCAGCGTGAGGGAGGATGCTGGCCGGAGACATGTGGTGTGACAAGACAAGGCACAGGAAGACTATTCAATGGAGACACACTAGATTCATTTAAAAAATCAAAACAACCATTGTTAAAATATATGTTGGGTTTTATTTTAGATCTTAATTTCAATTGAACATAAATATTAAACATTACACATTGTAAAGTTCCGGTTGCAACATATCCAGGGAAAATCCGCGGTATTGACCACTGTCGCTGGGGAAATGTTGTCTAATGGCAAGTACCGCACATGCAGGTATTACTCTCCGAACGCAGTCTCCGAGCCTCCCGTGAAGCCACCAAGTGAAGCAACGATAGGCCACCAGCCTGTACCACCTGTGAAAAAGAAAGATGCAAACTGTATTAAAATGACAAAACTTTCTTATCAATGTCGATTCAGGTAAAAAATGTGATTCTGCTTTGAAAAAAATTCTATCTAGAAAATGCACAATATGGAACCAATTTACATGCGTTCGAATGATATGTAGATGTAATTTTATATGTGGGAGACGACCATGAAATAGTAGTGGCATCACTGACATCACAACCAGAGTATACTTACTCGTTACTCGGATTACGCGGACGAACAGTGCCGCGAAGTTCGTGCATAAGCACCATCATCATCCTCAACACGGTCCGTGAGAGGCAGGCTTCCCTGAACTCTGGCAGCTCGGTGATGCATTGCGGACTTGGCTCGCCTTCCGAAATGTAGGCCAAGCACCCGGAATTTTCACGGCAGCAGCAGTTCTCCTCCTCAGTTGGCATTAGCTCGCACCGATTGCACGTGCACCAGGTGGAGACGCCGTCCATGCGACATGGTCCAGGCTCTTCATCCGTTGACTGGTCCTCCCAACTGCCGTCCGAATCCCCATCGTTTTCGCGTGCTTGCCTTTCCAGTAGTTCCTCCTCGGTGTACTCAGGCTCGTACATATACGGCATTATTGTAGCCATTGTGTGGTAAAGAAAGTAAAATAATTTACAGAGATGGTACAGGTGTTCACAAGGCCTAGAAGCGGCGAAGGTAGCTGACCAGAGCACAGAAACGAGTCACAGAATACTCAAAGTAACACAGAGTGAGTAATGGAATCGAAAATCTGCTGCTGTGTGTTGTGAAACGGTGTGTTTATACTTATTGAGGAAAGAGGCGTCCTGCCATTTCCATGGTGACACTTCATTAGCTGAGGCGCAGCGATTGTTGACACGAAACGTGCTTTGGCGTTGGGAAATGGGCGGTACGCGTCTGCTGATGTCAGGCTCAGGGGCTGTATTGTGAGATGATCTAAGACCCTGTGTACAGCAAAGGAACATCGCATGCCTCAAAACGAACTTTTTGGAACGTGAGCAAATAAAAATGCAAATCGCTGAATATTCTCTAAACATTTGATGTCAAATAAATGTACTTTACCAAATTACCAAATTTACAATCTTGCGGTTTGATTTAAAAGTACAGTTTCATATTCCGAATTGTGGCGCGCTGTGTTGTGAGCTGATCTGTGTTGGTTTCCGGGTTCTGTGTGGAGTCGCGTAGAAGACGCCTGGGCGCGTTTGCCTACGCAGCACAGTCACGTCACGGATAGAGGCGGGGAATATGAATGTTTTGAAAAGGTCTGTTTCAGGGGCGGGGGATATGATTTAGTGCCGCAAACGCAGGTGAGCCAGGTCGATGGGGGGAAATGATAGGATTATCACAAAATGGCGGCTGATTTCGAGTGCGTTAATGGACGAAAAGTCGGGTAAGGTCCATAGGAAAGTTTTCTACGATCTACCGATTTATGCTTAAAAACACATGGCCGAACCGTAGGGACAATAAAAAAAAAAAATCCCGGAACTATCCTTTAAAGAAAGCCACGGTACATTCAAAAATTGATTCGCGCATTAACCTTTTCCTGCCGGGTTATGATCTGTGTGGGAATTAATTTAAATTACTCCAAATATTACTAATGAATTACAAGATGAGGTGAATGAAAGAGTTGAGCTAACACTAGGAAACAAGAACAAGGTGCACAGAGAATTGGAACCATCTATACAAGTTATCAGGGTATGGATAGGATTGCTTAGAGTAGCACAATGACAAAAGTCAAGATGGGGTAGACTATGTGTTATGGGATGGGGATACTCACGGTCCGCTCTTAGATTCAGGATTATGAACAGTCAACCGGTTTCTGGACTCCAGGGCTCGGGTCACCATGTAGCGGCAGACTCTCCTAGCAGAACAACAGCTGGGCCTGTCTGGTCACCGGATAATCAGGACAGCTGGATTGCATGGGACATGCAGTTAGTGGGCAAAACGCCAGGCTGGTCTCAGGGTGCTTCCCAAAAGAAGACCACAGCTTTTCCCTTTGGTTATTGGATTTCTGGATTGAGGCCTTGCTGGGACGGTCAGCAATGGAATCAGCTATGCTTTGGCTTTGCAGAGGGATCTGGAATCTGGCAAGATGAATGTAGAAGATCAGGAACGCAGGCGCAGGAAATTCAGGAAAGAGTCTGTGTGTCCAAAGTTCTGTCAGCCCCCCTTTTTATAGAGCATGGTGACACTATAGAAGCTTATGGTAGGGCAGGCTTAGCTAAGCATGCCTCTAAAAAACTGGATTGGTAAGGAGTGATAGTTACTGCCTTTCTCTCAGCTGGTTGGGTTTCAAGGGCATGATGTCAGATTTATGATGTGAGTTTTACAATGTCCAGAACCTCCCGAAGTTAGTTTAGCTAAAATCCGGTTTTGCCATAAATGGCACATTTGTGCAGTTGGGTCTTTTAACAAATTACATAAGCAGGTTGCATATGTTATGCAAAACATGCCAGTCCAATTCTACAATTTGTAAGACATTGTTTCACCCTTCTAATAATTTTTTGTCATTTTAGTGTGAAATATTCAGCCTAAAATTCTATAACTTTACACTTGTGTATGGATTATCATTAGGCATGTCAGCATTGATTTTCACATTGGCAAAAGGTTTACTTTCTGTGGAATACCCAATTCATTGCCATTTCTGTTCCCAAGGTGGCAGTGAAGGCTACAGCGTCTTAAATTAAAACCCACACAATTACATTAAAACTGTCAACTTTTTACATTCCTGCGAATTTCTGTTGCAAAAATAACCGTCTTCAAAGTTTCTTAATAAAATAGTCTTTTGAAACAAATGGGCATTTTTGTCCTTCACTGGAACAATCTTTTTCTCGTCAGCTACCACCAACTGTCGATTCAGCCCAGTGTGGGGAGGGGGTTTCCCAGTTTGATTGAAGGTTTATAGCCCCCTCCACTTCACAGGTTAGTGTCCCAGAAGGTCCATTGTAAGAGGCCTCGGCCCAGACAAAAGTCTGCCAAGGTAGCAATTATCACTTTTGTGCTCTAGCATCTACTGTGAAGGACCTTCTGTTGCTGGCAACCCCCAAGCAGAAACCTGTGTGGGGGTGATTTTCCCCCATGTAGCCAATGCAATTTAATTCCTTATTTTATTTATTTTTCTTATAAATCAGAATAAAGCCGGTTGAATAAAATCTCCCCTATATGTTTCACAGCACATTTTTGTAAAAGTATATTTAAACATGTGGTGACTGCTGATATTTTCCTTGCAAATTCGGTTTATCTCTTCCATCCGCATTTCCACATTGTTTTGTAGAAATAGTTAGCTTCTTGTATGCAGCAATTTGTTTAAACACAGATGCACTGAAATTAACACAGGACCAGAGAGCCAGGGCCTTTTTGACGCATTGCTCTTTTAAATTTTTTAGCCCAAAAGTAAAGCGTTTCCCGCGTAGCTGTAGTAAGCTTCTTTTGAACTTTTCAGAGCTGAACAACAGCCTGTCATTCAGGGATACTGTTCTTGTCTGCTGGAGCACAATGTGAATGTGGAGGGGCATGGCATGGTCTCATTAATAAAGGGATAAGCAAGTGTTGTGAGCACAAGGGTTTCCTCAATTTTTTAAGGGGGCTGTGGTATGTGAGGAGAGATACAGCAGAAAAAAACGTACATATACCACTAGCTACCCACCTCTAACACACTGAAAGGTGGCTACTTGTCAGAAATATACCTCACAGTAGGAATTTCATAGGATTATATCTCCCACCATAGACAAATGTGTTTAGCATATTTTAATTATTATATCAAACAACATCGTAAAACAACATAAAAAACCTATTTCCAGCGTTCGTTATTTGTAGAAAGACAAATGGGCGGAAGTAGCAGACACCAAAACATTTGCAATGTACAATTTGGAACCCCCCCCCCAAACTCTAGCTCCTTAAATATTTTCTTTCCCACCACTAGGGGTTGGTCAGCAGTGGAGGGTAGGTTTTTGGCCACCCAGCCAGTCGGGGGGGCCCTCGTAGGGGGATGTGAAATCCATCTGTAAATCCCCCAAACAGTAAACCCCTCTTGTATTGCTTGGGATAATCATTCAAATTCTCCTTTAACACATGGAGATCGGGGGAGGGAACCTTGACCTGTAGGCCACTCCTGGCCTTCTTTGCTCTGACCCCTGCCGCCACCTTCAGTTTTGATGCATTTTCGCCACTGGGTGGATGCCCCGCATTTTGCACATTCATGGGGATACCTGCACTTGGGCCCCCATGTATAGTTCCCTTTGTTGAAGGACCGGCATGGGTAGCCACCTGCTTTTCGACCTTCAGAAGGTCTTCCTGAGCTAGCATTGTTGGATCCATGGTTGTGTCCCCCTCCCCCCCTGTCCCTGGGGGCCATTGCGAAAGGGCCGCCTGTTTGCCTTCTGGTCGTACTTACCATACGAAGACCTTCGGAAAACTTTTTGTGCCTAATTGAACACACTGCTGGTATCCTCTCTGCCCCCCATGAAGGAAACCCATTCCTTCATGTCTTTCTGATCCCAAGTCATTTCAGAAATTGAGGCAATTTTTTTCCCTATCGTAATCAATCCAACCAGTTGAGCCATATTTCTTTTGCTCATTCACAATTGTCTACCTATATTTCCACAAACCCGGGCCATGCTCTGGAAATGTTTCCATACCGCTGCCAACAAGGAAAAGGCCATATTCTATCTAAATATATTTTCCTCTCCTCTATATTTTTTCTGCCTTTCTTGTCATCCTCTTGGCTGATAGTTATATCAGGGGCCAGCATTCTCAACTGCCAACAAGGAGTATATATCGAAATACTCCCTCGCCCAAATACGCTTTTTATCCTGAAGGGGATATGCCACGCCAGAGAGTATCTGCCTGAAAGCAAAGGAGAAATGGTAACAAGTGGTGTGGAGTCCTCTGCGCCCCGCCCCCCTACAACTCATACACTTTGCTGCGAAGGTCCTGCAGGTATGGGGGCCAGATCAGGTGAGACAGGCACAACCTTGTCCCCTTGGCTAAGTGTGGAGACGGTGCTACAAGCCGTGGCCGCTGGTGCCTTCTCTACTCCTTAGGTTGGTGGCGTTCCTGCTGGACCCTCCCAGACTCCCCTTGTCACCTGGCCCGTGCCAGTTATGGCGGGCGTGCTCCCCCTCCCTCTGATCATCCTCATCATTTCCTCCAAGGCTATACCAAATGTTTCCATTGCTAATACATTGCTAGTCGGGAGCACAAAGGCTGTGCACCATGCTGCCCCTTGAACTTGAGGAGGTGCCGGTGCCAAAGCCAGCGCCCTGTTCCATCCAAAGCACTGCCATCTGCAGCGCGCTTCTCTGCAGTTTGTAACGGTATTGGTTGCAAATGCTCGCTACCCACATGCGGAAAACCATCACTTGGAACCCTGCCTGTGTTTTCTTACCCTTGGGATGGCGCTTCCTTTTGGCAGGATGTGCCTTCGGGGATACCTCGGTCGGTGGTGGGTTATCAACAGTGGAGGTGGTGGGGGGAGTTGAAAAATCTGCAACTGGACGACCAATGGCTGGGTCGGTGTGGTGCCTGCTCGCTCTGCAACAACTCCTTCGCCCAGCCCTTTCCCTGACTGCAACTTTTCCTGAAAAAGAGCAAAAAGCTGCCCTTCATCCTCATCTTCACCCGCAATGGGGCTGTTCGGAATCTCCTCAATACTATGGAACATGTCCTGTAATCCTTCAAGAGACCTGCTGACCTGAGATAATGGGCACAACACTGAAAATGAATACCGCAATAACGGCCTTGCAGACACTGCGGCTGCCAGTGGCACCATGCCTAACAGTCCCCTTTATAATGAACTGAACCCGTTCCAACATGTATTTCAATTTCTAATCACCGGCATGTATGCCTTACCAACTTTCTTCTGGTCTTTCTTAGCAAGTTAAAGGAAAGGACGCTTTTTGTGCCACTTCGCGCCCTAGGGTGGTTGACTTGCATTCTGTACATAAGACATGTTTTGTTAATGCACTTACCCCATCTCACATTGACAGCTAATACAGTCTAAAGTGCAAATTTAATGAAACAAATATTGCGTCTCATTGTCCCTCCACCAGGGGCATCCTGCACCAGCTCTGTGCCCAACCTACAGATATAAAACAACCAGATTGTAGAACACACTGTACATTCAATACCGAAACCTTGCTAGCAAAATTATTATTCTTTTATAACACACTTATTACCAACATCTGGAGTCTAAGGGCGAGATCAGGATTCAAACCTGTTGCGCTGCGGGGTCTAGCTTCCAAGACAAGCGCGTTGCACCTCGACTATCCTTCCTCCCTGGTACTCTCACTCAATGTCTGAAGGCTATACAGTTATTTGGTTGAGACTTGGTGCGCCGTGAAAGAAAATTGCATTTCCGCAAAACATCTAAAAATGTGCTAGCAATATTCAATAATACGGTTTATCCTAAATCACATATAACACAATAAACCTTTTTGCTGTGGAGCATTGCCATTAAAGCGAGCAATTAAAATGTATTCACCAAATTAAATTCAGCAATGTTTGAGACGGCGTATCGTATGCCTGCAATGAGAAACGGCTATGCTATCTCAAAGGTACACATACTAGTATGCACCCAATAAACCAAACAATTTCTCTTCATCCTGCTACTCTTGGGCTACACCTTCCTGAGGGGAAAATATGAAATTTCTGCTGTTCCTTTCATCTTTGCTTGCTAGCTACCCATTCCCTTAAATGGCCTCTCTGTTGTGGCATTGCGCACCAATTTTCAAAGCTCAGGGGCTGAATCTAAACAGAACATTGCCCAAGATAACCGATTAGTCCGGAGGAACCTTTTTAAACAAAACATCTATTTAATCCAATGCATCAGAGGCCATGTTCAAGCAATGAGAAGATAACACCCCCACGCTCCCCCATGGCTGGGTTAGCACTGCAGAAAAACGGGCAGGACGACAACACGGTCGGCGACCGTTAATACAAAACATTGAGATCCCTCAGGCAGTTTGGAGGACGCGAAACCCACATATACATATAGCCCGTGGCTCAGCAGCAGCACCACCAAAGTAAAGCACCAGCTGATACTAATGACAAAGACATGGCAATTAAAAGAACTGCACGTAGGCCAAATACACCAACCGATTCATCTCCCATACAATCGTAAATCCAGTGTGATGGGGCGTGGTGGTGGAGGACAACAAAAGACATCAAAATTCCTACATTGTTAATACACAAGCACAGAGCAAGGAGAGCCGTGAAAACAAAGCTTGCTTGCATACATTGTCTCATAATATCAACTGAACAGCACATTCATGTAAAACAATGCCCAGGGGGCACGGAGGCCATACCGGGAGTACAGCATGTAACGGCACCACACCCCAGCCAAAAAGGAAGTTCATCCTGGAATCATTCTGGAGTCATTCGATGACTCCATTCTAGAGTCATCCATGGATAGTTCAGGAAGATCATCCTGAAGTATGTGTACAGGCCAAAATATTTAATGAGATGGATGACTCTTGATTTATCACAGAAACTACTCCAGGATGAGTTTGGATTACTTCCAGTGATGATCTTGGATTACTCGAGGATGACTCTGTGGCAACTTCTGGATGAGTGGGGATTACTCCTGGATGACTTCGGATTACTCTAGGATGACTCCACAACAACTTCAGGATGAGTTGGGATTACTCCAGGATGGTTCCATGATAACTTTAGGATGGTTTTTGAATTGTGAATGATTATTGCAGACCGCTCCAGGATGAGTTTACATGATTTCAAGATGCTTCCAAATGATTTAGGAAAAGGGGTTGGATTACCGCAGGATGTATCCCTTTTGAGTAAGATTGGTGGCATTACTTTACAATGATTCTAGTTAGACTTCTGGATAGTTTACTGGAAAAGAATCTATGGAATTTTGCAGCTGTCACTTTCCATCTTTGCTAGAGCACCCGTTTACTGAGTTTGCCGATTTAGAGCACACAACACCAAACACCCCGCCATGACACAAACCAACCTGTAAACTCCCTCATTTCAATTCTCACCTCTAGCCAACATGGCCTCACACCCAATAAACTCCCACAATTACAAAGCACTGCACTAAAATACACACTTCCAGCGACCTAAACAGAATCTATTAAAGGTCTACCTGCATGACAGACGGCCGCCAGTCACTTCACCCAATATCACTAAGAGCAGCTCACAATTACCTAGTTCATATTATGATAGTAAATTTCAGCAGCTATAAATTGTTGATATTTTAACATATTGCTCTGGCTAAAAGATATCTTCAATCAATCAGGCTCAGAGTATTCAACATTTCTTTTTTAAACAAATTCAGTTTAACGGCATAGCTGTATTCCATAAGAATAAATAGGTTTGCAAAAATACAAACCAATAACAATCATCGATCCTACATTTTGAAAGGCAGAGTCCTCCTTGGGCCTCTTCAAACATTAAACATTTTTGATGGCAAGCTTCCTCTTTATCACTCGGCAGTCCATAGAAGGCCAACTGTTAGCCTTGCAGACAGATCTCAAAAATTCTACAAAAAAAGAAAGGCTATATGAATATAAATGGACATCCGAATAGGCATTGCAAAATTTGCATTTGTACACAAAGGATGAAACAGGCTTAAAAGATAGATTTGAAGTGAAAATGAATCCTGGTTTTCTGTGGCTCCATTCAGAAGAGCTCTGGTCTTTTGTGTAGCTATATTGATTTATATCACACAGTTGGAAATAGAAGGCATAAGTGGAAATGGGGAAATGGTCTTTTAAACCCTTTGCTAATTAACATAACCAAAAGGTCCGCAAACACATGATCCCAGAGATGCCAAAGCGCACCCTGCTTACATGGGTGACCCAACGCCTTCCGCCTGAAAACCATTCATCACTGATTTGTTGAATACTCGGATAACTGCTTGATTCCTTTAAAAGACTTTTGAAGGCTTAGATATTCAACAATGTATCATACTTGATGGCTTGGAATTTATTTTCTGGCTTTTACTTTTCAATCATGTGTACACAATCTTCTGGTACAGTTTTCAACACCAATACAACTAATACGTCAAAGTGATGATTAAGCGTTAGCTTTGGACAAAGAATGAGACTCTTCAATGACCGACCGTGGAAAGCATCAACCTTTTCTACATCAAGGACATCACTCCCAGCTCTGGCTGTTACTCCTTTAGCAGAAGCAAACTAATTCTGGGAAAAGAGAAGCTTGCGGTCACCATTCAAAAGGAAGCTTGCACCATCTCTAGCATCTTTAGCCCTCTCCAAAACTTTGTAAAGCTCTCGCTTTGATACAATTATCTCTCTAAATCTGGTGGTGTCAGTGGCATCCGTAACCAACTGTTGCCTATCAGCCTAGGAATATAGCACAATATATAATAACACAAATATTCATGACGTGTAAGTACAGATTGTATTATAAGCAATCATGTTTTGTTACAAAACATGGTAAGTTGAATTCCCTGCATAGGCTAGTGATCCCTTAACAGTTGGGTTGATATAAATCATAACATTTGTACTTAAGCAATCAAGACACTTTCAGCTGCTTTCTAGGCGTGCACTTTGGCCATCATGGCACACTATGAATTATTAACTGTAGGAGAACAACGTTCTACTGCTAGGATACATATATTGTATATGGAGAGGTTGCTGGTGAATAGGAGAGTAGAGGCACAATCAATAGAGTGTCTGCAAACATTTCAAATACAGCCATGCCTACATCTATGGTGCAAATCCCCATCATCTAGGTGATGTTATATTTTTTAAACTATTAATGAAAAAATGGGCCCGGCCAGAATCTATGCAGAATAGTGCCTCTTAATTTATATTCACACAAAGATTTGGTTATACGTTGTAAGATTAAGGAATAAAAACATGTTATAAAAGAAATGAAAAAGTATCACCTTTTGTTATGTGGATGATCTAGTGTCCATTTCAGGAATGAATCGATCCTGGTCTGATCTGCCAGTGATGCCTGCAAATGAAGCATTGCCAACTGATTGTGGCTTGTAACTATTCTACAATAAAAAAAAAAAAATAAGAGTTAAAAGGCATATACTCTTTGTCATCACAAACTAAAACAGTGGGTGAGGAGTGAATAGGCCAACATAAGCATTATTACTCAAAGTTACACATATTGAGAACAAAGTCATTGAAAACTGGAATGGAAAGTGGAAGGTAGAGCTGCAATCTAGCCCCATCCACCTTCCCTCGTTGCTTAAACCTCTGATGTCCTGTTACAGGCGCTAGCCTTATAGATGGGTTACTAGATATTGGTCAATGACTGCACCAGTCACCTTTTAAGCAATGGTTCTCTTATTCCTGCCAGTAATTGTGCTTTATCTTCAGTGTGACTAATTGTAGGACAATCTGATGATTAAGAATCATTTTCATACAATAAAGACAAATAATTATACACCATTTCCTTGGGATAAAAACAAAATGAAAATTAGGAACACAAAATTGTAGCATTGACAACTGGGCTATTAACTAAAATATTGTAGATGTGTATACTCTTTTGTGAAAAGTTTGCATTTCTCCATTTCGCAAGTCCAAGGAGTCATTGGAATTTTGCAGGAACAACAAAAATGAAGCCTGAAAAGTAAAGCATTGCCAAATAAACAAGCAGTGACCTGCTTCCAACAAACATTGTCTTGGCATCATTTATTCATGCTACGAATCAATACCAGTAGTATTTTAAAGTGTTATTGTTTGAAGTAAGTTTTAATCTTCAAAAAGGTTAGTCTATGTAGTAGATGGAGACAAACCAATAGCCTAAGATGGGGATCAATATTAGCACAGGAATGAGTTAAGACCTATGTAAAGTCAGTGGACTGACTAATACGTCACTCAAAGGTCACATTGCTAATGTGTTGGGAGTTTCATAGGAGTCAACTATTGCATGCATGATGTTTACTTACATGTGAGCTTTCATCCGCACAAACAATAGGGCCTGCATTTTGGGGTGCATGTTGTACATCCACATCCATCCTAGAACTAATGAACTAGTGACTGTCCTTGGCTTTGTCACATGCTTCATTGTAGTTATGAGTTTTTAGAGGAGTTGAAACAGATCGCTGCGGGCAGGTAAACAGTCTTTTATGAATTTTCCCTTGACATGGTGATAGGCCCCTTATTCTGTCACCAGTGGAGGCTGACACAGCAACCAAACTCTGTTTTGGGGATGTTTCCAATTCCACAGTTTTTAAAGACTGTACTCTGACTAATTGAGCAGGTTTGTGGGCACGTGTGGGTGTCAACTCGCTGTCTAAACAGGCATGACCATCTTTCTGCAACAAGGACACACTATTGAGAGGACGTGGTGATAGAGTTAAGCATGTCAAATTAGATCTATATAAAAAAAATATTTGTAGCAGACAATTCACTGTTATTTGATAGTCCATCATTTAGTAGTTGTTGCAAAGCTGCATCTTTCTTACCTGCAACATGACACCGAGACGTCTGCAGATGTATTGCTGTGTCTTTATATTGTCCAGGTGTAGCAACAGAGGCGGTCCTGAGGAAGGAATGAAAGAATGAAGAACACTAGCCATCCCTGCCAAAAGAGTTAGGTTATCCAGTTTTTGTGACTGTAGCTGTGAACAGTAAATACAATAGAATACCCATAATGTAATGGGTACTCCCGTCCCCTGCACACCAATCAATACTGAAGTTAACCTATCCGTCAAAGTTTAGTGGGACTCATCCAGCTGGTGGTCCCATGTGTTCAAACTTTCATTGCAATTTCTTTAAAACCACATTCTGTGTGCTTTAATTAAGCAAGATTTATTAATCAATTATTAGATAAAAGGTAAGAAAGAGAAACAGAAATTATTTTTCTTTCAAAATTGCTCTGTTGCATATATCAACTTAAATTTGTTTACCTTGATTTTTACATTACAATTTGTTCATTAATGAAATCAAAAACTTTTTGCACATTAAAATAAACAGGGAAATAATTAAATACGTTTCTCAATTGTGGGAGCTCTACGCGTTTCGTGAGAACTCTCTTCTTCAGGAGCAAAAAACTATAAAACTTTCAATAGGTTGTGGCTATTCATCAATTCAACATTTTCACGTTTCTGGCAACAGTGCAGTCTTTGCTGTCAGTTTGAGGTAATGGGTACTTGTCCTCTGTACATGTACTCTTGGGTCAATGAAGTTAGTTGAGGTATTCCTATAACGTAAAGTGTGATTCCATTAGGAATCCAAAATGGTGTAGTGTTTGATAGGTTCATTAGTTAACATGGGTTGGTTACCTTGTGATATTTTGCTAATGTACTAGCTGGATGGTGGATGTCACCCCTTGATGCGGTGATGCCTGAGTCTCGTCTGTTCCTTATCCATACAGTTCTCATTCGTGTGTCACCTTTCCTGTAATACATATTCAATGTTCAGGTGGAATCTACACCCTTTCTAGGAAATACACTACTGGAATTCAAATAATCTGGTAAGAAATTTTACTCACAGAGAAGTGGAGAGTAGTTCTGACCATTCTTGTTCATGTTGCCACGTCTGTTCTTTTGCCTGTTTTGTTCGTAATGTCACAGCAAAACAAGTAGCAAGAAAAGTCCAATGGAGTCCACTGCACTTGCAGTTATAATTGAGAAGGGTAGCAGAGGCTGCGGGTGGCTGGAGGTTGTGGGTACAGTGCCCAAGTAACCCTCAGATTTGGAAAGTAACAGCACAGTTTCCAATCACACCGCGCCAAAAGTAAAGATTGTAAACTGCTTAAGTTGCAGAAGGTTGTAATTGAAACATATGCAGCCTGACACGTGTTTCAAGCATGACCGTGCTCTTCCTCTGAGGCTGATTACATGTCATGTAATGTACATTATTTCAAACCAAACAAATATATTGAACAAATTGTTACAATATTCAAAACTTAGGGGGGGGGGAGGAGGGAGTGTGTGGGGGTTTAGTAAAGCGGACAAACACAATTATAAAATCATGTTTTGAGAGATCGCGATATATACATCAACCATTGTCAGAAGGTTACATCCAATCAATGAGGAAAAACCAACGCATTACCAATGGGTGAAAGGAGAAAACTCAATAGATACCGTAAATTAAGTATTCACCCATCGAAGAAGTACACATAAAAAAGGAAAAATAAAATATTAGTGTGGATTCTATTTTGAGGTGCATGGGTGATCTATAGTAGAGCATCTGCTCACTGCCGTCTGAGTACATGTGCACATCAATTCGAAAATAAAGTACATTGTCCCTGAGTTGGATCTGATAAGATCTGTGGTTGGATAATGCAAGAGAAAAATGCTGGTAGCCAATCTAATTGTTTGGAACTTTGGCAAACTGAGAATGGGACTGAAATTAGTACATTAAGGACAATTAAAGAATAGTTGAACAGTTAAAATGCGGGTGATTAGTGCCCAAATTTGAAGTACACTAGCCAAGAGTTAACAAAAACGTACCTCTACTTCTTCACAATTGCGGAAAATTCCTGCATTTACAGAGATTGTGTTGCTTTTAAATATGCAGTCAACCATCAATGCGAGATTGAATAAGAAATTGGATGCAATAACAATTGGAAAGAAGAAAAATGAGAGCAGCTGTTAACCGCTCTTAATCATGTGTCATTGTAAATAGCTGATATGTGCAGTCGACCTGTGTCTGAGCAAGGTCTAAGGGGGCATGTTACAATAGTAGTGACCTTGGTGGTCGGCTCGTCTGCTGATGGCGATCCCCACGCGACTATCGTGCCTTCATTGCACAATATGTAACATTGGATGACTGACCTGTTGGCGGCTTGTTGGAAACGCGGCATATAGCCGCCACCATCTTAGGTGTGTATACACTCTTTGCACATAATTGCCATATAGGCTGAGTGGCATTGAATGGATTTTCTATGATAATTCTAAATGCCAAAGATGAGAAGGACTAAAATCCTTCTCATCTTGTTATTTAACTGGCGTATCGCAAAAATTGTAAATACTATATTAAAAGTGATATCTGTTGAAGGTTGAAAGATTCAGCCTTACAAGCCAATTGGCCTTGAATCTTACTAAATATGAAGACAGAAATTACATGAGTATGGGGATGCGAAAGTGTACTTCTGGTTTGCCAATTTCCAAGGTCAATTACATTTTTGGGTTACATCCGTTCAGGTAGTCTACAAAAGTTCCAAGTTCTCTAGCTGGTCCTATCCAGATCCCAAATATGTCGTCAATATTTCTTTTCCACATGGCCAATTGTGGGGTTGTCCAGGATGTAGTGGGTTTCAAAATGAAACATAAAGATGTTTGCATAGGCTGGGGCCATTGCCGAGCCAAAGGATGTTCCTGGTATTTGAAGGTAGTATTGACAGTCAAATCTAAAAAAGTTGTTATACAGAATCATTTTGGCCAGTTCAATCGTAAATACTTTGTTTGAGGCAAAGTATTCTTCCTTCTGAAGAATCCATTCCAAGGCTTCCAAGCCTTCTTCGTGTGGTATGGAAGTGTACAATGATTGTACATAAAGAGTAAGTGGCGTACATTGTTCTTACATCTTGTCAATATTTTCGAGTGTGTTCAGGAAGTGTCATGTCTCGTAGATATGTTGATGATGATTGTACAATCGGTTACAGTCATTTATCCGAATATTTAGACAGAGGGTCAAAAATGCTGCCTGTGGCTGCCACTATTGGTCTATATGGTGGCTTGTTAAGATTCTTGTGCACTTTTGGTAGTCCATAAAAAACCGGTATGATCGGGTTTTTGTTGATCAAGAAGTCCTTGGTTTTGTCTGTGATCCAACCTTAATTGTGTGCTTTGTGGATGACCTCCTCGATCATTCTTTGTATTTCTTTTGCTGGATCCTGTTCTAAAGTTATATAGGTGTCTTTGTCATATATTAATGTGAGGCATCCGGTCTTATACATTGTTGCATCCATGATTATGATGGCTCCACCTTTATCCACTGGTTTGATTTCTATAGATCTGTCCTCAGCTAATTGCTTCAATAATCTGTTGATGTTTCCATAAGTTGTGTCTTTTTAGATCTGAGTACTTGATCGATTTCAAATCTTTCCTCATTTTGTTTCAAACATGTCAAGTGCTCGATTCTTCACATTCGGATGGAAATTACTTTTAGGTTTCATTTCTAGTGTGATGAACGTAGTGGATCTCTCTTGTGTTGGTGACATTGAGTCAAAAAACTATTTTAATTTCATTTTACTAATGATTTTAGCTAGGTTGATCTCTTAATTGAATAAGCTCAAATTGTTTGTGGGAACAAATGATAATCCTAGCCTAAGTAGGTCCAGCTGTTTGGAGAGTATTTTAGTTGAAATGTTCATAATCAAGTTGGTGTTTTTTTCTTGTTCCAAAGATTTCTTACTGCCTCTTTGGACCTTCCGGCATCTAAAAAAGCAACTGGACACGGTTCTTGTCTGTTGTCTGGACTTATTTCTGGACAAATCTCTGAGGTAATTATGCCCGACACTGATGGTATTGCTGGTGTTACTTCTCTATTATCACTTGACGCGTCACTTGAAGAATCTGTGCTGTTGCTTTCTCGTCTTGGTCATTTTGTCAGTGGGAATTTCTTCCCTGGTTGTTGCGGTTAGCTCTGTTGATAAAATTCTTGCCAAGAGTAGACTATGTCTCTAGAGTAATTGAGTGTGTCTGAATGGAATTTTCTTATCTTTCTATGTTCTATATCGCATTTGTACGAGTCCAGTTTATGGTTAGTTCCACGATATTCTTCAATTCTTCTGCCAATGTCAATGTCACCAGTTCTTTTAATTCAGTAATTTCAGAATCTAGTTTCGATAATGAAGCCGCTAGTTCTTCTATTGTCAGAAGAATGAGATCCAACGAGCACTTATTCAAAATGCATTCCCACTTGGCAACAAAGTCACTATTTTCTCTGCATAAGGTTGGTTTTAGATAAATCCTTAGTCCCCTCGGGACTAGCCAACTAGCCCATAATATAACCTCCCAACTGATGAAGGACACAATCGGAGACACAGCCTAATACGCTGGGAAACTACAATTCCTAACACGCAATATTCGGACATATCTCTATATTTAAATGTTGCCTTCCGTTACCGAACAGACTGGGAAACTACAATGCCCATAAATAACGTCAAGAGGACATGTGACACGTAACACCAATACACATCCATACATAAGCGTTGCCTAGCAACAGACTCTTTCATCGCCACGGCAGAGACAGGGATTCCGGGAGCGAACGCTGCACTGGACTCGTAAGTATTTATGTACTATTATACAGAGTGAGAGAGATTGTAATCAACCTAGATGCTGCAATGACGGGACAAAACTAAATAATCATTCCAACACAAATTTGTCCACAGGCAAAGCTACGATCCCATACCGCTTGAAAGTGAGATCCCTCCGATGGGTTCACCGCGGAACAGCCACGGTTAAACCTGCACATATTAGATGAAATCAAAGTTATTGAACATAGATGGACTGTTCCTTTTGGGTGGTCATCAGATAGAATATCCCTAACAAAACTCATACTCCTCAAACAGGTCGAACACTGGTAGTTGACATTACGAATGAAACAGGCAAAAGAACAGATGTGGCAACATGAACAAGAATGGTCCGAACTACTCTTGACTTCTCTGTGAGTAATATTTCTTACCATATTAATTGAATTCCAGTAGTTCATTTCCTAGAAAGGATGAAGATTCTACCTGAACATTGAATATGTATTACAGGAAAGGTGACACACACAAATGAGAACTGTATGGATAAGGAACAGAAGAGACTCGGGAATCACTGCATCAAGGGGTGACATCCACCATCCAACTAGTACATTCACAGAATATCACAAGGTAACCAACACATGTTAACTAATGAAAACCTATCCAACACTACACCATTTTGCAATACTAATGTAATCTCACTTTACATTATAGGAATACTTCAACTAACTTCATTGTCCCAAGAGTACATATACTGAGGACAAGTCCCCATTACTTCACACTGTCAGCAAAGACTGTGTACTGTTTCCAGAAACGGTAAAAGTTTGAATTGATGAATAGCCACAACCTATTGCAAGTTTGTTATATATTTTTTTTTGCTCATGAAGAAGTTCTCTCGAAATGTGTAGAAGTGATTTATTTATTTTTTACTGTTTATTTGAATGTGCAAAAAGTTTTTGATTTCATTGATGAACAAATTGTAATGTAAAAATCAAGGTAAACAAATTTAAGTTGATATATGCAACAGAGTAATTTTGAAAGAAAATAATTTCTTTCTCTTTCTTACCTTTTATCTAATAATTGATTAATAAATCTTGCTTAATTTAAGCACACAGAATGTAGTTTTAAAGAAATTGCAAAGAACGTTTGATCACATGGGACCACTAGCTGCTGAGTCCCACTAAACTTTGGCTGATAGGTTAACTTCAGTATTGATAGGTGTGCAGGGGACGGCAGTACCCATTCCATTTATTTATTTTATTACATTCATTACACGGCCAGGACCCTAAGGTATCACAGCGAGGTTACAGACAGTTTATTAGAACAATTAAGACATCTACAATTTCATTTATAAATAAAATGACTAAATCACAGATTAATTACAATGAGCAGAAAACGGGCAGATTAACAGAGTGGAAGTGAACACCAGGTAAGGTATCTTATCTGTCAGTACTGGTTAAATAGCCAAGTTTTTAGCAGTTTTTTAAAACCAGATAGTGTTTCTTCTTTTTTGATACTAAGCAGGGTAGTGTACCAATGTTCCGGCGCTAGATATTGGAAGCAGCTCGCTCCTGCTCTGGTGTTCTTAAAGTGGGGCAATCCTAGTAGGAGTTGGTTGTTTGATCTTAGGGTTCTGACCGATTCTTTTTTGGCAATGGATTTGTTCAGATAAATGGACGCTTTGTTATGGTGGCATTTAAATGTGATGCATAGAGTTTTGAAGACGATTCTAGCTTTGATGGGAAGCCCATGAGTATCTCTTCTAGTTTTAGAGAAATTATCAGATCGTTTCAATCCTATGGCAGCCCTTAATGCCTTGTTTTGGATTAGTTACAGTTTGTTGAGATTAGTGGCAGTGGTCCCGAGTAACAGTACATTACAGTAGTCTAGTCTGGATAATATTAGCGCTCTGGCCAAAGTAATGCAGTTAGTTGGGGTCAGGCTTAGGGCTATTGATTTGGCAGTGTAAGAGGATGGTGAGGATAGTGTGTTATGTTTAGTCATTGTAAGGTTGGCATCCAGATACACTCCTAGAGTTTTTACTTGCTTAGCGACAGGGATCATTGTGCCATCGATGTTGATGGCGGCATAGTCTGGGTAGAGTGTGCCTAATTTGAATTGGGAACCCACGATGAGAATCTGCCTTCTCATCATTGAGGCACAGGCTGTTTAATGCCATCCAGTTCTGAATTATGGCATAGATATTGTTGATGGTTAACGTGTCTTGGGAGTAGTTCCCTGAGAGTGGTATAAGGATCTGGGTGTCGTCAGCAAAGTTGTTATAGATGACACCCATATCTTCTAGAGCTGCAAAGAGGAGCTTAGTATAGGCATTATAGAGTGTAGGAGAGAGTCATGACCCTTGAGGTACTCCAATGGGGACTGGGATGGGGTCTGCTGCTTCTTTACCTATGGCCACTCTAGTTGTTCGTTCTGCCAGGAAAGACTTAATCCACATAGTGGCATCAGTGGAAAAATTGAAGTATTTTGATAAAGTGGAACAGAGTTTGTCGTGGTCCACAAGATCAAATGCTCCAGACAAATCCAAGAGCAGAAGAATGCACAGTTTACCTGTGTCTCTAATGGTAGTCATCTGGATTTTTAAATCCAGGAGGGCCGTTTCCGTGCTGTGGTTGGGTCTAAAGCCTGATTGTCTAGTGACATGAAGTTGGTTGTCTTCTAGATGTGCTTGGACTTGCTTGTACGCTATTTTATCTATAATTGTGATTAAGAATGGTACCGTTGTTATTGGTCGGTAGTTAGTGGGTACGATAGGATGAAGGGTGTTTTTTTTTTATAACAAAGATGTAACCCATGCTTCTTTGATACTGGCCGGTACCACGTTGTCTGTAAATGAGGCGTTAACAAAGTTGGTTATACTATGTTGAAGGGGATATGGCACATGACTTGACTACATGTGCTGGGGCAGAGCCTCCTTTGCAATTAGATGCTTTGAGTTTAGATATAGTATTAAGCACAAACTCTTGAGAGACAGGAGAGAAGTGGAAAGTGGGTTTGGAGTTAGCTTTGGAGGTTGGATTATGGTTGGTGGGTAGAGGTTTATCCGATAATATTTGTCTTTTGGTAGTCATTTTGTTTTGCAGGAGAGAGAGATCTTAGCAGCCAGTGCATCTTGAATAGTGGTGCACCATTCTTTACTGGAGTTAGTGGCATTTGTGATGGGTGTAGGATTTCCAATTCTCTCAAGATTGAGAAGAGTTCTTTGGAATCGGAGGCAGCGTTGCTGATTCGAGTATTGTAGGCGTTAGCTTTCTGTGCGTTACTATGTCATCATTAAACCAAGAGCCCGATCGTTTCTGTTATTTGGTTTTGGTGGTGAGGGGGGCTACTGCATTCACCGTAGAGGTGAGGCAGTTGTGATAGGTATCAGCCAAATGGCAAGGATTTTCACTGGTGATTGAAGTGGTATTTAAAAGCTTCATTAAGCAATGGCATGAGGTTATCCAGTGTAAGCTTACGACGGTTCCTAGTTTCATAGGAATGAGTGGTGGTGATTGTGCGGGCTGGTGGTTCATCGGCATTAATTGTGAATTTGATATTATGATGGTCTGTCCAGTCAAGGGGAGTAATGGACCGATGGTTATGTCTGTGTTAAAAGTTAAGATCCAATCCAGACTTCTGCCTTTGGCATGAGTCGGGGCATCCACTAGTTGCATAAAGTTCATATCCTTTAATGCGGAGTGTAGAAATTCTGCTTTGGTGTCTAGAGAGTCCTTAAATCCTAAGTTGAGATCTCCTAAGAGGACCCATTTGGTTTCGGGTTTAATCATTGGGGCTAGTAATAATGGTAGATCTACTTTTGCGCTACTATTCGAGTTGGGGGCTCTGTAGGTTACTATAATGTTAATTATAGTTTTGTCATTGGGGGCGAATTTGACTAGTAGTAATTCGTAGCCTGTAATGTCTTTGATGGGACAGGGTCTGAATTCAAGGTCTTTTTTTGGATATGATGGCTACACCACCGCCATGTGAGTGGGATCTGTCTGTCTGTCCTAAGTATGGTGTAGTCTGGAGGGATTGCTAGTGATAGTAATGGTCCAGAGGCTTGGTGGAGAAAAGATTCTGTGACTACCAAGAAGTCTAGTTTAAGGTCAATAATGAGATTGTGTATTTCAATGGCATGTGCTATTAGGGACGGTGCATTCATGAGGGCGACATTATAGTTCGAGGGGGGGGTTTCTGTCTGGGAGTAGGTAATGTTACAGTAACTGCTGTAGCTGGACATGGTGGGTCGTTGGTAATTGTTTTTCTAGGGCATGTGTTTACCCTAGCCAATAACTTGTTAAATGTGTTGGTATTAGGTGAATGTTTCTGATCATGGTACCTAGTAGGCTATCTTAAGCGATCATTTCTACTTATCCCCAAAATGGGAGTGGAAAGGGTATTCTATTGTGTTTACTGTCATATTCCTGATTTACGATACCACAGTCAGTTAAATCTCCCTCGCACCCCTAAACTCACAATAAACATGATAGATCCTCCTCGGAGCTCTGAAAAATAGAATAATTTGTAAATCAGTACGTACAAAATTGGAGTGCTTTTTCTCATTTTTCAGTTCAGTGTAGCTGTGAACAACCATTACAAATTTTCGGAGCAGTCACTTTCCTCCTATCAGCTTTTACTAAATCATTCTCTGTTTTCTTTGGTTATTTTCACTGGATGATCTTCTTGTCGTTCACTCAACACTTTTTTAAATTTTCCAGCACTTCCCTGATTGCCAGAATCCACCCGTAGCTCTTTTCCTCCTCTGCCTTCCTTTGTAAAGCCTGAATCAGTCCCTCTGCATCACCGCAATAGCCTTTAATTATCTCTTCAAATGTTTTCTGTGTCTTGATACACTGCTTCTTCACTGCAGGTATGAAAAAGGCAAGTTTAAAACCTCAAGTGAAAACCCCATAATGTGACTATCAAAACAACCAAAGTGTCTGAATCATGCTGTGCATCTATACTTTAGATTTACTCTAGAGGATGTAGAGATGCTGTGAAAGAGTGGTGGGCATTGTGCAACACTCATCTGTATGTTTGAGAAAAGGGGATGCCTCACTGTAGGGACATTAGATGTACCCTCCTCCCAAAACATCAAATGGAGGGAAACGGAGAGAAACACATATGATTTCCTTACCTGCCGATTGGAAAAGCACTAAAGCTTTGAAATCTTTATTCACGTATTTCTTCTCCATTTTCATCAAGACCCTCTACCAACAATTTACAAAATCCCTTCACCAGGAATTGCCAATGGCTTAAATGCCACATCCTTTCTAATACGGAGAGAGTTGTGGCAATCAAAGAAAAGCACATTAAAGACTGCCATGATTTGAATTATTACCTAAAAGAATAAAAATAAAAATTGGATTTAGTATCCTCAAAGTATTTTTGTGAAACTGGTCTGTACCCAAGACCATTAATTTATAGTCTCCATACTATGAACATGTTACTGGCTGAAGTGTCCCCATTTATGATTACAGCTCGTATCCTATGTTGGTTTAGTAATAGTCCTAAATATGCAGCACCTGAATGACTCGCTGTGTCCTCATTGCAACACAATATGTTCATGACATTTTTTACAGTATCCTTCATTTGTATTTGTATTTGTTTTATATAGCGCCTTAATCCAAGGCGCTTTACAATGATCAACAATATATACATTAAACATGGAACAGTAGAAGCAATAACGGTAAACATGAGTCAAATCAGAAAATCAGCATGTAGAACAATTTACATATGAGAAAGAGGAGAAGAGGAGGGGGGTGGAGAAAGAAGGGGGAGAGAGTAGTGAGTAAAGTGAATAGTAGGAAGGGATATTTCAAAGAGAAGGGGAAGATGAAGAACAAAGAGAAGGGGAGAAGAAAGAGGGAAAGAAGGGTAAGAATGGTGAGATGGAGATGGGGGGTTCAGGGAGGGGAATGAAAAAGGAGAGTTCAATGAGGAGCGGAAGGAAAAATAGGAAGGGGAGGAGCGGATAGTGAGAGTTGGGGAGTTACAGTGTAAGGGGGCAAGGAGCTGAAAGGAATGGAAACGAGAAGAGGCACATGGGGGTGGGGGCACTGACAGTAAGAAGAGATCAGCAGAACGAAGGGAGCGAGAGGGGGTGTAAAATGAGAGGAGAGGAGAGGAGAGGTAAGGAGGAGCAAGGTCGTAAAGAGATTTAAAGCCTAGACAAAGCAAGTGAAATTTAAGTTGGGAATGGAAAGGAAGCCATCCTAGTTGAGAAAGTGAGTTGGAATTGGAGTCATGAGGAGAGTGAAGACAGAGGTGAGGATGGCAGAGTGATAACGGGATTTGAGGGGGGCAAGGTGGGAAGCGGGAAGACCAAAGAAGAGAGAAGAACAATAGAAAAGACGAGATTAGATGAGGGAGGAGATTAAAAGTTTGGTAGCATGGAAGGTGAGAGAGGAACGAACTTTGCAGATGTTAAAGAGATGATAGCGACATGCCTGAGAGGTGAGGGAGATATGAGTAAAGGAGAGGGAAGTGTCAAAATAAATGCCAAGATTACGAGCATGGTTGGAGATAGGGAGAATAGAAGGAGGGGGTGAAGGAGGAAGTGTGTTAGATGGAAAGAATAAGACTTCAGTGTTAGTGAGCCAGATCCTGCATTTAGCCCATCTGTGCTAGTGAGCCAGATCCTGCATTTAGCCCATCTGTGCTAGTGAGCCAGATCCTGCATTTAGCCCATCTGTGCTAGTGAGCCAGATCCTGCATTTAGCCCATCTGTGCTAGTGAGCCAGATCCTGCATTTAGCCCATCTGTGCTAGTGAGCCAGATCCTGCATTTAGCCCATCTGTGCTAGTGAGCCAGATCCTGCATTTAGGCCATCTGTGCTAGTGAGCCAGATCCTGCATTTAGGCCATCTGTGGTAGTGAGCCGGATCCTGCATTTAGGCCATCTGTGCTAGTGAGCCGGATCCTGCATTTAGCCCATCTGTGCTAGTGAGCCGGATCTCGCATTTAGCCCATCTGTGCTAGTGAGCCGGATCTCGCATTTAGCCCATCTGTGCTAGTGAGCCGGATCTCGCATTTAGCCCATCTGTGCTAGTGAGCCGGATCTCGCATTTAGCCCATCTGTGCTAGTGAGCCAGATCCTGCATTTAGCCCATCTGTGCTAGTGAGCCAGATCCTGCATTTAGCCCATCTGTGCTAGTGAGCCAGATCCTGCATTTAGCCCATCTGTGCTAGTGAGCCAGATCCTGCATTTAGCCCATCTGTGCTAGTGAGCCAGATCCTGCATTTAGGCCATCTGTGCTAGTGAGCCAGATCCTGCATTTAGGCCATCTGTGCTAGTGAGCCAGATCCTGCATTTAGGCCATCTGTGCTAGTGAGCAGATCTCGCATTTAGCCCATCTGTGCTAGTGAGCCGGATCTCGCATTTAGCCCATCTGTGCTAGTGAGCCGGATCCTGCATTTAGCCCATCTGTGCTAGTGAGCCGGATCCTGCATTTAGCCCACCTGGGCTAGTGAGCCAGAGCCTGCATTTAGCCCACCTGGGCTAGTGAGCCAGAGCCTGCATTTAGCCCACCTGGGAGCCTGCATTTAGCCCACCTGGGCTAGTGAGCCAGAGCCTGCATTTAGCCCACCTGGACTAGTGAGCCAGAGCCTGCATTTAGCCCACCTGGGCTAGTGAGCCAGAGCCTGCATTTAGCCCACCTGGGCTAGTGAGCCAGAGCCTGCATTTAGCCCACCTGGGCTAGTGAGCCAGAGCCTGCATTTAGCCCACCCGGGCTAGTGAGCCAGAGCCTGCATTTAGCCCACCCGGGCTAGTGAGCCAGAGCCTGCATTTAGCCCACCCGGGCTAGTGAGCCAGAGCCTGCATTTAGCCCACCCGGGCTAGTGAGCCAGAGCCTGCATTTAGCCCACCCGGGCTAGTGAGCCAGAGCCTGCATTTAGCCCACCCGGGCTAGTGAGCCATATCTTGCATTCGCCCCATTTGTGCTAGTGAGCCATATCTCGGGGCACAGGGAACACAACACCCCAGGAGGCACCCGTGGTGGTGGCAATTGCCGCACACCAGAATCTATGACGGGGAAGGCATATGGGACGCATTTAGTCAGAACGGCGGGGGCGGAAAGGTCCTGCTAAAAACTCACCCTTTTGCATTCACCTTCTCAAACACTGAACTAAACACACCCATACATCTACAGCACAACAAACACCACGCACTTCAACTAAACAAAAACCCACATAGTCTTGCCCAACACCACATGGCACCTGCCAGCCAAAAAACACACCTATGCTGGTGCGCGACTGGACGGGCAACAGAACAAGATTGTGCAGTACACATACAACAATGTCCAGGAGCACTGAGGCCAAACGGGGAACAAACCAAGCAATTGGCAATAAGAACGCTGGTTCGGCGACCAGCAGACATAGCAAACAGAACAGGGCAATCGTGCAACAGCATAAATAACGCAACACCCGGATCCACGGCAGCCAAACTGGGAAGAACCTTCCAACACTACACTATTTCAAACCCATCTCCCCCCATGGGCACAGCGGCCCATTGCAGGCCATTGAGGGCAGTATAAATACCCCCGAAAAACTGGCGATCCGATACTACAGGATGTGAGAGCGATCACAAGGTGGGGAAGGCTGCTGCAAAATAGACTGTCCTGCTGCAGCCCCCCACCTTATAAACGCACCCAAGCGCCTGCGACCGGATGTCAGGCCCGGGGGGATGCCTATTCCACCTTGAGGGGGAGGATGAGTACAGTATGACCAGAAAAGATTGCGCTCACACCATATTCTTGATCTAAGTTTTACATTTTTACAAGTCCAACATCATTATTCATAAAGTCACTCCAAGTGTTCCTTCAATATGAATGTTTTTAATTCTTCTAGAGAAAAACACAGCCGTTCTCAAGGCTGTACAAAAGTACACATTCATTCAATATATACATTTTTCACAAACCATACCACATTGTGTCACATGCCAGGTCAGGATGATGGAAAATTCACGGCATAATCAAGAATTCCAATCAGTGTTTAAAGAAAAAAACATAAATTTGAGACCACAAATTAGTGTCTCAATCAAAATATCTCCTTTTAATCAACAAAATAGACAGTTATTATCTGTATTCCACAATTAGATCCACTCATGTATTCATTATCAAATTAAATTAAACTAAGTCAGCATGAAAACAATTAGACTGCAATATATAAACTTCATGCATGGTTAGGTCCTCCAAAATAAGAAAACTTGTACCCAAACACCTTGTGAAGCCATTCCAACATGACCAAAATGTGAGTTGCCAAAATAAAGGTAGAAGTGTGTCTTAAATCTTATTAGTGCTTTGTTAAAGAGTGTTACTATAATCGGTGCTTACCCCATGTACACTCCCTATATCTCTTAAACTTGAGATCTCAATGTCAAATGATCACACTTGATCTTATGTTGAAAATTCAGAGTTCCAATCCTATATAGAGAAAACCTTGAATTATTATACTTTAGTATGTAGAACTGAAATGCCATAAACTATATTCATAAATGATTGGAAATGCTCACCCACCTGTACGGATGAGTCTATTGAGTCAAATGAGTATTAGAAATTCGCGTAGTGTTATAATTGTGAGTTCTAGGCTCCAAAATTCAAAAATCACCTACAAAAAACACAATGGGCTCAACTTAGTACAAGTATCTGAGTCCCATCTCTTTTACTTCATTCACTGGCTCTGGTAATCTCAGTAATAGGCTCCAATCTGTACCATTATATCAAAAACATTACCTCCCTCAAACTATTTTTTTCCTTTATCAGTCAAAAAATATATATGTAATGAGTTCATCTTGATCCTAGTATCAAAAAACCATCACCTTCTTTAAACCACTTGTTGATATAATGGACATTATTTGATATTTTGGAGCCTAGAACTCACAATTATAAGACTACGGGAATTTCCAATACAAAATAAAAAAGACTGTACTGTTAGGAACACATAAAGTCACTGATCCAATCTTTACACAGGTAATGCTGAAGCGAAGCCAATACCCAAACCCATAATAAACCTGCATCAATCATTAAAACATCTTAAGGTCCACTGTATCATAAGACAAGTCTTCCCTTGCCACAGACAGGCAGCTGTTCATTGCCTGCGCGCTGTGAAAACAGTGTGGTCTGCAATCACTTTAACTTTTCCTCCAACTATGGAGTCACTGAACGAGCCCTCAGCTCGAAGCAATAATGTAGAGGGGTGTCTGCAGGCAGAAGTCAACGAGAAAGGGACAGGCGGCGACACGATTATAAACAACCGGGGCTTTCAATTGGGTTCAGACACATCCTTAATCTCACTGGCCTTCACTATCTGCAAGGAGGCACGGCCGCCCTGCGCACGGTAGAGGGATGGCAGAGAAGGGGGCAGAAAGGATCTGTGGGCTGCCACTTCTACGGCTGGTGCCCCAATAAAAGACACCTCCACTGGCGATAAAATGGTTGACGGTAGTGGGGAGAGGGGGAGAGGGTCTGGCAGCCCGAACTCGCTTGAGTTGCACGACGGTTAGGTTGACGGTCCACAAGTCGGGTTCGGTAGCCGGTCCCAAAGAAAAAGCAAGTCCAGAGGCCTATCAGGTCTCGAGTAATTTCTCAGTGAAAAGTTGGCCCATTCAGTGCCCTGCAAAGCAAAGGGTTAGGAGACTTAGCCACCTATTTCACTCGCAAGCAGCCTCTGAAATTAGTTGGTAGCTTGCTATGGCTTGCCGTGCATAGTAATGAACTAATGTTCGTAATGGAAATATATGCACTGCATAATGATGCATAAAGGTGCAGTATTATGTCCTCAAGGTTTTTTACATACCGTTAAGCTACTTCAGCTGCTTTTCCGGGTAGTTTTGGATCGCTCCAATGCCATGGGCGCTGTGCTTGTTATGCCACGCTGTAATTTTTCAGTTGTGTCCTCTCTGATTAAAGCCTTGTTTGTCCCCGGGCCCGAGGCAAGGCCACAGCCAGGGAAAACACCACACAAGGGGCTCTGCTCCGGTGTGTATTTGGGAAGAACATTTGGGAGAACAGTGTAGAAAGTGCAAGGTGGCCACACTTATGTGCGCGCCCATCACCCCTCCACACAATAACGAATTTCATTGGCTGACAATGAACATTCATAAATCTATGTTGCTGTGAGGCCTACAGGCACTGCAGCCTCTAGGTTCACCCTCCTATTCCAAATATCCACCTTCTCTCCTTCTGGTATCTGCCAGCTAAAGTAATTATTCTCTGTGATGGTTGGGAATCTGTCCTCTATCCTGCCTGTCCCTGGCCCCCCTGATCCTTCAGAACCTCCCATGGCTGCACAATACTCAGGCTCTTGAATGGAACCTTGCCCAATCCAACCCATACCCTGCTGAGGCCAGCCGCCCCCTGATCGACTGGTGGGAATTTCGCCTGCAGCCGTGCCTCACTGCCTCACAATAAGTTCCTGATGTCCACTTTTTTGCTCCAGTCCAATTCACCCTCTGAACCACAGACTTTGTCCACAGATTCCACCGCCCCCCCTTGGCTCAAGGCTATGTCATCCAAAGTTGCATAGTTGGTTGACCAGTACACCGCTCTGTTATACTGGGCACCTGTGTGTGATGTAGACAGCTCTCCGTCCTTACCCCTCCCACGAGGGTGGTAACGCGGCCAATTCTTCCTCCAGCTGCTCCTTTGTCCTCCTTCCCTGAGGACCACCACTCATTTTCATTTGCCTTTTGCAGGAGCTTATCGAATCACCCACTCCTGATAAAGACTGCGAGACGAGCTGGTGTTTGGAGAAGAGGAGATCACAGCTTTCGTGCTGACTGTCTGCCCTGCTGTCTGCCCACCCCCCCGGCCATCTTGGCCATTGCCGCTTCCCAGCCTATGCTCTGGGCCAAAACTGCAAATCTGGCCCACACCTCCACGTCCATAGACCTTCCCTGCGGTGGTTATTCTCCGATTTACACCTCTCTGTTCGTCTTCTATCTGTGTTCCGCATAACCCCTTACCCAAGCTCTAGCATCCCACCCATGCTCTCATTACCCCTATTACCTTCTCTTGCACGATGTAGGTAGTCGATGCTGTGAGAGTACCAAAACCTTTGGTGAAATAAACTTTGAATTCCTGCCCCTGCATGATATATATTCTTGTCAACCTACATACCTGAGGAATGAAAGACACAAGAATGAGCAAGCCGAACACATGGAGTTCGCCTCATGCTGCTCTCGTTGCCCCCGAGCTGCCAGCTCAAGACTGCTGTAACGGACCCTTTGCCCTGCCTCGTGTCTGCCGTATAGCCACCCCTTGCACCTGCATGCAAGCTTGCTGCTCTCGTGCCCTGCTAATCGCCACCCGATTTCCTTCGGTCCCGGAGCCCCTTAAAGGCAAGTTCCGGGACTTTTTTTTTATTGTCCCTACGTTTCGGCCATGTGTTTTTAAGCATAAATCGGTAGATCGTAGAAAACTTTCCTATGGACCTTACCCGACTTTTCGTCCATTAACGCACTCGAAATCAGCCGCCATTTTGTGATAATCCTATCATTTCCCCCCCATCGACCTGGCTCACCTGCGTTTGCGGCACTAAATCATATCCCCCGCCCCTGAAACAGACTTTATCAAAACATTCATATTCCCAGCCTCTATCCGTGACGTGACTGTGCTGCGTAGGCAAACGCGCCCAGGCGTCTTCTACGCGACTCCACACAGAACCCGGAAACCAACACAGATCAGCTCACAACACAGCGCGCCACAATTCGGAATATGAAACTGTACTTTTAAATCAAACCGCAAGATTGTAAATTTGGTAAAGTACATTTATTTGACATCAAATGTTTAGAGAATATTCAGCGATTTGCATTTTTCTTTGCTCTCGATCCAAAATAGTTTGTCTTGAGGCAAGCGATGTTCGTGTGCAGTACGGTTTACGATAAAATAAGCTCTTCGGTCGCACTGATAATCGCATGGCTGTTCCAACAACGAGGCACTAGGCCACCACAACGGTATGTATGTTGTATCTAGCCATTAGTACCGCGTAAGGGCATACTTGTACTTGGCGATCGTCCCATAAAATGGTCAGGGTGGTAACGTTGTTCACGCGGAGAAGCAACTGGCGGTTGTAAAAGCCATCCGCCGGTGTCTGGTACTCGTGACACATACAATAATGAAGGATGTACCTGTTTTAAAAACATGAAAAATGAAATTAGTCTCACCATCAGATCTTTATTAAAATTATTCATTTTATATATTAGGTCGGGAAATTATTTCATAGCTAGGACAGTGCAACTGGGTATTATAAGTCATTTCCAGTAACCCACCCCCTCTCCTCCGCCTTTTTCAGAGCCGCCTAAGCGCCAGTGGACCACTTCGTCACTGATATGATATAATATGGGATTTGCAACGCGCCTATACACAAGTGTTTCAAGGCGTGGCGAGGCAGGGAGGGGGGAACAAGGAGAAGACAGACAACGATCCTACTAGGCCAGGTGTCATTCAGATCGCGCAAGTGCAGGGGTAGGGGGAAGGTAAAAGTGCAAGGGGAATGGGAGGGGGGGAAGTGGAGTACAAGGTAAGTAGCATAAAATAATAAATACATAGGGCCAGCTGGTGGCGAGTGCAAGGTAAGTGCAGAACAAGTGCTGGGAAGGGGGGCTGTAGGATACTGAGACAGTCCCCCAGTGCAGGGGTTGACAGGGGGGCAGTGCAGGTGGAGAGTGGAAGGGCCCAGGACCGAGGTCACAGACAGTGGACCAGTTGTAGCAGGGGAGAGAGAAAGCAGAAGCAAAGAGGAAGGTTTTGAGGTGCTTCCGTAAAAGGAGATGGTTCTCCTCAAGATAGTGAGCGGTACAAAACAATATGCCACATAGAACGAACAAGTACAACTTAACCCGTCTTTAAAGCTACTGTATAGTAATTAAATTGCGGTATAAACTCATCTAAAGAGTTACTTACATTATATTTGCATTTTCCATTGTGTCTGTGCGTAGGGCAGCCCCGAAATACCACTCCTTCTATGCCGACGTTATTTCTTCTAATGAACGAACATTAAATGGCTTTCGTTTCTGAAATTATATTCATTATCGTTTACGTTATTGCACCACACCCCCAAAAAGAAGTCTTTCGGGATGGTCCCGGCCTGTCAAGGTCAAATAACAATAGAACCTTATACTGAGTCGTGGGCCATTCCGGCACCCGAGCAAAAAATCAAAGCAGCTGACCTTCACTTTGAACGAGCACACATTCCTAGTTAGCTACATTCAGTGTAAGGCCATCTCACAGGACTTGAAATTTACACTCCATCTTTGCATTTTGTCTGCGTGCATTTGCAGCCCCAGAGAACCATAAATACGGAGACATTCTATATTTTTTGAAAAATGATTTATATTACTGTTTGGTTTAATTTAATGCGCAAATGAACAAGGTTGGATAGACACATTGCATGTACACTGAGCAATCACTTTTATTTACACAATACATAGCTACACATATTCAATGGGCCTGCGACATGAGGAGACTCGAGAGCAAAGTCACAGGTGACACCCGGGTGGTTCGCACAACTGCACTGTGAAGGGAGGGGCAACGGTGGAGAGACACATTGCATGTACACTGAGCAATCACTTTTATTTACACATTACATAGATACACATATTCAATGGGCCTGCAACATGAGGAGACTCGAGAGAACAGACAATCAAATTACAATCATTTAAACCGTGATGTGTATTTCTCAAAGAGTTCTGCTTTAGGTGGACATGGAACAGAGGCAATGTTGGGTGGCAATGCAGTTGTCCCCTGCAAGGTTCGTTCACAACTCCATGTATGTGCCTATCTAGGACATCAACAATAAGTCTCTCAATAAACTCATATTGCATATCCTGAAACACTGGTTTGATCACCCATTGTTTACTTCTTTTAGTGAAGGCCTTATTGTAGCGAAGCGTTCCTAAAGTTCCGGTCGTCCTACTTTGTTGACGGCCAACATTATGGTTATGTGCCAAGACCGCTAGAAGAGTCCGATTTATCATGCCCTTCATGCCAAAATGCAATCGTTTTGGCCTGTACTTTAGGCACATATTGTGGAACACCTCCAAATCTCCTGTGTGGCAGAATTCCGTGAGTCCCCTCAAATCTCTTGTTATAGTTTTATCAAATACAATCTTTTCAATGGCTTTGTGAGTGGGTGATGAAGGAATCAACCACTTCTTCTTCCGTGCCTCCTCTGTGGACAAATGGCCATGTTCACAATTGTGGAAATGTTGGTTTGTGGTCCAGCGGTGAACGTTGCTACAGTGTAGCATTACTGACCGCCATTTTTCCAGTAGAATTTCCAACGACCCTCCACATGTTTTTGAGCTCCACCAAAGATGGTTGCTGATTGACTTGGACCACTGTGAAATACCTTGCATATCTTTTTTTTTTACCTGAAGCAGACATTTTTTTATTGATTGTTTTTGCAAGATGCCATACGTCAAATTGGTGATTTATATTTTTGTACTCTTCTCTCATTGTCTTGGCAATTGAAACGTGTCTGTCCGTGGCTATCAGATCGATCACCATTCCCCGCGATTGTAGTTCTTGCAATGATGCTACAAAGCCAACTTTCTCCATGGCCACTGAGGATGTACTTTGTGACACCTGCACGACCACCGAACTCACAATTTTCTTACTTTCCATGTCCTGAAAGTGGTAGGTGCAGTACTTGGCTGAAAATCCTGGGCTGTCGCACTGTCCATCACCGGCTAGCCTGAACCGTTTGCCCGCAAATGTACTATCAATAGACATTTTTTCCATTCTCCAAGCTTCGCTAATGGCTGGAAATAGATAATCGATTTGGTATTTGTAGAACTGAGTTTTCGCAATGAAATGGATTCCCACAAACTGAAAGAAATACTCTAACTTTTTAAAACTTGAACCACTAAAGTGCGGCCGCTGCACAAAGTAGATTGCCTGCTGGCAGTTGCCCCAGCATGGGTTGTGCAGACCATGAGAAAGGATGATATTTTGTACAGGTGGCATGTATTTTAAGGTTAGTGCCTCGAATTGCACGAGTCACATTAATCAATGGCTCCCCACATACTTCCCCACCAACCGAATGCCCACATTTCATCCTAATAATAATATCAATCAAACAACTATCGAATACAATGAATTTGGCCTCTTTACTTATACTGTCACTCTGCATCCCAGCTGGTTCGGCCTGTAACGTTGAGGACATGTCACTCACATGAAAGGTAGAATCTCTGATATCGTTTTCCGCTATGTTCAGTGATATTGATGGTGTTTCATTGTCGTCCACTTCATTCTCTTCCATTGCAACATCTGTTCCTTCTCCGGCGATGGGTGAATAAAACAATTTCTTCAACTTTCTCGCGGTCTTAGTTTTTGCGGGTGTGGATTCTGTGAATTGATCTCCGACTGCATCCGAACTACCAGGAGGACATTCACTTTCAATGGCTGGTGGTGGTATAGCTCCGTTGTCAATCACTTCATATTCTTCCCATTGGCACGATGCATCTCCAGTCCCAAGTCCCTGCCAAAAGGTTTGACAAGCAACATCTCTCGTTCGCTTCACTGTCTGTGTAGATCTAGTTCGTACACCCACTCGCAACTAGAGGACAGATTGGAAAAGGGATGTTCAGTTTAAACACAACTTACAGTATTGAACTATTAACAGTGAAAAACAACATAATATAATGTCCAGGACACTAACCTTCTTTTGCTTTCTTTTCTTTGAAACTTTCTTGCCTCGAACTTCAACATCAGGACGCTGTTGCTCCGACTCGTGTGTGCATGTCTCCACTTCCTCTTGCGCTGCAACGACTATATTTTCATGATAAGCACATCCATCACGCACTGACGCTCCATCGACTCCCTGAAACATAGAACTTTCATTAGTATGTATAATAATATTGAAAACACAAAATGTACTTGGGGACCAATACCCACGTACATCTCAATAGCAAAACACGAATGAACGCATTGTGTAGAACATTCAAACGACAATTATTCACGCATTGTTTATCTAGTTAGATGGAACTGTCAAGATCCATACCTCGGGCTCCGCATAGACTTCCATTGATGATATTATTGAAGATGACGCTTCAGCACCTCCCTGAAACACAGTAATTGCATTAGTATGGTTTTCTATTTTTTTAAAAAGAACATAAACTTTGTGCAGGCGTCAACGGCTCATCTAAATAGACCTGAACAAATGATCAGTTGTCTAAAATAAGTAATGGATATCTAAATATGATTTGATTTGCTCGATCGTTGGAAGTGTCACCACCAAGAGATCTGCATCAACTACTAGGGGTGATGTTCTTGTAGAACATTGCGCCGACCCGTAACTGCATGCTCCCCCTTCTTCTTCGACTAATGCTCCATCGACTCCCTGAAACATAGGACTTTCATTAGTAATGAACACAATATTGAAAAAAGAAGACACATAGGAGGGCGACGACAGAAGGACATATCAATGGCTAAAAACGAAAGAAACATTGTGTGTAACAATCACGCTACAAGAATGCAAGATCTGATGATCTCCATCGATGGAACTGTCCGGAAACGTACCTCGAGCATCTGAGTGACATCAACGGTTGTCGTCAATGCGTTGGACTCCTCAGCATCTCCCTGAAAGACAGTACTTGCATTATTTTGGATAACAATAATTATAACTGAAAACAAAGACTAGAGGACGAGTACTAGGGTGTACCATTAGGTAAAATAATTACACGATAAATTAAAACTATTGATTTACATGCCTAAAACAAGTCAGTGGCAGAATAGCTAAGTAAGATTACCCGATAGGCTCTTGAAGTGGCTGATGACTGCAATAACGACACGGATGGAGAATCTTCCGCCTTCATATTGAGTGGATACATAAATGGGGAAATTATTGTTAGCTAATGCTACACACTACCGCAAGGCCGAGAGCTAAATCCGTAAACTTGACTCACCAGTGGAGGGATGTGGACGAATAGGGTGGGAATAGTGGTTGAGAGCAATTTTCGCTTCGCTCGCGGTGTGTTCTTCTTTATTAGCAATGATGTGGAGTACATGTCTGAGCTAAAGTGCCTGCTGCAGATGCGGTATCGATCACCCCTCTTGTCCGCAAAGACTTCTAGGACTCTACTTTCAAGCTCAGACGGTGGATATCCGCAATATCGGACCCATTCTCTTATCTGATCTATTGTCTTAGGGAAAACATACATTATAGTACCTTCAGATTTTTTATGGGTCTTCGAAGGGCAACCGCCAATGGAACAGGCAGGCATTGTGGAAAGTTCTGAAAAGTAAAGATCAACAATTCTCTATGAATACCAATGTGTTAAAAAATTAAATGACACATAAAAGGTTCAATGCAAGGTTCGTTTTGGTTCTTGGAACTATACACGTTATTCACATGCGGATAAGTATTTGAATAACTTTAAAAAAATAGAAAAATAATTTGACTAAACTCGGAACATGTGACTAGTTCCTTGCATGTACTGTCTTGAACGAAAAGAAAACATGGATGCAATTTGATGACTACTAGCAAATAGATATAAATTAAAAAATTGGACGCAAAATGATTATGGTACATGGCCTTACCTTGACGAACAAACAGATGCAGGGATCAGAGTAGTTTCTTGTCGTAGAACAGGGAGCAGTTCACAGGTTGCAAACTGACGAGTTTGCTCGAAGTGGTCACGGAAGTTCACAGAGACGAAGAGCAGATAACCAGCACCTTCACGGGTTGACTAGCAAAGCGCAAAGAAGTTCTCATTAGAAATATGAAGTGGGTTATAAAGAATTCGAAACAGGGGTGTGTTTGTGAATGAATGACGTGAATATGTCGTGGCATTATGCGGTTTGCAGGGGGGCGTCCAGCGTGAGGGGGGATGCTTGGCAGGAGACACGGGATCTGGAGGTAGACATGGGAACAACAACCCATGCTCTATAGACCACTTTGAAGTGTACATGGTCTTTGGCACCTCTTGGCCTTTATCGCTCCCTGACAGCTCCACTTGCCAGCGCAAGTACCCCGGTGCGAACTGCCTTTGATAGGGCGGGGGGTGGATTGGGGCGGTGGTCGTGCAGACAAGACTCGTTTGCCGCAGGGCCTCACCAAGGAGAGGCCATCTAACTGCATGTAAGAGGCAGGCTGCAGGATCTAGTACATGGAAGGCAGGGGGGTGAGTTTATAAATACCTCACCCTCCCAGGAGAATATATGGGTGCAGTTCACCCTGGAGACCCTGGATGCCTAGGCAGTTAGTCAGTAGCAGGCTGGCCTGTGGTGGCAAGGCGGCACGGGCCAGAGGGGGTCATCTCTGTACCCGGTGCCCAAAAGGATGATTTATTATGATCAACCATATTGATTATTTACCTATAACCATGTTTTGTATCAATAAAATCCAACGGCCTTTTATTGCCAACGCTTGAACAAAGTGGTGTGGTAAGTATTTTTGGGGGAGGAGGCAAGGCCGGGAGGCTTGATGCCAACCCGCAAAATAACATATGTATGTCTGCTGCATATGGGTTCAACGGTTATGTGGATTGAAGGTGGGCGGCCAGCGTGAGGGAGGATGCTGGCCGGAGACATGTGGTGTGACAAGACAAGGCACAGGAAGACTATTCAATGGAGACACACTAGATTCATTTAAAAAATCAAAACAACCATTGTTAAAATATATGTTGGGTTTTATTTTAGATCTTAATTTCAATTGAACATAAATAATAAACATTACACATTGTAAAGTTCCGGTTGCAGCACATCCAGGGAAAATCCGCGGTATTGTCCACTGTCGCTGGGGAAATGTTGTCTAATGGCAAGTACCGCACAGGCAGGTATTACTCTCCGAACGCGGTGTCCGAGCCTCCCGTGAAGCCACCAAGTGAAGCAACGATAGGCCACCAGCCTGTACCACCTGTGAAAAAGAAAGATGCAAACTGTATTAAAATGACAAAACTTTCTGATCAATGTTGATTCAGGTAAAAAATGTCATTCTGCTTTGAAAAAAATTCTATCTAGAAAATGCACAATATGGAACCAATTTACATGCGTTCGAATGATATGTAGATGTAATTTTATATGTGGGAGACGACCATGAAATAGTAGTGGCATCACTGACATCACAACCAGAGTATACTTACTCGTTACTCGGATTACGCGGACGAACAGTGCCGCAAAGTTCGTGCATAAGCACCATCATCATCCTCAACACGGTCCGTGAGAGGCAGGCTTCGCTGAACTCTGGCAGCTCGGTGATGCATTGCGGACTTGGCTCGCCTTCCGAAATGTAGGCCAAGCACCCGGAATTTTCACGGCAGCAGCAGTTCTCCTCCTCAGTTGGCATTAGCTCGCACCGATTGCACGTGCACCAGGTGGAGACGCCGTCCATGCGACATGGTCCAGGCTCTTCATCCGTTGACTGGTCCTCCCAACTGCAGTCCGAATCCCCATCGTTTTCGCGTGCTTGCCTTTCCAGTAGTTCCTCCTCGGTGTACTCGGGCTCGTACATATACGGCATTATTGTAGCCATTGTGTGGTAAAGAAAGTAAAATAATTTACAGAGATGGTACAGGTGTTCACAAGGCCTAGAAGCGGCGAAGGTAGCTGACCAGAGCACAGAAACGAGTCACAGAATACTCAAAGTAACACAGAGAGAGTAATGGAATCGAAAATCTGCTGCTGTGTGTTGTGAAACGGTGTGTTTATACTTATTGAGGAAAGAGGCGTCCTGCCATTTCCATGGTGACACTTCATTAGCTGAGGCGCAGCGATTGTTGACACGAAACGTGCTTTGGCGTTGGGAAATGGGCGGTAACAGTCTGCTGATGTCAGGCTCAGGGGCGGGGGATTTGATTTAGTGCCACAAACGCAGGTGAGCCAGGTCGATGGGGGGAAATGATAGGATTATCACAAAATGGCGGCTGATTTCGAGTGCGTTAATGGACGAAAAGTCGGGTAAGGTCCATAGGAAAGTTTTCTACGATCTACCGATTTATGCTTAAAAACACATGGCCGAACCGTAGGAACAATAAAAAAAAAAAGTCCCGGAACTATCCTTTAAGTTGAACCTGAACATCATTGCCCTTGACATGTGTATAAAGCGCTTTCTAAATGATGGATATCATTCGAGTTGCAATTCCTGTAACATTGCCAGTTTCCTGCCAGCCTTTTGCACCCTGCATAGGCCCTAGAATAGGTACTAAAGCTTGTAGCGATTTGCACCTGTAGATGCTGCACAACTGTTTTCTACATGCCACTGGGGAGGACTAACGGATTAAGTATGCGCTAGATTGGACAGAACGGAGGAATCATTTCTTACAGAGTTTCTTATGAGAGCACAGAGTGCACAACAAAGCTACCTGACAACCCACAAATCCCTGTTGCAACATGCTAAACCAAAAGAATCAACAGTGGCCTGAAATTTCACATCCCAATTGACTAAACTACAAGTCCCAGAATGCACGACAATTCATACCATGAAACTCTACTGAAGCCCCTGCACTTCTAGCGATCCAATACACGCACAATGAAGCTGTGCAATAAACTCAGATAGATGCAGAATCTATGCATATGAACACTTCCGTAAATGCTGTTTAGTGTGTCAATCCCCACATCTGAGCTTAGATAGATTTATGGGGACATGGACACTGGTAGGAGTTTGAAACTTTAGACATGCGTTAATCAGCAACACTCTAAATCGGGTGAATACTACTGAAGCCTATAAAAAAGCCCAAGGAGGGCAAGGTGCCCCAGGCCAGCAAGCCCGACCGCCTTTTGGCCCGAGATCACACCAGACAGGAGAGCTGGGATTGCCGCACCCTAAGCTGCTGAAAGAGGAGGAGGCCATAAGCGCCATGAAGTGTGGGACCCGAGGCAGAGCCATAAACTGCGGGAAGTAGAGGGCGTCAAACCCAACCAACTCCTTGTATCACCCCGTTACAGTGAAACATATTCCCGCATTTCGCTGAACGCTCTGCTCTGGCCGACTCAGGCATATGCCCCATGATGCTAGTGACTGTCTCTAGCGCTCTAAACCTCAGACACATACCCATCATCAGTTCTGTTCTGCCATTCACTCCCCTTCCCCCTGGAACGCAATACCCCTTCTTTTTTTATTATTAGTACATTTCTTAGTTTATAACTAACTTCAAATTACTTTACACATTACTCACATTTCTCATCACTTCCACATAAGTCCGCCTGCCAATCCATCAGTGAGTACTACAACTCACTTTGTGTCTTTAAAATGGAGTCAAGGTAATCTACAACTGCACATGTTAAATGAAAATTTCCCCCAGACAAGATATCCCACCACCATGTCGGGAACGGCCATTGGTGTCGAAAATATTAGGTGCAGGGGTTGTGGGAGTGTCCCCCGCACATAAAAAAATGATGCGGGGGTTGCCGGGGTGTCCCCCGCAGGGTCCATGTGTTATTTTTGCCGCAAAAATATGGCAAAATGTTTGTATGGCGATATTTTTGCGGCGAAAATATCACATGGAACCGATGGCTGCAGAGTAGGCTGAGAGACGGGTCCTATACTGAAGCCTGTCACCAGGATCATAGCTAATGCGCCATTTCCGCTCCAACTGTCTCACCGCCACGCGAGCAGATTTCATCCGAGGCGAGAACCAAGGCTCGGAGGGAAGTCTGCGAGGCTGGAAGTAGCGCAAAGGAGCAACTTTGTTGGCGGCAGCCAGAAATGTACTAGTTAGAAGGGATATAGAGGGTAAGGGAGCAGTTGCCTATTTTTCTTTAACAGAGCATACAAAATTAGTTTCTTTGCACTTGAATAGACTCAGGACGAGCCTTGCCACCATCGTCATGGTGGGGTCGATGTTCAGCTATGCAACAAAAGCTGCAATCTTCACAATGATGGTGGTCCAGTTGATGGAGCTTGCAGTTGCCTCTTCCTGTGCTGGGGGGCAGCTTGTTGTGGGTTGGGTGGCGGATCTAGGACTTCAGCGTGGCTCAGCCCAGATGTGGTGGGTGTCCACTGGGTCTTTGCTGGGCCTAGGCCTGGTGGCTGGTGAGGTGGGTTGTTCCTCTGCGTGGCAGTTGGTTGTTTTGAGTCCTGGCAATGTGCAGTGCTTTGGTGTGGTTGGTGGTGTCCGCTGGTCCTCTGTGAGTCATGTGCAGTGGATGCTGGGTTCCGTGGTGCTTGCAGTGGTCGTGGTGTCCTCCTCTGCTGCTTATCCTATTTTGCTCTGGTCAGGGATGGGCATCTGCAGTAGCTGGCAGGGTGAGGTCCCCTGCAGTTGGCACAGATTGCTGGCTCTGTTCGATCTCAGGGGCAGTGTTGCTATGCGTTGTTCTCCCCACATCACACGCAGCTTGCCTCCTGGTGGGAGAAGGCAGATGTGTGGCTGATGCGCTGGCAGTTGAAGCAGATGATCAGTCCTCGTCTGCCCTACGGTGCTTCTGTGGTAACTGCATAGCGTCATAGCCATGTGATCTTTGTCAGGTCAGCAGGTTTTCCATCGCGGGTTGGTGCCAGGGTCGCAACAAACATAGGGTATTTCCTGCTCTTGTCCGCTGGCGAGGTCAGCTGTACGATGCTCCTCACTGGGAGGCAGTGGTCTGCAATGTTTCCAATGCTGGTGTTTGCTGGGGGGCCACGGATCACAAACCTTTGGGACTTCACTCGCTCCAGTGGGACGGTGTAATACTCTAGGCCCCGTTTGGAGAAGGCGTCTTTCACGCTCCTGTAGTAATCCACTGTGGTGAGCGATATCTTCACGTGCTCACCATGAGGCTTGGTCGTGAAGGTCGGTTCAGTGCACAGGTCTCAGTACAAGTTGACCAGGTCCTTGTGAGCTTTAAGGCTTTTCACAAACAATGGTGGGATCCAGATCTTCTTGGGTGGGAGGGATGTCTGCTCATCCGCCGTGTCGCCAGATTCTGTGCTCAGTTGTTCATGTTTTAGAGCATCATACCTGTTGCTGGTGCTCACGCCTGCAATGGATGGGTCAGTCGTCTTCTTCAACTTTAGTGGCGATGCACACGTCGTCCTCTTGTGACAGACTAGTTCCATATCTTGTATCTCTTCCTCAGTGTCCTGGAGGTGGGGAGTCTCAGACATCTGGGCCGCCATGTTTGATCTAGGTCAAAGATAGAAAAGTGGAGAGAAGGGATAGAAAAGTTTGAGAGGAGTGGAAACCAGGAGAAGAGAGGGGTAGAAGATAGGAGAAAGTGTTAAGAAAGGAAGAAGGCAATGAATATGGCAAGGGAAATGTGCACGGAATCACACAGTGAACTACTTTGAATCTAACAACGTGCATACAATACCCAATACTAGTGTATACTAAAACCCAGGAGTGCAAACAGAGTGAAACTATAATACCAATATATGAAAAGGGATGTGGGGTAAGCACTTAGAACATCCTTATGACTGAAAGGAAAGTCTGCAAACTCCTTACCCACTATGCTATTACAGATACTGACAGCGCTAAGCCCACGTAGAGGGCAAGCAAGGACAGGATCTGTGAGCTGACACTCTGGATGATACTGAATAAGGAAATTAGAAACAGTACTCACGAGGACCGGAAAGACCACTTGAATGTCAGTAAACCCACAAACCCAGTTGATCAAACAGGGACCCTGAAGGCTATAACAGCAATGGGTGGAGGAAACTAAATACATAAGACCCTAGTCAAGGGGCAAGTAGGAATAGTGATTTATAGAATAGTGAGGAAAACAAAGGGCATTCACACTGGGACTAGTACAACAGCACCCCACACCTAATAATCAATGGGAAATAAATGCAGAAGTGCAATGGAAAACATGGAATGGATCCCAATAGAAAGTAAGGATCAGGAGCAGGGAAAATGTTATCACAAAAGGAAACCTTTCCCACCCATCCAAGGAGAAAAGGCAGGAAGCTAAATCTATAAAGGGAAAGACTAATGCATCAAGTTTTTCAGTAGCTAAGGACAGCTTCAAAGAAACGGAGAACACAGGAAAATTGGGCAGCATCAAAGGGTAAAGCACAGAGAAAGGCTGCTTGCAGACAGAGGAAGACAGAGAGGGAAATCCAGAAAGCAGAAATCAATTAAGCACATAAATTCGAAATCCAGGGCAGAGGAACAAGAAACAGGAAACAGGAACTAGGAACCAGGCACAAAAACTAGGAACCAGGAACAAGGGACCAGTCACAACAGGAACACTGCAACAATGACCAGCGCTGGACTGAAGTAAACTGAGGCTTTTAAAGCTCCTTAACGAGCACACCCCTCAGGTGTGCCGCCTGCTGCACCTGCAGCCACAGGTGTTGCCTATCCTCCACCCAAACTTGTCCTGCAAGGGAGGAGGTGAGGCAGTGAGCCAGGCATTCTGGGAAGTATAGTCATTAGATTAACGTAGCATGCTGGCTGCCAAAAACCTGGAATGGATCCTGAAGGGAAGTAACTTGAAAAATAAGGTTTTAGAGCTCCCAATTCGTCACAGCACTGTAGCATAAGGTTCGGAGGAAATGTCCAGTAGGGAAAAAACCCCAAAACATGCCCCCGAGTGACGGGAGCGAAGAGAGCGAGCCGTGACAGAAAGAGGAAAAAGGTAGAGGGCTCTTTGCCGCCCTTTCTTTGTAGAGACTAGTGCTTGCTCTTATCAGAGCAGTTTGTTATAAGTTTAAGCAGCTCTTGATTACCCTAAAAAAGGGTAACTGCAAAAAAAAAAATCAGCTCAGATGTGCTGTAAGGATATTTGGCGTGTTACAGCACAGAGTACAGCACTACTGCACAGGTAGCAATTTTTTTTGATGCAGCACCACCACATGGGTGTGGTGCATTGCTATATGTGTTGCCAGAGTAACATGGACATATAAGTAAAGACAGGCTATTCAGTCAAAAACGATTTTTACATATAAGATGCAAATCTATTTTTACAGTTAAAAGCACACATGTGCATATTCAAAAATGCACACTATTTTTCACATGAAATGCCTATGGTGCAAGAGACACATTTGAAAATTAATAACTAACCTTATTAATAACTAACCTGACTAATAAAACTGCATTTAACATAACCCACTAATAAAAATGTCTCCACTGCAGAATTAGGCCTACTCTGAAAGTGAACTTTTAAACGCACGTTCATTTTTTTTTTTCTCTGCTGCTCTGTCCACATAACTACAGGAAGCAAAGAGCTTGAAGGAACAGGAAATCAGTTGGTTACAAATTTTTACTGTAGAAATGAGCCATTGTGTAGTGAGGGAGGAGATGACATGATTGATTCTGATTGGAGCAGCGTCATAGCAAGTATTATGCTAGAGGCTGTGATTAGAGTTTTGCTGGGGAAGCTTGAGGAGAGGGGGAGAAGAATCGAGATCTTGCAGAGCTGGGAGAAGGACCTGTTTCCTGGCTGAAGCATTCCTGCTGCAAAAGCTGAGAATTCCAGGCAATAACCCCGGTTTGAGAACGACAGACGCTTGTTTTCACTGGGGTTAATCTTCAAGGGAGCCAAATTCAGAAAGAGAATAGCCGGAGAAAACTCATGCTGAACAGATAAGGTAATTACAGAAATGTGGGAGCCGTGCGAAAGTGTGCGAAACTGTTCAGTCAGTGTATTCGAGGGAGTCCCAGTCCCTTATCAGCATATGTAATGTTACCAATTGAATATATTCTCGCAGTTCTCTGTTCATTTTATTACAAATAATGTTGTACCATTTCATTTATTTCTGTAAAAAAGGGTTAAACTGTGTTTAAAGGAAATTTCTATAATACAAAAATATCTGAAAACAGATAGCTAGTGTGTATTATTTCTCTCTTTCATTTTGCATGGGGAAAGGTTTAAACGTGGGTAGATTTTTAAACAGTGCAATTGTCATTTTAAAACAGATGTGTGCATGATTCTATTCAGTATGGACAGTTGTGAGTGACTGTAGCATAGCTTGTTGGAGGTACATGAGCCAACGGGAACAGAGACTCTCTGGACATAGTTCCATACCGTATATAAGGTAGTGGAAATTACCACAAAAATACCACAATAGCCCATGGTGGCACACAACACTAACACTGAAAATGTGGTATCCCTAAAATGTAGGCCTGAGGTCTCTCTAGTGATCAAGAACAACCTAGATAAAAAACAAGGGATGTTGGATATTGGGGCCACAAATAAACCAACCACGCAAATTATCGCGCACATTATCTAAATAGGTCTGAATTCTGAAATAATGCAATGTATTGTTATGTGTGATCCAATATGAATACAGAGAGTGATTATTGCTAAAGGTATTTTGGCGGTAAGAAAATACAGCTAAGCCCCAAATATCCACAAAATACCCAACAGTGCCCTGAAAAGGACAGTTTGGAGGTGCACACGGTGTGCAAAAAGCTCTTTTGCAGGATGTAAGCAGGCACCTGAAGGTTGCAGCTCAATGAAGGAAGCAGGCTACAAGAGCGCCTCTTGCTGCCTTTAGATGGAGGCAGAGACCTCTAAACGGTCCCCTCTGTTACAAGGAAAGGCCTGGCTCAGGCTGCCCTTATATGGGGGCTCCTTGGCTTTGGCTCGGCCCAGCGTTGCCCCCTGATGATGTTACCGCCCCCCAACTTCCCTCCCTCTGGGCCCCCCTTTTCCCTGGGACGGGCTAAGTGGGCGTAAGCAGGACATTTCCGTATGGGCGCTAGCGATAGATGCAACTACCCGGACGGATGTAACCACAACCCTGCCTTGTCAACTGGGCCCCCTCATCATAATTAGTTTCCTCCAGATCCTGGCCCAGTGGACCATTTCCTAGTAGACCGCCCTAAAAGGAGCCAAGGGAAATATGCATAGTTTGTTATGAACACTCGGACAGGACAGCTACTTTAGCGAAAACCGTATAAGGCACCATGCCCACCTTCTAAAACCCATCATCTGGTTTCCTCCAGGCATGATTTAAACAAGCTTTTTGTTAAAATGTGGCCTTTGAAGAGCATAAGGCAACACACAGGGATGTAACATGCCCATCCCTAGACTGGAGCGATGGATTGTCTGTCTCCTACCTGGTAGTGGCAATGAACTCGCCGCTTAAAGCCATGAAGTCCCCCGAGACATGCACTCCTCAGCCTCGCAGTAGGGTACCCAGAGATTGATCCTCCCATGGCAGCCCCCCAAACAAGACCGAAGAACGTTCACTAACAATAGCCACTGGGCCAAAGAAAAGGCCCTAGACAACACCACCCTCAACACCCACCCGGCCCGGATATTGCTAGGGATATTGTGCTATATTTGGTAAAGTGAACCCCTCTGCTTGCCCAGAATTCTTCCATTCCTCTGTTCAATTTCTTTCTGGCTATGTCCATGACTTTATAAGAATGTGCTCGTACCCATGTTTTCCTGGGGAGGATCGCTGAATAAAATATTTCTGTCTTTGCAGTTGTGGGCTATGCCCGCTACAGAAGAGCATGTGTCTTCCAATAAATGCCTTCTTCCTATTGTGACTAGGTCCCCCCCCCCAGATATATAAACAGAAAATCATGGGGGTCCCTGTAAGCTACCAAGTCTGCCAGCTTGTCATGAATGTATGTCCATGTTAGCCCCCTGCACCCCCACCATGAAATGATTGTGTTCAGAACACGGAGATGGTCCGCTGTTCCCTCCTTTGTCTCTTCTGACCTTCTCCCTGTTCCGAACACAAAGGAATGTCCAACTATCCAGGCATTTGTTTATGTTTGTTTATTGAATGGGATTTATTGACATTAGAGGGGGGTGTTGTGATCTTTTTGTGAAGAAACTATTTAGATTAGTTCTGGTTTTATGGACCGTTTGTAACATTTGTATTTCCATCCCCCTATTGCTTTTACATGTTGTGCCCCCTGCCCATCTTGCCATGCAGTTGGTTGCTGTGCCTATTCTAAAAGAATGGGTCCCAAATTCTTTGGGGTCCCACCCGGCTTTTCCCATGACTTTGATCAGTACCGATTTGAATTGGAAATGGCTTAGGGCGGATGTGTGCCTATGGATCAAAAACCTTCCCCCACCAATGGACCCTGTACATTCTATTTGTTGGTGGGCATACTGGGCAGTTATTGTAATCATCTATACAAATAGATATTTTTCTGCCTCTTGAAACCGGTCTTGGATTTTGGACTTCAATGGTGATGCTGTCTGGCCTTATACTTATGTCTATCATCTCCATGCCATCGCAGGCTTTTGTGTGAGATGCTATGAGCTCGCTCACCCTGAAAGCCCCAAAGTATGCTAAGGAAAAAGCTCTTTAAATAAGTGGCACGAAATGGTGTGAGCATCTCTTTTACAACAGACCTGTCAGTATTGCTAGCTTCTGAAAATCCAACGGGTGTCTTGCAGCCCTTCCAATTTTCCCCAGCCTAGGAGGGCATATGAAATTAAAGGACTTTGGGTCGACCCTCCCTGTATCTTGGCAAGATAAGCCACAGCTGTTAAGTGCCTTTTTACCCATTCCTTTTTTACTCCCTGCTTGTAATCCCAATCCAAGAATGCATTAATATCTTTTGTCGTTATCAACTCAACATGTGTTAATAAACCTGTAACATTTAGTACCGTTTTCAGACACTTACAATATTGTGCTGTGGTGTTGTTCGCAAGTGCTTTCTTGGCCTTGTTCAGCCTGCTGTATGCCATGCGTCTGGCCATTCTCCGGTGACCCAGGCTGTTTCCAGAATGGCCCCAAAACCTTTCCTCCCAGTTGCATCGGTAAAGAGCACTCTTCTGTCGCTTGTGTTCAATGGCGTGCGCCATAGTGTTGTGCCGTTGAAATTTTTGAGGAAATCCTCTCATATTAGTAAGTCTCTTTTTTAACTTCTTCTTGCAGTCTAATGTGCAAGTGTGGCTTTTGGCAGCCTTTTGCTCTTAGCTCCAAGCTCCTTGCAAATGTTTTGCCCTGTGGTAGGACTTTGGCTGCAAAGTTTAGGCTTCCCGACAAAGATTGTATTTCTCTCACTGTGCCTTTTCCTTTTTACCTAAACTCCTGATTTTCCCTTTTACAATCAATGAGGAGTTGGTATAGGATGGATAAGGCAGCGAAAATACTTTTATGGTTTCAAGGGAAAAGCAATGAGGAATAAAATGCAGTACGGAAAATAACTTGATATGGCTTCAACAAAAGACAATGTAATCAATTTCCCTTGACAATTCACTCCCCCCCCCCTTTATGCAATATAAGGAGATGAAAAAGGAAAGCATACAGTCCTCAGGAATGCAATCAAATATAATTCAGTTCAGTTCCCCCCCAGCAAGCTTAGAAGAAAACAGGTAGAAGTTTGAAACACAGGCCCAAAATGCTTTGAATGTGATGACAATGAAGTGAGAAATGTGCTAAAAATGCTTTTAATTCCCTCTAGAGGTTCAGGGTGGGTGACATCTAGTTGATATTAGTTCAGGCTCCCTTTAGCAATGCTCTATGAATGACTAGCGGGTTAAAACGAATTTTAGCAAAGGAAAGCAAGGAGCTGCTGATTTTTACACGTGGCTGAAATTGTGCAAAATGTCAAATCGCAGCAAATGTACTCGCACACGTCGAGCGTAATTACGGAGGCCCTATAAGGAGTCGGTTCTAGGTTCTTTGGAAAGCCTAGAATCTTAGCTTTAAGATGAAAGTTAAATCTCGTTCCGGAGATACGGACGATTTTGGGAAAGTAGTTTTTCAGATTTTAAATTTTAAAGCTCAGAATGACAGATGACAGTTTTAGTTTTAAAGATGACAGAATGACACGATTCTAGGAGGCAGTTCTAATAGGCTAAAATAGATTGGATTAGATTATTTTAAACTAAGAGATTGGTTTTGGCACAGTGAGTACTCACACTATATTTTTGAAATAAGCCGTCAAGGTCTGGTCAGGTTGGACGGGACTTCTGGTGGTTCTGCTCACAGCGGTCTGGTCTCTGGTTCTGCTCTCAGCACTGCACAGTTCTGGTCTGTCTGGATCCCTGGTCTCTGGAGGTTGATGGATTTGAAGTCTGGAGTCTCCCGGCAAAGCGTCCCGCAAGAAAGTGGAAAGTGAATCTCATGTCTGGCTTCCAGTGGCCAGTGTTGCCAACTCCTCAGTCCAGAAAGTAGCTAGAGGCTGTCCTAAAAAGTAGCTAAAAGTAGCTAAATGACATCATCGCCTAATTTGCATAATTGCCTTTGCAAGTTGTGCAATGGACGTAGGAGAGGGCATCATTGACATGGGAGTGACAAAAAGTGAATAAACACACCCTATATATATGTTTAGAAGGCAAACATGACCCAAAAATACACACTGGCAGAGTTGCTTTCTTTGTTTTTTTTTATTTTTGTGTTTGGTTTTCTCATGTTTGGTTTTTAATTGTATGGCCCAGTTCGGAGCCCTGAACAAGTCAATGTAAAACATGAGCAAACCATTTTTTTTGTAATAAAATTTGCATTTAGTTAACTAAAATGGAAGAACAAGATAACAGAAAACACGGGCAATAGAAAAAACCTGTCAATGTGGGAAAATAGATGGGCCTTAATTCAAAGTTCATTTGTTTCCAGACCCTCCTCCACACACACACACAAAAGCCACAAGCTGTTCTGACTCACAGAAAGAGTGGGACATTATCATCTGCATCATGGCTCTCTATGGCAGGTTCAGCAACTGAGGTAGCTGAATTGAATGAGTAAGCAGCTGATGTGTCAAATTGCTGCAAAACACTGTCGGGCAGCTGGTGCTCATAACAGGCTTCACCAGACAGCGTCAGTCCATATCGGATGTACAGGACAGAGTTAAGGGTCTGCAAGGACATCGATTGCGAAGTTTGGTTTTTACTACACCCATCTGGCTGAATACTCTCTCCTTGAGCATTTGAGTGTGGCAATGACAACACCGACACAGCAGCCATGGCGAGTTCTTGAAATGGATTGATATCTGCTGCATCCCTGAACTTCCAAAGCTCACTCCAGAAGCCCAGTGTGCTTTTGGTCTCGTTCCATTTCCTGAGGTGGATGACAAGCCATTGCTGGACAATCTTGTCTATCTCTGCAGGGGAGTAACCAAGGAGCTTGGCTATATTTACTACCTCTCCAGGGCTCTTATTATGCTTCAGAGTTTCCTGCACATTGAAAACAGACATATACTGCAAAGCATCAATGTTGTCCGGTAGCCGCACCTTCAACTCATTTGTGAGGGAGATGGTGAAGGCTGTACACCGCTTTCGGACATTGCTTTCATCCTCTGGCGCAAGGCGGAGCTCAGCTGCCTTGGACTCAAAAAGGTGCCCAAAATACGGTTTTGGACAGATGTAACCATCTATTGGCCTTTTCAGTGCATCAATTTTTGCCAGAGGATTGAGTACCCTGCTGCTCACAGACTTGATCAGGTTAGCCAAGCTGTCAAGTAGCTTAAGAGGATCCACCTGCTCTCCCTCAAAAGCCTTGATGGCCACCTGTAACTCACCCAGCACTGACTTTAAAAAGGTCAGATATAATATGTGTTGTGGATCACTCTACATGGAGTATAACATGTAGCAGTATTCACTGGACCTGGTAACTGAGAAATGAAGCTTAAGCTCCTCCCACTGGTCCAAAATGCGTGAAACTGCAGGTTCTATGGAGAGCCAACGTGTGGAACACACCTTTGTTATCTGTAAGGCTTTCTTCCCACAGTTGATGGTCTCATATACAGCCTTGTAGGCCAACCTGCGCTTGGGAGACACTGAAAACCATTTATAAGTCTCCTGTACCAAAGTTTCCACGCTATGGGGGATGCCTTCATTGGAAGCATGAGTTACAGCAAGCTGCAGAGTGGCACACACAGCGAATAAGGATCAGATCCTTCAGGCCATACTCCTCCTTCAGCACTTTATGCACTCCATTGTTAACCCCCGTCATAACAGAGGCATTGTCAGTCCCTATCCCCAGGAGTTTCTCTTTTTTGTGAGAACACTTCTCGAGGAAAGCCATAACAGCACGGGCTATAGAGCTGGCATCTCCTCCCTCCAACTCAACAAGCCCAAGAAATGTAAACACAATTGTCTGCTTTGTGACACTGAAGTACCTTATCACAATCCCCAGGTACTTAGCAACACTTATATCTGTGGACTCATCGAGCAGGAGGCTGAAACACAGGTCACCCACATCAGCAACCAGCTTTTTCAGAAAGTAGGGCGCTACAACACGATTAATCATTTCTGTGCACTTTGTCCTGTGCAGTTTGAAATGGGTAGCAGCAGCAGAGTCTGGGAAAGCAGCTCTACATGCTTCACCAAAGTGATCAATTGCCAGCATAGGACAGTGTTCAGTGATTGCCATTGCCATGATGGCCTCAGCCTTTTTAGAAGAGTCAACTTGTTGAACCATAAATGGCAGCTTGATTTGGGTGGGACAGTAAGGCTTTGCCTTTATGGTATGCTTTTGTGTGGCCATGTGGTTTTTGACATCACTTAGTTTGGCGTAAAAATCAGCCTTACAATACAGGCATGATGCCCGTGTATCATCGCCAACAAGTGGTTTCAACCAGCCTTTGAATGCAGGGTTTGTGTCCCACTCCTTTCTGTACTTTTGTGTGTACAGTTTTGTCTGAGACATGATGAGGTAGGCAAATGCAACGATTTATTCTTGTGCAGTTAATATCTAGGACACAAATAACAGGCAACAAACACAGTGAATATAAAAGGGCGGGATCAGCCAGCAGAGGGATCAGTCACTAAGGGTCGCGACAGACCAGAGGGAACATCAAGAAACCACGGAACCCGATAGGAGCTACATGAAAAAGGAGGGGAAAAGGTTATGTCACAACTAGGCTGCAAATCACACAAGGTCCGGGGTAGGGGTGGAGTTTGAATGAGGCAGAGCTGGCACTGGCAGTTGAACTCTGTTACAAAGAAATGTTGTGTCCATGTAGTGAAAATCAAAATTTAGCACCCATGAACCCACAGTTTAATTCACTAATAACTGCTGTCAGCACACACCTGTTCAAAGTGCAGACAGAACTGAGAAAATCTTTATACTCTGAATGGACATATTGCAGTGCCACACGCTTGCAGGGATTTACTGCATGCACCTGGAAAGTTTGGGCATCACCATTGTTGTCTTGCATGTGGCCCAATCTGGGTGTCAGGAGATGTGTCCCAGATTGCACAGAAAAGAGCCACCAGCCTGATGCTGATGAGAAAAAGGCAGCACATATGGCACAACCGCAATGCAATGAGAGAGATGGGCAAAGAGCGAGACAGTGTGTGTGGGGTATGCTTATGTAACATACTTAGCAGGATTGTTTTCCATTCTTGTTTGGGAGGGGCTTTCAGAGCTGTGCCTATAACAGCGGGGCTGTGCACCACTCACAGACATGCTAAGTTGCTGTTACATGTACAACTCCCTGACATGGCCGCAGAGTTGAGCCCATACATGCATCAACGTGCGCACACCATCCACACCATACAGTCCCCATCCACACACATACATTAAAGGAAAAGCCCCCTACACAACACGCGCAAAGCATGCACAGGAATACATTAAAAACAATCCGTATGGCAGCACTTACCTTAACGTGGGAGACTTGCAGCTGTTCAGCAGTGGCAACTGCGAGTCGGAAGGAAGAAGGATTCCAGCCACTCCAGGCAACAGGATTCACACTGGAGACCACTGAGGCAAGGACGAGGTAACTGGCTGCAGCAGAGGCACTCAAAGCGAAGGCAGGCAGGGCCGGCTGCAACACAGGAACGATGAAGATCACGGTGACAGCACGTCTCAGGATAGGAAATGAAATGGGGAAACTGCCCGCATTTCCTTTAATTTTTTAGGCAACAAATCTCGCCGCATTCTCGCGCCTCTCGCTGCAGGACGCGGCCTGAGCCAGACTCAGTGACATGACGTCACATGTTGTATGGGAGCCTGGCTGCAAGTACTGGGGCATTGATTGGCGGGGGTACTCCTATTGTTTTGGAGACGTACGCCCTTTTCTATTGGTTTGGAAACTTGCAAGTCTCCAAACCAATAGAAAAAAAAGTATACGTCTTCAAACCAATGGGACTCGGGAGAAAGTAGCTAGATTAGTCGCTAGTCGCTTTCTATGAAGAAAGTCGCTAGGGATCCCCGAACTTTGTCGCTAAATATAGCGACAAAGTCGCTAAGTTGGCAACACTGCCAGTGGCTCTTTTTATGTCTTTAGAAAGTGGGTGTGTGCGTTGGTCATAACTAAACCTGCCCCTCTCACTTATCATTGGCCAATTCCTCCTCTCTCCCTTGATTGGGGGAAGGAAATGTGAGTCAGAGTGATCCTGTAGGTTTTATGGTCCGAGGATCCTTCCCCTGTCAAATTGCACACAAATCTATTCCTGACCCAAATACATATTTCCCAGGTACAAAAGTGGTTGATATTACATGTACATATTACACATTGCTTCAGGTAGTCTCTGTTCCGACTCTGGCATTTCTAGGAGCTTGCATTCAAAAATGGCAACTTATTTTCAATTTTAGTGGGTTTTGCAACATTGGTTTTTATCAAAAATTATACAAAGGTACACCCCCCCTTCTCCAAATATCCCAGTAAATTTCCAGGGCTCTAGCTTAAATACAGTGTCTACAATATCCATAATTAGCGGGCTTTTGCCCCAGAACATGGTACAAATTGGAGTTTGGACTCAAATCGTGAGGGCATTTTTCATACTAAGAATCTCAAGGTTGTACATTCCTGTCATTTGGTTACAAAAGGTTATCAATGTTTCTATAAAATATATATTTGTTGCAATTCAACTCCCCAAAGTGTTTGGCTCCGCCTCCAGAAGTCTGGGTGGGTCAGTGATCACATGTCTCTCCTTGCTGGCAGAGGGCTGTTGACAGGAAACACTCAAAACGAACATACCCCATTCAACTGAAAGGGGCTATTGTCTCTCTCCTCCAGGCTGAAGGGCAAACCCCCTCCCTCTCACTCAGAAGGGCCATGTGATATCCTGCCTCCTGTTGTGAGTCTCTGGGGTGTTGAGTTATCAGCCTCTTGGCCTCTGGGAACAGCAGGTGGCTAAGATTTTTTTAATTAACCAACAGGCTTTGAAGTCAAGTTGACTCAGGTGCCTTTGTCAGCCAGTTCTCCTGTCAGAGTTTAGACTGCTAGCGCCGTCTTGTGGAATTTGTCGGTACTGCACCCATTTTTGGGATCTGTCTTGAATTACTGCATTTCAATAGAGTGGTCTTATGCTTGATAGAATAGGACCCTTGCTTAACATTGTTTTGATGGTATCCTTACAGTAGAGTGGTGATGTGGAACCCCCCACAAGAAGGTTGTATCTTTGGAGTGGTCTTGTGCCAACTGCGCAGTTCTCCTGGATTCTGGCGTGAATGTGGGCGGCGACAGCTCATCCCCACATCCACCCAGTCTATTGATTTAGTTTGTTCTGGGATAGAATAATGGATGGCGACAGCTCATCCCCACATTTACCCAGTCTATTGATTCAACATGGGTCAAAACCCTTGACACCACTGTCGCCACTGAGGAGATATTAAGAACTGCATTACTCAATTTGTTCCAGACCAACACTTGCATACGTTTTTCCTGCTTCCCCCAAGGCTGCCCGAAGTGCCGTCGTTCCTGCCCTTGATGACACAATCAATGCTTACCCTCACATGCTTAAGCGTATTTCCCGATGGGTTCCTCTAGCTCGAGCAGTGCCATCTGCAGTACTTTTGCAAACTGATATTGGGCCAAGGGCGTTCCATCCCTGTGCAGCAGGAAATATCCAACGACCATCGGCCTAACTTCCCCATAAGCCCTGGTCAGTGCTATCGGACAGTACCTGTCCATTCCCAACCTGTTTAACACAAATTCCTTTCCTTCCGCAGCCTGGCCCGTTTTGGACTTCCTTATCCTTACTCTGACTGTGTCCCCTTCCATCAAGATATTCCCCCACCCCCAGTAATCCCCTATTGCTACGATTGTTTTTGGATCCAGGCTCCAGCTCACTGATCCTTAATGTTGTGAAGAATGCCAGCGAGAAACATGCTTTGAACAACACAGATTCTAAAATTGAACTGCAAACTCCCTCTAATTTGTCCAGCAGTAACTGCAATGTTCCGATGGTGATGGGTATCCTGTCATCCTTCCTCCTAGCGTCCCCAATGTCCCAACCTCTTATTACTGCTTTCATGTGGAAGCTCTTAATTGGGTTATGCCAGCCCCACGAGTTGTGAGTGGAAGGCAATTGCTGCCAAATGGTTCTTTACCCAGCTCTTGGACTTTCCGTTGTATTTGGCCCAAACAATGAAGGCATTCACCCTGATCTCTGTCATGATGCCTACCCCCGGAGCACCAGGCCAGTCCCAGCACCCCCTGGAGAAGCGATCACGCCCCCGGGTAAAAGCCCAGCGGCCCTTTATAGGGGCTCTTTGGAATCTGTCCTGGCGCCGTTGGCGCCAGGCTCATAAGGGGAAGTGTTTGGTGCACTTACCTGAAGCAGACCATGCTGCACACTCACCTGATGCAGACCATGCTGCATGAAGAACCAAGCCAAATGAGGCTTAGGAGGGACTATTTTTCTGAAGGAACTATTTTGTTACTTGGGTGGGGCTGTGGAAGAATACTCACCTGGAACTTCTTCCAAAGCTATTTAAGCCACGCCCGGACAGCCACACGTGCTTCGCGTTGTTCTGCATCCCAGCAGCTGAACGCTCACCGTGTCTGCTCCTGCACCTGGACTCCAGCCACACCCGCCTCGAACCTGGAACACCTGTAAGGGAATAAGAGAAGAGAAAGGTGAAAACCAAGAACCTATTCAACCTTCTTACCTGCATCCGGAATCGTCACGCCAGCATTCCTGAAGGAAGACTTCCATTTAAAAGCACCGCGTTGCTCGCTGCAGCACGCGCTTCACTCACCTGTTCCCGAGACGCCGCCCGGCTCCATCGCGGCTCTCAGCACTGGTCGCCACATCTCTGCACCTAGGGGAGAGAAGAAGAGACAAAAGGTGAGCAAGGGAACACAAGAGGACAGCCGAATTTTCTGCCATATTACTTACCGGCTTTTGTTGGTGAACCATTCCACATCTCGCATCGGCGCCGCATCTTTGGCACCACCGCACCCCGGCCCCTATGGGGAAAGGACAAAAGACATTACTGGGGAATTATAAAGACATTTAGAGGGGTTGCCCTCATAACTAACTCACCTGATTTTACCACCGGCAATTTAACCCCTCAACGCATCGCCTTTGTTCTGCACCTGAAATAAAGGACAGAACAAACAACATAAAAGGAGGCTCACACTTGAACTTTTGCATCTTCATACTTACGGTGTATCGCTCAGAAAAGTCAAGTGGATGTGCCAGCGCCATTCTGAAAACCAGTGAAGTAACTGGACGAACACGCGCCCCTGCACCAGAAGCAGGATGGAGAGTTCATCCTCCCAAACCATAAGGTGAGCTTAAACTGGGAGTTTTGGAGGAAGTCAGAGAAGAACGAAGGGGGAAAGGGGGGAGCAAGCACGCTATTCAGCAGACAGTTAATCCCCTTTCTCATCTGCAGAAGGATATTCCTACGGGCCAGACAAGCAAGATTTGGGGGTCCTCTTCAATCGGTGGTCCGAATTCAGCGCATCACGCTTGAAGAGGCCACAGCAACCCAGACCAGACCAGCGCCTCCGTGGGAGCCAGGTGAGCGTTACAATCTCCCACCCTCGTCCTCCAGATTCGGATGATGTTTCCTCAAACAATTTGATGCAATTTTTGTATTTCCTTCTTGTTCCCCCCCGCCAGCGCCTCCTCTGCCATTTTCCTCATTCTTGTTTCCACTTCCCCAGTTCCCATAGTCCCTCGTCGAACTTGGTAATTTCCCTATCTTCCTGAGGCGAAGCCTGTCTGAACCTTGCCATCTGTGAACGACAAAGGGCATCAGCTGTTGTTTAGTGGATGCCTGGCACATGTCTGGCCCTCAGATCTGTGTTTCACTGGAGCCCCACCCGCACTGTGTTTCACCAAGCCTAACGTATCTGTGCTGATTGATTATTGATTGCATGGACCACAGCCATGTTATCGGACCAAACCGTAATCCTTTTACAAGTCAGTTTATCCGACCAGGGGAGTAATGCGACCAGTACTGGGAATAATTCCAAAACACATATTCTTGCACCACCTCTTTCTCACCCACTTGTTCGGCCAAAATGCCCTACACCATGCCCGCCTTAAGTTTGCTCAGAAACCGTGACTGCCTGCTGCATCAGTAAATCATTTTTCTTGTTCGCAAGGAACCCAGGGCTCCTGCCACATTCGCACCCCATTGAAATTCTTCATAATATCTCCCCACATCCTTAAGTCTTCTTCTTTTACTCCTACCTTGAGCCGAATCATGTGCCTCCCTTCCGTTACCCCACTTGTGGCTGCCTCTAGACAGTGTGCAAAGGCCCTTCCCACCAGTATTACTCTGGCTGCAAAGTTCAACCTCCCCAGCAATGTCTGTATCTCCTTCAAGCTTGCTTTCTCCTTGCTTACCACAGCCATAATGCTCTCGTAGAATGTGGTGACTTTCTCCGGTGGAAGTCTGGTCACCCCTTTCACTGTATCTATTTACATACCAGGTATGTCAGTTGTGTGCAGGAGCCCTCTGTTTTTATCCCCTGCCAGTGGCTCTCCAGTTTCACGCACAATTCGGAGAAGCCCACCAGGAGCCTATTGCATGCATTCAACCCAGCTTCGCCTACGAATAGGAAGTCATTCAAGTAATGCATTCTTCCCCCCTCTTGTATCAACTGCGACAGTATCCATTCGACCATTCCAAGCAAGAGCTAAATGCCTCAAAGTAGGTGCATGAGATTGCGCAGCCCATGGGCATGCATCTATCAATAAAGATTTCCTCCCCATGCTGGAATCCCAATCAGTGAAAGCTTTCGGGATGAACCGGGAGGAGTCGGAATGCCGCTTCTGTCTACTTTTGCCAGCAGCACTCCCCCAGTCCTTTGTGCTAAATTGACTGCCTCATTGAAAAAGGCATAATGGACCAAGCAACCCTCTCCTTTCAACCAGTCTGTTAGAAGAACTCCTAGAAGCCTATGGAGACACTGGAAGTTACATCAACCACGATATACTCAGTGGAATCCAAGATGGCGGCTCCTTGATAACATCTCTATCCACTAACAATATAGGTCTAGTCTTTTTCTTTCACTTTGTCCGTCCTCTTTCTACCAGTTGTTCGTACTTATTCCCTGCGAACAAACTGGTAACTGCGTTGCTACTCTGTTGTCATTGCTCCCTTGTTGTTGCTCGCTCGTATCTTTTGGTACCGGCTCCCACTCAGACCTCCTTCTGAGTCCTCCCCCTTCCTCCTCCTTTTTCCCTTCCTTCGTTTTTTACTGTTTCTTCGTTTTTTTCCAATTTCCTTTCCTCCCGCTCCCGACTATCCCGCTCGGAGCTTGTCGCTTATTAGCCGTGCTCGGCATCCTTTCCCTCTGTTTCCTTTTTCGCCGTCGCTTGTGGCCTCTGTTTTTTCCAGCCGTTCGCGGCTATTTCTAGCGCTTACCTTTCCTGCCGCCCTCAGCATTTCTTTTCCTCAGCTTCGGTAGCCTCCGCTTGCAGCTTCTGTTTTCAGCCGCTCGTGGCTTTTTTCTGCACTTACCTTTCCTCTATCTCCGCTTTGACTTACCTAAACATTCTTCTTCATGACTCCAGCTGTCCTTCTCTCTCTCCTTTCATTTTTCTGTCTTTCCTCTGTCTCTTTATTCTGCTGCCTCATTCCTTTCCTTCTTGCTACAGCCGTCTAAGTGTTCTACTGCATTCAAGAATCTTCAGTCATTTTGCACCAATTGGATTGGAATCTTCATCCTTCTACCTGACACTACGGACATTGTGCATCTGATCCTCCTCTACATCTGCACAGTCTGGGTTTTCTTCCCCGCGAGGGTTTCCCGGGGGGCGGCCCCCTGGGGAGCACAGAGCACAGATTATCTGGCCTCTGGACCTCCGGTGGGACGCTTCTTACCTCTTCACGTCAGATCTTGGATTCCGAAGAGCCGTGAGTACCCCGTCTGAGTACCAAAGTTGTAAGAGGTTGTAAGACAGTCATTCACTGAGTTCCCCTTTGGAAAAGATAGGTTATGTATCAGGCAGAACTTCCTTAACTCTTTTTTAGGTACAACCCCAAGTGGTGAGATTGTTTTTTAGTGGAGGCTCTCTGAATGGGCCCGCCACCCTCCCCTTGACCAGTTGGTTCCTAGTGAGTTTTTCAAATGCAATATGTTCAAAATGCCATTTTGTCAACAAAAAAAAAATTCAAATGTTTTTTTTTTAAATGGGGCTTCCCCCTCAAACCCCCTTTTTTATATAAACACTTTTTTCTATACTTGCGAAACCCCCAAAAATTTTAAATTAAAAAATCATTCCAATTTTTTATTTTTTTATTTTATTTTTTCAGCAATTTGTTTTCGACAAAATGACATGTCGAAAATATTTTTGGGATAATTTAACTGGATACCGCCCAGTTCTTTCTTGATCTTCTAAGTCACAAGTGCTGTGTGTTTGTACTCTGACCTTAAGTTTCTTGCCCGTAATTCTTGCAGCGGCCCGCTGTACGGTATCTTAAAACCTTTTAGGAATTCTAATGACAACACGTCCCTCTCAGACACTCGGGGTTACTTAGCCAACCACCCTAGTAACTTTATCACCTAATAGAGGATGGGGCTTTGACAAACAGGTCAGATTGTGACAGACAGGCCATATTGTTCTCAATTCGCTCCTCCCTCGCCCCCTTGAATTTGCTACAAGTAATTTTACCATGCCCGTAGTTTGTCATCCCACCACTGATGCAGTGGTGGATGACTCAATGCAGCTGTCCTTCCAGCTAGCTATCCCCCCTAATGAAGGAAGAAAAATCTGTTCATCCACTGTTTATTTGTGGTGACATATTATGGATACAACCATTTTTTTTTATTTTTTATTGTTTATGGTTTAAAACAAACCTTTACAAAATCAAAACAAATTGCATATAAAAAATAATATAAAAAGTTTCAATAATTATAAATCGATTTTCAAATCACTTTCGAATTTACAAGTTCAAATACATCTAAAATTTCCCCTCACCCATCCCTCAAAAGGCATAACAATATCGCACACACAGAATACCATATAATACAATAACCTTATCAGATTAAAACTTCAGTGTCTCGAGATGGGCTAAACCGTAGTTTCTGTAAATAGTTTATACTGTGCCATTAAAATTGAATCCAAAGATCCTAGAAATCTTGTCAAACATAAGGTCAGCCGTTGACTGGAACCTTCCATACACCTTCTCCACAAGGATTCTTTCCATGTATCAGAATAATTGTACATATACAACCCAAAGGATAGATTTCTTTGGGAGTTGAAAAATGGACAAAACATGGTAAGGTGTTTCAAGGTTTCAAGCACTCTCCCTTGTTCACAAAAGTGACAGTAACCCATAGATTTACTGCAACTGGATTGATCCCACAGAAACAACCTTTCATTCGTGATAAATTGATTCAGTTTAAACCTCATATACAACTTTCTAGCAATGTTACACGGGAAAATGGCCAAGTAATGCGCACGGTCTCCAAGTTTTCTGGTGAATTTGGCATATTCATAATACATTTTGCTTTTACCAATTTGATCCACCATAACACACCAGAAGTATTTTTGAAATTTCTTTTTACATGCTGGAATTCCCATTATTAAGTCAGCCTTATCAATCATGGTTTCATTTAACATTTTGTCCATTTTATCTTTGTATTTTTCCATTGAAGGTACATTCTCTTCATTGAGTAATTGTGCTAAGTCCTCATAGAGGGATTTTTTTGGTGGAGCCAGTAGTTTGACATAGTTATTAAGTCGTCGCCAATGCCATTTAACAGATATGGGTAGAATCCCAACTTCGTGGCAAATCATCGTGTTCGGTATTGACATAGCCATCCCCAGCACTTGCTTCCATAATTTCCCCTGTATGCAATCCAAGAAAAACTCTATCTCAGATATGCAAATGTCCAGACTATACAAGAGTATTGGTTCAACCTTTAATAAGTAAAACTGTATCAAAGGGTCCAAGGAAAATTTACAATATCTGTAATATATGATTTTCATTTGGGAAGTAAGAGGTTTTACTTTATTCTTAATCATCTCTTTCCACATTCCTAGAGAATAGGAATCGGAAAGCTGATAGCCAAGATAGCGCATCATCCTAACTTTAGGAATCATACACTCATTGAGTGACCAGGTAAATTTTGTAATTTTCTTTTTCCCATCAGATATCACAATAATAAACGATTTCAGTGTGTTCACTTGAAGGTTGTTTTTATCAGCATACGTTTGAAAGGCTGTCAATTTGGCCTGTAGGCCAAACGGGGTGCGATCCATAAACAAAAGATCGTCCGCAAATGCAAGCCAGTTGATTGCCAGACTACCCAATTTCACTGGAAATGACACAACATCAGCCCAGGCTGTGTCAAGGTCAGCCAAATATAGGTTAAATAACACCGCAGCCAAATTACATCCCTGTTTAAGACCGATTTCTGTGGGTATTTTATCAGTTAGAGCTCCTTCTTTAGTTAGTCTTATTCGATAAGTGGTATTTTGGTGGAGAAGGGCTAATATGGCCACCAAGGACATCGGGAAGCCATAAGCGGCCATTTTTTCCCAAAGAACTGCGCGGATGATTGAATCAAACGCCGCCGTTAGATCCAAGGCTGCCATATAAATCGGACCAGTGTGTTTCCCCTTGGTTTGGGCGTATAGATGTGCTAGTATAAAGGCATTGAGCGAGCACCCCATTCGTTTGCGAAAGCCCACCTGATATTTAGGCAAGATGTCTAACCGATCTATAATCTGTAAAATGGATTCCAGCAGTAAGTAAGTAAAAATCTTCGCTGATGCATCCATAAGTGCAATGGGTCTAAAATTGTTCGGGTCATCCCAACTCCCTTTTTTATAAATGGGGATGATATTCGCCGAGCACCACGAAGGTGGAATACAAGCTGTCAAATAGACACTATCAAATTTGTTCTCAAGAATTTTTGCCCAAAACAGGGGGTCTTTCTTTATCAGACATGGTGGAATGCCATCAGGGCCAGGGGCCCGAGAGGGCTTGATCTTACCAATCGCTCGAATAATATCATCCAGAACCCAGGGGGATTTTTTTAGAATCATGGTATGATAGTTCATGGTGTCAGTATCAGCAAAGCGTGGTGGAAGGGCAAATTTAGCTTGTACATATGCAACCCAGGTAGTGGCAGTTACGGCTGCTTCTTTCACTGACGAAGAAACTCCTGTCAGCTGTCGTAAAGCAGACCAAACTTGCCGAGAATCATGTCTTAGGAGGCAGGATAGGATATTCTGATTGTCAGCTATCAACAACTCATATTTCATAATTTTAAGCCTATTACGATATCTCTGATTGATTTTCGCTTTTAGCTTCGCATAATTGTCCCCCATCAAATAAGGAGGGCCAAGGCTACGTATGTCCTTACGTTTCTCTTTGCGAAGATTAATTATTGCTGAATTAAATGTATGATGGTGAGATAATGAATGAGTATTTTGATTTATTGATGTTAAGTACTGAACATGAGTATGAATTCTCAGTCCATTATTCCTTTCGACAATGGGACAGTCACTACCAGCTCTAACCTCTGGGACATATATAGTAGTGTCTTGTTTCAGTCGGTCCATCATTCTCGAGCATAATCTGCCGTTCCAACGTAAACTGATTTTTGGCCGATCTAAAGCAATTGTAGTTAAAACCAGATCTTTATCATATTGTCGGGGCAAAGATTTCAAATTAAGGAGTAAAGCCATATGGTCACCCAAAAATGGGTCACATATGTCTAGTGAAGCAACATCAGACATGAGACAGGTAGAAACAAAGAAATAATCGATCATTGATGATGCCTTACCCCGAGCCCAGGTGTAACTGTAATGATCAAGGTTGGGGGTTACCAATTGAATGTCCCATGCAAGAAAATAATCAACCCACTGCTTCCCCATCTGCATAGAAATAGTCGAGGAACGAGAATGTATACAATTGGATGGTATAAAACACGAGGCATTGAAGTCCCCCCCAACTATAATTGGAATACCTGGATCATTGGATATAATGTCAACAAGGATTTTGTCTAAGACCTCCTGTAGATCGGACTGTGCTATGTGGACATAATTCCAATACAAACAAATAACCACCAATGTACCAGTACCACAACCTGTACCTCTTACTTTTAGTGCTATTATAGAGTAGTCAGCAAAAATCAATTCGGAGGAGATTCTGTAGGCCTTGTCAATAAGAACGGCAAGGCCACCAGATGGACGTCCCAATGGGCCCTTGATGGCGGGTTGAATGTGGGTACAATACCCTGGAACATCGAAGTGGGATAAATGCATAGATTCTTGAATCAGGATGATCATAGGGCGGGCTTCAGGTTCCACTCGGGATGCCCAGAGCCTAAAATTTTTCAGGCCGCAGGCATTCCAGGACATTAATGTAAGTCCCTTCTCCTTATTCTATTTATTGACTAGATTCCGAAAGGACGAGAACTGGTCTGAATGATCATTTGACTTAATACCAGAACAGGCCATCGCTAAAGTCATAAATTGCTTAAAGAGTTCTTCATTTAATGGGGCAGGGAATAGTCCCTCATTAGGCCCCATTTGCGTTATCTGCTTAGGGACTGTTTTATCAACAAAGAGTTTCGCTAAGTCTTCATTTTGAAATATCGATGGAGTTAAACCTATCAATTCGAAGTCAGATCTTTGAGCCCAAATCATCCTCATGATGATATGCGAGTGGTAGCCACAGATCATCCTATTGTTATTATTGGAAGACAGCCTGACCCAATCAATATCAGACGATCTGATAGTTCTCAATGCTGGTATATCCTGAAAAGCTTTGAGGATAGCAGATCGATTTAAGCACATTTTCTCATTAGATATTTCATTAGGTTCCCACCCCATAATAGATGGCATCTCTGGAGACAGCTGTAGATCAACCTCATCAGGGAGTACATTAATGGGGACACCAGCCCCGGTGATATCTCCACCATGATCTTCCAGGATCGGAGGGTCAGTTAAACCATTCACGTGCAAAGGAGCCCGAGGACCTTCCTGAGGTTCTTTAATGTCGATCTTAGTTACGTGTTTTTGAGCTGATTTTCTGTGCTCTTTCAACACTCTAGGACCATTACCTCCCTTCATTATGTGCGATGCTTTCTTAATTCTCATGTTTGGGAAGAATTTCAGCAGATTTGATTGCTTAAAATTAGTTGGTTCCAAATTAGTATTTTGTTGTGCAGCTTCTATTGCGTCACCTGGGATACCTGATTCCAAATTAGCGTGCATATTGCTATTATTAGCACGCAAGCTCTTAGTGTTTACACCGGAAGAGTCACGGGACCCAGGTAAGTTCAATAGTTCCTTGGATTCTGGATTAAGTTGCTCCAAGTCAATGACCTGGTCTTCAGATATCATAAGAGAACACGGCTTCTTGGTCGCCTCAATAAGGGCATATGTTGTCATGAGGTCATTTTTTGTTTTTTTGTTGGCAGCTTTAATATTTTTTTCTTGATGGAATTTCCTTTTTTGGGCTCTTGCAGCCATTTTTCTCTGCTTCCTGGTCATGACTTCGCGAATCGGGACTTGAGAAACTGAGGGGGGAGATAGGATAGCTATGGGTGGATCTTTGGGATATAGTTCGTCCCCAAGATCAATTAGATTGGTAAGATCAGACAGATTACTGGGGAGTACACTCCCCTCAATATGTAGCCCTTCCTCTGTTACCCCCGTTTCTCGAATGGTACGATCTGCAAAAGGCAGGTCACGCGGGAAATCACTAAAACGATTTGTCAGCTGCTGTATAGCTAGCACATTGGCTGAAATGGCCAATGACAGCTTCTGAATCATTGATTCTGTCCCATCTTTGGGATCGATTTTGGGGACAGCTGTTATAGCAGCAAAGGATGGTTTGCTGTCCCCTGCCATCCTTGGATCTACCAAGGTTTGCGAGGCCTGATGGATGCCCTCATTACGAGGTTGAGTTGCCTCTGATTTCAGTTCTTGGTGTATCAATTGGTTGGCAGACGAGTAAGCCACCTTTTTTATGTCCTTACTCGTAGCACCCACATCACAGGCAAATAGATAACCTTCTATCCTACTAATCTTTGACAAAACGTCAACTAGAACAGCTTTTAGGATACCCATTTCGCCATGCGTTTGTTCATGGCCTTTATCTAACAGGTTTAATAATCTTGTCATTACCGGAAAATCAGTACCCATAGACCCATTACATGATTTCTGTTGCTCCATTACATTAAGAGTACCAAAGTGTCTAACATCTGGATTCTGTGAGGCAGAGAACATCGCAATTTCATGTTCCGACAGAGAGAGTACATCTATAGGGTCATTATTGATTTTAGTATCGGTGGGGGAACTGGATTTAACTTTATTGTAGTCCCTTCCCATCAATATGTGAGGGCCCATAATGGCTGTCCCACTCATGCTTTGGGATGGAGCAACAACGTTATTAAATAAATGGACGTTTTCAATACCAAATCTTGCTTGAGTAACAGGTGTGGAGGGAGCCTTTGAGAACCTCATACGATTCCCCAATGCAGCCTCGATACCAGGTGGTATTATAGAAACATCCGCTAATTTGTTGTTACTTGACATAGCTCCAGCAAAAGCCGGAGCACCCATATTAATAGAAGACTTCGGAGACGTCGAGGGAGATTGGTTATACGCTATCTCCTCACATTCATTAAGATCATTAATTTTAAAGGTAGCAACATTCTCAGAAGGGTCAGTAGGACCCATATCACCAACTCCAGTCAAATGATGGATAGAGGGGGCGTTCTCTAACATACGCATCTTGGTCGTAACTCTGGGGCATGAATTGAGCATAGGACCAACACACAGAGAGACATCAGTCAAGGATAGCCCCATATTTGCAGTGGCAGATAGGGAAACCCCCTTAATGGACTCGTTAATGATATTACCTGAATCATTACTGAATTCAGGTTGGGTGTCACAGATTTTCCGCCCACTGCGTAGGCCATTGACCATGTTTTTAAATTTCCTATACTCTCGTGTAAGCGGTAGACGGGACCTTCCAACCTTCTAACTCACACGTCTAAGAAATTCTATGAATCAAATCGCTATATATCACCTCTAACCAGCCCAGCCCGTGTCCCGTCGAACAGTCCAACAGTCGGTGCACTTACGAATGCACTTCCGGGATGCGCGCGCGGATGCGCGTGCACTCGGGAAATAAGGGCTGCGGGAAACACGTTGGTGGGCGTGGGCTGGGAGGAACCAATAGGAGCACCTAAAACAAAAAGAAGAAGCCCTTTCACAATAGTGAAGAAGAGAACGAAGCAGACACAGTAGCTCCTGACCAAGACCAAGCACAACACAACACAACACCACACAGAGACACAGAGACTATGCACACGTCTCGTATAATTACTTGTGTGCGTGCAAGGCACCACGTCACAGCAGCAGCAGTCCAACGAGGCGTGTTTCGTGGCACATGAAAATTCCTCTTGCCGACGAGCACCTCGAAACAGTCCAGCAGGCTCAAGAAACCAAGGAGCACTCAGAAAAGGGCAGCCAGTCCAACAGTCGGTGCACTTACGAATGCACTTCCGGGATGCGCGCGCGGATGCGCGTGCACTCGGGGAAATAAGGGCTGCGGGAAACACGTTGGTGGGCGTGGGCTGGGAGGAACCAATAGGAGCACTTGTGTGCGTGCAAGGCACCACGTCACAGCAGCAGCAGTCCAACGAGGCGTGTTTCGTGGCACATGAAAATTCCTCTTGCCGACGAGCACCTCGAAACAGTCCAGCAGGCTCGAGAAACCAAGGAGCACTCAGAAAAGGGCAGCCAGTCCAACAGTCGGTGCACTTACGAATGCACTTCCGGGATGCGCGCGCGGATGCGCGTGCACTCGGGAAATAAGGGCTGCGGGAAACACGTTGGTGGGCGTGGGCTGGGAGGAACCAATAGGAGCACTTGTGTGCGTGCAAGGCACCACGTCACAGCAGCAGCAGTCCAACGAGGCGTGTTTCGTGGCACATGAAAATTCCTCTTGCCGACGAGCACCTCGAAACAGTCCAGCAGGCTCGAGAAACCAAGGAGCACTCAGAAAAGGGCAGCCAGTCCAACAGTCGGTGCACTTACGAATGCACTTCCGGGATGCGCGCGCGGATGCGCGTGCACTCGGGAAATAAGGGCTGCGGGAAACACGTTGGTGGGCGTGGGCTGGGAGGAACCAATAGGAGCACTTGTGTGCGTGCAAGGCACCACGTCACAGCAGCAGCAGTCCAACGAGGCGTGTTTCGTGGCACATGAAAATTCCTCTTGCCGACGAGCACCTCTAAACAGTCCAGCAGGCTCGAGAAACCAAGGAGCACTCAGAAAAGGGCAGCCAGTCCAACAGTCGGTGCACTTACGAATGCACTTCCGGGATGCAACTTACAATTTTTTGTTACTTTAATAAAAATAAAAAATTGTTTGGCTAATAAAATCAAACTTTCAAATTTACGTAGAAATCATAAAATCAAATCAATTCATTTTAAAACAGCAAGATATTTTGCATACATAGTATTCAAATTTGAATAATGACCTTTAAAATCATTAGTACATTCAGATTCAATGTGTGCATTCCGTTTTCATCACTTTGTAGCTTCAAATATTGACCATGTTTGCAACTATTACTTTTCACATGATCTAGATATTCATACCCAGTTGTAATGGATAGTTCTATCTTTTTTAAAGTCCATTTGAATTTTCTGGCTTGTGTTCTACTTGAACCTAAGTACCTGAGTATTTGTGTTTTCTCTATGTTGATTATTAAGTTGTTGTTTTGCACATATCTCTCCAAGCTCTATAACAAATTCTGCAAACCAGAAGGTGTTTTGGAAAAAAAAATGAGATCGTCAGCGTATAGCAACCAGGCCACACACTGGCCATTCAATTTAGGAGCGTTGTTCAAAACCGACATAAATGATTCCCCCATGTCTAACATGAATAAACTGAATAGAATTGAGGCTAATATGCAGCCTTTTTTCTTAAGCCTCGCCTTGTGGAAAATGAGGTGGAAAGTAAACCCTTCATTGTGAGACTCCCTTGCATTGATGTATTTGTATGCAGATGTTTTATTAAGGCTATTAACAAAGCTGGACAACCGTATCGTGAGAGTTTGTCATACAATAACCTTGGGTCAATGGAGTCAAAGGCCATCCGGAAATCCATAAAGGCCATATATAGTGGCTGTTTCCGGATGGCACTTTCTGACTTCAGCATATTCAAAATAATGATGTTGGGTATTGTACCTATACCTGCTACGAACCCAGATTGAAACGGGTCTCTTTTATGCATTGCCAAGGACCAGTCATTCAATTGTTTCAAGATGATGCAGGTAAATATTTTGCCTGTAGCTTCCTGAAGTGTTATTGGTCTATAGCTTGATGGCTTACAGCGGTCACCTTTTTTTATAGAGGGGTGTTACTATGGATTTCTTACATGATTGAGGAATAATCTGCGTTTGATTAATGTTTTCAAACATATTCCATAGAATATCAGCCCAGACCTGGGGGTGTTTTCTAAGTATTAGGTTGGATAGTCCATCTGGGCCGGCTGCTCTTGACCTGCTGATTTTGTTGATATAATACATTATGTCCTCTTTGTCAATTTTTAGATGGAAATGATCAATAGTATCATTGATCTGGGGGTCATTATAATCCACACCTAATGAATATATGTTTGAGTAGTATTCAATCCATTCCCTTTCTTTAATAGCATTTCATTGACCTGTTGTCCACTGTTAATTGATTGATTACTTTCCATATTTGAGAGGTGTTCTTATTATGTAGTTCTCTCAACATATGAATACATTATTATGCTATAGTGTTGATTTTTGCTGTCTACGCCAGTTCCTGTACCTGGTCTTGAGCCTGACTAATGTAGATGCTCTTTGTACCAGGGGTAGTCTCATCGCCTGTCGCTTTGAGGCTCGTACCATTGTCTTCATGGAATGTACATCATGACTATAGCAATGCAGTTTTGGTATTTGCTTTTTCCAATAAGTGTTGGATGCTACTTGAAAGCGTTGCATCAGTTCGGGTATACCAAGGTTCCTCCCTTACTGTCAACATTCTTTTCGCCTTATTTCTTTTACAAATTGTTCTTTAAATTTCAATAGTGTTGTATCAGACCAGTGTACCCTATTACCACAGGGGTTAACTGTGATTGTGCTACTGTGTCAAATGTTTCTTGATTAGCCATTGATTTTTCCATTTCCCATTGCATTATTAACATTGTGGTCGCTTAACGTGTTCTGTTTAACGTGAAAACCAGTTACTTGGGTCAATAGTACAATATCAACGTAGATGTAATCAATGATTGCAACACTATTTTGTCTATGCCAAGTAAACGCCGGTGGAGCATTTGTAGCAAAGGAGCCATTTAGTACATACAAGTTTCGAGTTGTAGCCATATGTAACCAACTAGCTAGTCGGCCGTGTTGCGGAGACTGTTTTTGGTCCAGACAATGTAAATTAAAGTCACCAGCTACTATTGTATATTGGATATTTGGATCTCCAGCAATTGCATCCAGTAAACAACCCATGCTGCTTATAAACCTTTTATTGGATAACCCTTCTGGGTTCCAGTACAGGTTAATTAGAACGTATGTTTTTTTGGTATCATATATTTTGATCAGTTGCATATATGGATTTGGGGAAAGCCAACTTTCTGATCATAGTGTAGAGCTTTGTTTAATTGGTATTAATAGGCCTGAGATGGGTCGTCCACGTGTTGCCTTACTTGCTGGGACCAAATGTATGTCATAATTATCCCACGTTGAGACAGCAGTTAACCACGTTTCAGGTAATACAACATCAAATGTTTCTAGACCCATGTTCCACTCTCTAGTTAGTTTTGCTTATGATCCTGATAGCATTGACATCCACTGTTTGGTGTCCTGTTATTGACTATTGGTTCAGACAATTTACACATGGTTCGCACTGTACTTTCAGTTGTTGCATCTGTTATTTCTGTAAATATATTGAAACCCAGTTCATATAGTTGAGACTAGGCTGCCGATAGTGCGTTTAAAACTACTTGCGAATTGATCCATAGATTTGCTGATGTTTTCTCTCTATTATGATCAAATTCAACCATTTCTATATCCAAAGAGGATATATCGTCTAAACCGGGAATCCCGGCAACTATGGTCAATACCGACTTACGATTCAGATTATATTGAATCGCTGGGGATGGACGACATGATGTAATCCGAGAATGCACAGCCGGTCGTTTTTTTGTTTTACATTAGACTGTGCTTTCACACTCGGGACTTGCAGTGGTGCTTTAATTGGAAGTCGAAATTCCTGATGTCTCAACTCTACCGCTTGATTTACAGCCGTGTTTATGATTCCTATGATGTCAGTGCTCAGAGGCATCTTTAAGTTGGGGCTACTTGGATTGACCGGTCCCATTCTAGTTTCCAATACCAATTTTGGTGGAGGTAGAATGTTCTGGTCCCCCAATAATGTGGTATCTTTATTGGCATTGCATTCATTGAAATCTGGTTAGAGCTTTCTCCAACTACTGATGTGGCTCTTGCTCCCAATTGAATTTCTGGGGTTTGGAGGCTCAGGGAGGGTTGTTTTAGTACAGATTGAGCAGCCATGTACTCATCAACTGCACGTCTAATTTCCTTCCAATGGGCATCTCTCATTTTTTGTTCTGTAACGTCCCAACTTAACAATGGTCTTTCAGAAACATTTCCTCTCAGTATTTTGTCATTGTCGTTGTTTAGTTGGTTTCTTACCATGGTCACCACTTCCACTAAATCATCCAACGGTTTATAGGCTTGAGCTACAGGATTTATTTTAAGAACTATTCTTTTTCTTATTCAAAGCTTGTTGGAAGTATTTTTTGGAAATTGCCTTAGAAGCCTGTAAAGTTTATGTACTTGTTCATTGCAATGTCTTTATAAATTGTTTTGTTTGTGAAGAAGAAACCCTTTACATTTTTTTTACATTTTTGTTTTTTTTTACTTTGTCATTTGTGATCGTTTGGGCTAACCTATTAGTCTTATCCATGTTTGCACCTGCAAATATGTATATACTGGATTTACTACTTCCTTACATGAGCTTACTGGAGGAGAAATATCACTCATCCCCATTCCCAAAGCTTCAGTCTGTGGATGCTGCTCAAATATCCCTTTATGAATGGTATTGGTGGAGAGAACTCTTCAATCACTTGAGTGACCACATCAATATACATTGTTTCCATATTTAAGTTTGGTACTTTCTGAGTTGCACACAAGACCATATTCCTTGGAGGTTTTTCAGGCACAGCACATTGATTTGATGTGGTGTGTCCGCCAAAGCTCCCATCTTTTTGACTAATAGTCTCAATAATACTAGTTTGCCATTTCAATACTTGGTCAATTTGGCATGTCTGTGTGTTCATTTTGGCATCAAGTGTCCCAAAGAGCCTGGCCATAGTTTGCATGGTAAGGTTCATTGAGCTTAGTGCTATTTCCAATAATGTATTGACAGGTTCCACACCATTAGAAATGTCAGCTTGACGACATATTGAAAGCTGTCTTCGTGGTGCTACGTAAGAGACATTTAATTCTGAAATTGCCCGTCTATGATCTGGGTAGAGGTCTGGCGAGCCTGATAGATTGTCAGATAGGTCATGTATGGAAAAACATGAGTCATTCAGGTTTATATCAATGACTACAGGTTCTGATGTTACATTGGGTGCAGACTTTAAATCATCAGAGGCAGAGGACCAGTTGGAGCATTGCACAATAAAACGCTGTCAGACAAGGATATGTTATTTACAGATGCAGCTTGTTTATCAATATTCAGATTTGACTCTCGTTTACCAGCCACTGGCAGTAACGAATCTTTGACCTTGTCCAAGGATGCCAAAGAAATACCTTGTGTAGCTGACACTTTTTCTGCAGTGGCGTCGGTGATCAAGGCCCTAGACATATGCAGGGGTACACACTACAGGCGTTCTAACACTTGACACTGGTGTCCCTGCATTGTTAGTTTCTTTGCAAAATGAACAGATGTTTCCATGTTTGGATGCAATAGAATTGTCCACCATCCTGCGTTTATTGCTTATGTTCGGCGTTGAGCAAGTCTGTTGTTTATTCTTATCCATATCGTATCCCTATCCAGGATGAACATTCCTCGTTGCAATTGATGGAAAACAATGTAAGTAAAATGAGAGAATGCTAAAAGCACGCCTTATTCTCAAGCTAACTATGTGAAAGAAAGGGGCAAGTACCAAGAAGCACCAGCCCGCTGCACGCTGCCGCATCAAACGTGGCAATGCGGTACTTGTTGGTACTTGCCTTGGTACGCGCACGCGCGGTCGCAATTTATGGTAATGCCTTCAAAGAGGGGCGTTTGGCTCAACGCGAACTTTGTAATTTAGCCTCCTGGATGCGGTAGTCCACAAAAATTATGATCCTTCAGTACTGTTTAGAAAGACCAAAGAGTCCAGCGACAAAGCAGTACTTGTTGGTACTTGCCTTTGTGTGCAATTCTTCGTTACTACCCTCCCTATATGTGATATATGATATGGCATTTATAACGCGACTATACACAAGTGTTTCAAGACACGACAATGCAAGTTTTGAGGATGTTTGTGTGCTTCCTTACACTATTTGCGACATGCCCTGTTCCCTCACTTGTGCTGCCTCGGTCCATTATTGGGAGGCCGCCCTCAGTTCCTAGAACCGCCTGGCATCTGCTCCTTTTTATCATTGCCAACACCTCTGCCACACAGTTTCCTATTGTGTCCTTCATCTCCACAATTGGCACATACGTGCATGAAGCGGCAAGAATACCAAAATGTTAATTGGCCATGATAGAAATGTCCAAACCAATTCGTAGACCTCCAGTTTCCCTGCGCTCCTCTCCCCTCTGATCCCAACTTTACTACTCAGCCCCCCCCAACTTGTGCACTCCCTGCCACTGGTATACCATATCCTGCCGTTCCTCCCATAACCCAACTGCCTTGCCCCGTGGAGCCTTGCCTCATGTGACCTCCCTGTGTTTGAGGAAGCAGAGGACTGTTACCCCAGAACTTACCTGTTATGCCCTCTCCCTTCCATCATGCTTTCGCCCTTCTTGGCCGTCCTCTCGCTTCCCCCTGGTGTTATTCTTCGGCTCTATACCCACTGTTCCTACCCTTGAGTTGACCCACTCCTCCACTAGCTTGTGTTCCCACTGGAGGCTAGTCTCACTGGCCATGCACATCCTGAATCACTGGTCCCTTAATAGCAACCTGAGACCCCAAACACGCTGTACTCCTATAAGATATAGTTCCTGTACCCATAGAGAGCTGGCCCTTGTTTCGGAAATATTTCGATCATGATGTGCGCTAGTATCTTGAATGCCTCTAACCAGTTCCCTATGCTCTCTGTGGGTCTGACCCGTTTTCTCGCTTTTACCACCTCGCTCCCTCTGCTTGTCTGTAAGTGTTGCACCGTTTCGTCTCGTGTTCCAGTAGCGAAAATATGTCAATAAATTACCTGTTCCAGATCTGTTCTTTCGCCACCAAGGGTATATGCCACCCACGAAGTTGGTATCAGCCTAGGACGGCGGCAGTCCCACCTGATCCCCCTCGCCCCCAGCTAATGGCCTGGTGGTCTCTTTTGTCCCATTGAACTGTCCCACAGTGCTAGTGCCCCCTCTTGTGTTGCTGTTCCTCCCATCCACTTTTTTCGGTACCTCAATGTGACCTTGGACAGCTCCCACCTTCAGGCCCTCCATTCCCACTGTGTTGCCACTTGCCGGTGGAGAAGCTTTTCTCTCCTGACTAGAGTCTTTATTTCCTGCCTGGCCCCAATCTAGTACTAAATTTAGCCTTTCTTTCAAGCCCGGCACGCACTCACCCAATAACTCTTTGCTCAGTAACAACTTGTGGCCTTGGATGCAGTACTGGCTCCCCCGTGAGTAGCGTATGATTCGTTTCTGCTTGTCCCAGGAAGAACCTCACTTGAAGTAGATGTGTGGCTCTAAAATTCTGCACGACCAATGTCCGCTGTTGCTACAGTGCGTTCCTTCTCCAAGTCTTTCTTAGTTTTCCACCCTTTCTGGCCATTGTTAGTTTTGCACAGCCTTTTCTTAGAGCCCTGTGACTCCTTGCTGCCCACCGATTCCTGCGATCCTGTGCTCAAACTTGATCTATCCCTTTTTAGATCGCTGAGCGGCCCCTGTAGCATTTTCCCCCGCCCCATCTGGGACATCGCCGCCTCCCATCCCTTAATTATGGGACATCGCCGCCTCCCATCCCTTAATTATGGGACATCGCCGCCTCCCATCCCTTAATTATGGCAAATGCTGAATATTTCTGCCAAAACATTTTATCCTGCCCCATGGGCGATGCACTCGTTGATGGTTCAATTGATACATCCTCTATTTGGGTCTCCTCGATAATTTCCATTTGTGGACTTCCTTCATCATGCATATCAGCCATAATTGCTCCCTTGCCCTTAATCCCGTCTCTGCTTTGGTATTCTGAAATAAAATGTGTACAGTTTAGTTATGCCCTCCTCAAGATATAACCATCCCCTCCTCTCTGCATCCTAACTTCAGGTTCTCTGCCCCCATTTTTGTGAACCGTATCTTTCTGCGCCTTGAAACTCCTTTGTCCTGCCTGCCACCCTTATGCTGCTAACCCAACACTTTGCCACACGTTGCTCTTCATGTGCGATTCAAATCTGTAATACACAACTCATATGTTAACACCCTAACAGTATTTCCCATTCCCGTCCCCCGGATAGTAGCCCCCCGGGTGAGCTACTGCATGCTGGTACCAGATTTATTTCCACTTGTTGCCATGCGTGGACGGGGGCTCCGGGTTCCACCTGCAGCTCCATCTGTTTATTTCTGCGACCACCTAACGTGGTCTGTACCCATTATTTTTTTTTCCTTTACCCCTTCCCCTTGTGGTGAAAAAGGGGCAAGGGTACCATGAAATATTTGCCAGCTGCTTAGCTGGCCCTCCTCCCTTTTTCACTCCTTGACCAGGTGTGTGATCCTGGGCAAAATATTTAACCTCAGTGACCTATTGCTAATCTTAAAACATTGTGTGACTGAGGCACATTATTCCTTACAGGTGTTTTCCTAGTGTCCCTGTCAGTTATCAATTCCTGCCCGCCATTTTTAATCCCTTGTGTTAAGAGCTGCTGTAAATTAAACCGTGCCCGTTTGCTTACTGTATAGCTGCTATCCACAATAAAGCAATTGTGCCATCAGTGCATTTCGCTCCTCAAAGTTAATTTCCTCGCACTCATGGTAACTTGTAGGTCACTTCCTTTTGGTCTTGAATTAGCAACAATTGGCAGGCTGAAGCAAGCTCAAAACAAGAGGTGATGGCTGGAAGGTTGAGAATTAATCTTAACCTCTGGCATCGCTCTGGGCAACCCTCCAGACCATCGTTCTTCGCCTGCCAAGCCATTACAGAAGGGGAAAGACCATATGCAAATCAGACTTGGTCCCACCCCAAACTGCTAAATCACATCCCTTCTGCACGAGACCACAAGCATCTCCAGACATGTTTCAGCCTTGTTGGGCGTCATCAGTGAGGAGTAGCTTGGGTCTCTATGCCTAGCAGGCACGGGACCCACGTCTGGGCATACCCGTCCCACTCGGGGTGACAATAGCAAAACAAAAGAGGTGAAGCAAGCTACTGCCCATCTGATAATAGCCATTGCATTTTTGCATTATTTTGCTGATTCCACTTGTTTTGCTAATTGCCCGCGCATGTGCGTATTCTCAGGGTCTGGTGTTCCAAGAATATTCCATCAGATATCCAACGGACCACCACTCACCGGCTCAATGCCGACTGAGGCGAGTCATTACGTGATCTATATAGCACGGTTGCATTTGGGGGTAACACCTAACTTGCTACTTCTATGATTGTCTTGAAAGGGATCCGCTAATGTTACGATACTTTTTGACGGTATGCTTTCTTAATTGTAGTGCATGACCCTGTAACAGATATCCCCCCCACCCCCAATTCACTTCCTACAGGGGGGGTTGTATTGCTACCCCAATTACGCAAGACGAAAATTGACACACAAGCGAAACCGAGCGAGGATATTTTCTTGTAATAGTGCCTTTTGAAAGAGCGTTAAAGGTGTGCATGTTTAACTCCAGGACCAATACAGCTGATTCACTGTGACTTGTAGTACTGGACCGAGACAGTTCACCCTGAATTTGTTATCTTAAATCTGGTTATATCGAGCTGTGGTGAAGTGTCAGATTGTGTGGGCGACCGTGGCCAGGTTTTGCTATGGCACCCGGGGTGGGGTTATGGGGGGGTAAGGTTCAAGGGCCGTTTCAGGGGGCGGGGGCATTCATGCTCAGTGAATGCATCGTTGGGTGTGACATGCCATATCATAACCTCATTTTTCCTAATCCTGTGGAGCAACTCGTGATTCTACAACTCTGTCCACTTTCCTCATGCCTGCCATACCTCCTGCTGCCCCCACTGCCTACTGTCGTATTTAGGCAGTACATCCCCCTGCCCCGGTGAAGTGTAAATACGATCAACATCCGCTAAGCCACCCTGCTGGAACCAGGGTTCACGGACGCACCGACCCCTTTAATAATGCAGAGGGAGGCACCTGCTGAGGATAAGGATCTCCCACCAAATCTCTGCTTGGAGAACTGTCTCACTCTCAGAAGGTTGGAGGTAGAGGAGCGGAGGGCTCGTGAGGGACAGTATTTAGGTAGGCAGAGTTCCAAGCAGGTAAGTCCCAAGGTAGTGTGTACGATAAACTGCGGGGAGTGCTTGGTGAGAAAGTGCAGGGAGTGTGTGTCAAAAGGGCCAAGTGTGTAGCAAGAGAGAATAGAGGAAAGCTGCAATGAGTTTTGACATATGCATCCCCTTGCATCGTAGCACACACCCACAGTTCTGCAATTGATGCCTGTATTTTAGTTTTCACGTTTTACTTGTTTAAAGCTGAAACATACTTGCAAATTTAATGACATCTGGGAATCAAAAGAAACGTGGTCCATATGCAAATGACAACTGTTAGGCATATGATTTCTTTTCTGCTTGGTTTACTTACATCAGCTTAAGAAACGTAAATTATTTAAGAGTACCATGCATAGTTTTTATTTTTTGGGGGTATAGACAGTAGGCTATTCAGGCATGGTTTGCTGCCAATGATCCGAATGTCACAAGGCCTAGCCGGACTGTTACCTTTCTCCCTTGTCCCCCTGCCCACCTTTAATTTGTCTTGAGGTGCCTGAAACACCATTGGTTGTGTAGAGGACTTACAAAGTATCCAATAAATATAATAAAGAAATAAAATTGTAATTGCGGGTACATTTTTTGCAATTACATTTTTAATATTGCCGGAGGTGTGCAAGCATTGGACAGTTGTGGACTGAGGAAGAGGGTGATTTGGTTGATGCTGTGCCAATGAGTGCCATAACTAATGCCTGCAACCCGGAGCAAGTAGAGAGTGACACATATATCATTGCACCGTCAAATCGATGTGACCGAGATTAAGAAGCAGTGTCTTCTTTTAATTGGCTAAGGAAAGTCACACTGCTTGCAAAGACAAAGTGTGGTCTCCATCATTTCAATCTTCATTCCCCTACTGACAGCTTTTTAAATTAAAGTGGGGAGTCAAAAAACAGCTTTAAGAAGAACTATTCTATTAATGGATGATAAGTAAAAGAAATGTTAACTTCTGCCAAATATGGTTTATGAAAGGAAAATTCCAAATATTAAATAAAAAGAACTGTACCTGTTATGAGATTTGTATAGTCGTCTTTTTTAAAATAAAACATCCTCTCAAATGTAATGCATACCAATTTTGTTTGAAAAGAATGCAGTCCGACTACATCTTATTTGATTATTATTGAATTTATTAAGGGTGGACCGAGCATTGAGAAACAGCAGAGGGCTTTACAGAGGTATACAGCAACACAGATGCATAAAGGAGCACTTTTCAGAGGTAACAGAACAGATAGGAAGCCGGGGTGGTATACAGAAGGGCACATAGGAGGAGTACAGCTGTACTGGGTGGCGGGCAGGAGACGGGCGGGCACCGTCCAGCAAGACAGGTGGCGTGATGGGAGTTGGGGTGGACCAGGTGTTAGCCATTTCTTCTACCCATTGCTGCAAATTGATATACCCTGAACGTTAGCGACTAGGCATCATTTACTGGAGAAATTTGTTAAGTTTAGTTGGACAATTTGCACCAATAAGTTGCAAAATAAATAAAACCAAAACTCTTGCGAAATGTTTTACCACATTAAAATGCTAAATAACTTCAACGTCGAAACTAGTTTGACATTATTTTTCTAACATTTAAATGCAGTAGAAATGTGTGCCCAGTGTTACTGGATTGTTTTTACCGTGAGACAAGTTGGCAGAAATCCAAAATAAATGCAGTAAAAATGTGTGGTGTTGCTGGATTGGGTTTACTAATAAAGAAGTTGAAGAAAAAATCCTCCACTTGCAGACCAAACAATCCAAAATAAATCCTGTAAACATGTGTGCCTGCCAATTTGTGCTAGTAGATTGTTTTTACTGAGAAACAAGTCGATAAAAATCCAAAATAAATCCTCCAACCCAAGACAAATAAATCCTTGCTTGGAAAAAATCCCCCAAAAATACAAAATAAATGCAAAAAAAAATCTGCAGCTTGAAAAGACAGAAGCAATCCCTAAACAATTCAAAAAAGTTGATTTATTTTTTACTAAGGGATCATCAGTTCTGTTCCACCATTCAGCTCCTTCCCGCTGGAATACAATACCCCTTTTACTACTGAAGCCCTAATGCTTGCATCTCTGTTCCACATTCCCTGCACTACTGTACCCACCCATCACATCCCCACACGCATGCCACCAAGCCAACCCTTGTGTTTTTCAACATGCGCCTATGGAGTGGAGCGCTGCACTGCCGGCTCCCCCCGCTTGCCCCCCAGCGCTACGCCTCAGCAATAAACCCTTGCATCTGGAATTTGATGCTCTGGTCAGAATTTTTGTTCAAAAGGTGGTAACTGAATGTACAAATATTAGCTGGGTAGTGTTGGTGAGGAGTGGGGCTGTGAGGGGGAAAGGTGGGGAGAATGCCGGCCATGAGAGAAGGGGGAGGCTGGGCATATGGGGCCCAACCTGTTGGGCGTTAAGGCCATTGCACGTACATGTGGAGAGGTGCCAAAAGCTGGGAAAAGTTGTTAACCTTTACCATAGGAATTTAACAATCCTAAAATGAATGCATGTGTAATTGCCACTCGTCTTATGCTGCATGAAATGCCTGCACTCCCTTATTTGTTAGAGCAAATACATGTCTTATCACTCGTAACATCTCTTCCCCCTCCCCCAACACGAGCAACGAAGCCCATTCCATAGCCTTCAGAAAGTTGATCTGGCAGGGATACAATGCCGTGGCCTGGGTTGCACACAGACCTAGGTAGCATGTGCACAACCCACTGAGATCACCACACACCGGCTATTTTAGTTTTTTTCATTTTTTAAGTGCTATTGGGACACCGACTTCTCCTGTGAAACTTCCCTGAAGAGCGAGCGACTCGGAGAGTCTAATCTGCGCCAGTCTAGCGGTTGCCCGAAAACAATGGGTTAACAGGAATGCGCGCTGGGCAATCAGTGGTGTTTTGCTTGGGAGACAGCTGCAGTGACTGACTCAGCTGGAAGCAAGGTACGTTGGAGATGGTTACTGGCCTTTCACTGCAGTGACTGACTAACTCACTTTCATGCATACATTTAACCAAAAGATAAGATCACGATATTTATATAGCGCTTGATGCTGGGTTCTGCATATTTCCAAGTGCTTTAAAATAGATCTTACCCAACAAATACAGCTGTGCATGGTGCCAATATGCCCTGTGATGCTGCAACATTTGAAGATCTGGAAGTGACCACGGTCTGCGCTTGCTGAATTTGTGTGTTTAAATTCACACGCAGTAAAGTCACTATCACATAGCAAAGCCCAAATGTGCAGTATGCAGAGGGAGGGTGGTTGTTAAACAGAGGGGGCCTTATGAGCCAACACTACAGCCTTTGCCCTACGATGGACAAACTACCGTCCCACTTTCAACCCCCCCCCCCCACCGGTCAAATGCACCATGGAAGCCAGCAGCATTAGCTGAGGCACACCTCAATAAACCTCCAGAGTGACCAAGCCACCCACACCAGACAAAGCATGCTGCACCCGAACTACATTAAAGCATACGGGACGTATACCTTAGAACACGTCTGTGGACACAGCCCGCATGCACAGCCAAACATCCATGCATCGTAGTGTACAGCTATGTCTATGCCAATCCAGTCTAGTAGTGCACATAACCGTCCTCACTGAAACAACTTATGTACCTCAACAACTCTGCGACAAGCATACAGCGACTACCAACAAAAAGAAATTTGGTATAGCTGGGCACACAACGAAGCTTCAACAATAGCACTCTATCCCAACCCACCAACAGCGCCTGACCTTGGGCTGCTTAGTGCAGCCTAGCCAGCCACCTAAGTCTTATGCCAGTGAAAATGCACACACCCATCTCTTAAACTAAACGCTTAGAACCTCCACCACATTGATTGTGGTGACCGAGGGCATTCCAACCACAAATCTCATTGAGGCCGTACACATGGGGGAAAGTACACTATATAAATAACCAAATAAAATTTGATTGGGATGCCCCACCACCAGTTCTGAAAATGGCGTCCAAAATAAGGCATTAACCACACAGGGGAGACTACGAGGTTGGCCAGAGGCGGGGCCGGTTACGCACCCGCCACCCTGCCCAGAGCCCTCTCCTTATCAATTTTCTCCCTTAACACTTCAGGAAAGGCCTTGGCCGATTTCAGGTTCTCCGCTGTTCGCGGGGCAAGGGGATCTTTATATGGTATTACAAAACCCATGGTGAAGCCCTCCAATATCGTCCCTCGTGTGCTAGGGGGTCTTGTGCCAAACATGGCAGCAGCTTCTGAATCTTGATGGGGATGGTCCCTTGGCGGTGATCCCCCCCCCACACTCCCAGACCTGATCCCTCATCCTGTGCCAAAACTGCCCATGCTGTCCCCGGGGGGGAGGGGCTTTCCCCCACCCCATGGGCCCAACCTCCCCCCTCTCAGCCCCCTTGCCCCTCCCCGTTAAACCTTCTTTACCATTCTGCTGTGTGCCAATTGGCTTGTAGGTTAGGTACGCCTTCTGCCTTCTCGCGTTTACCCATGAACTGTGCCACCTTGAAGAAAGACAAAACTTAATTAGGACCGACAATGTCAAGTAATTACAATGGATATTACATCTTCATTCTTCTCCATCAGATTTTCAAATGTTTGGTTTTTCTCCCTCCCTCAGGGGGCCATGGGTTGCCCCCCCCCCCTGCAAAACTTTGCTTGGTGCACTGAGTTCCCACAGAGTGAACATGCATGACGATAGCGGCAATTGGGCCACCAATGGCAGTGCCCCTCATTAAAATGTCTGCATGAGAAGTGTTAGGCAGAATTATATGCAGTACCCTTTGGGAACACTACACAGAATTAGGACTAAAAGTGGCAGCATGAATTCACCTTTGGTACAAGCCCGTACTACACAGTAAAGTGGTAGCGATGGCTGAGCAGCCAGGCCTATCTCAAGAGCAAGTGGGCAGTATCAAATAGTTAAACAAAGGACAGCAGTTACTATGATTCAAGCAAACACTGACTCAAGGTTTTCAAGTAAAAGAATAAACTTTTATTTACTCTTCAGTTGTATAACATCTCACTAAAGTAAAGCACTCCCAATAGCTTCCAGCCAAGTTAAGCTCACAAAATGAAATGGGAGCAAAATGGCACTCTGTTACTTAAAAAGGGAGGGAAAGACAAAGTTTAGGCAGAAATGAAGCAGCACCAACAGGTAGGTAAGCAAGGCAATATAGAAAAAGTAACGTCAGTGATATGATCGAATCAAATAGGCTTGGGGCCAAAGTTAATAGGACAAAGTCTTTTGCTCAAGATCACACAGGTGAGGGTAGTTCGCGGTTAAGACTTTTCTGCGCGTTCCGGACGGAGTTGATCAGCAGAAATGTTAGTTCAAAGAGAAGAAAAGGACAAGCCCTCGGATTGGCAAAAGGTTTCACAAACTTTCACCACGGCTGGACGAAACGAACCACCGGATGTTTAACAGTAGCTTAAATGGAGAAGAATCTGTAGCTGAGGCGGAAATTCCTGGCAGATCCAGCAGGCTCACGATTCCTGAAGCAACTGTTGGAATGACACGAAGTACGAAGACTGGTCCTGCACTGCCCAGGGAAGAAAACGGCAGCAGAGCAAAGCGACAAATAAAAGGTGCACTCCTTAAAACCCAAGCAGGGTCTGACCTTCCTGGCTATCCGGCCCACTGGCCCACTGAATTCGACCAGAAGAGGGGGTCCTGGCTTGGAGTTTGGGTGAACTGGTTGGTCCCACCAGCTCAAGGGAAGAAGATTCTTGGAAGATCCCCTCTGTCGTTGGAGTCTGAAGATTCAGACCTGTATCAGGGCTTCACCGGGTGGTCCAGTCATTGTAGGGGTCGTCTTCTGTCAGCTCCTCTTCGGTTCTCTCATTCCAGTGGCGACTCTGCTCTTCCAAACCCAGAGACCTGCTTTTTATGCAGTTTTCTCCCCATTCACACAGCCTGTCTGTCAATCACACAGCAGGCTGGCTGTCCTGGCGGGGACAGTCACCCAGGAAACCAAACAGGAGTGCGACTTGGGTTACCAAGGGAACCCATGGCAGGGGTCCTAAAAGCCCTCCCTCTCATCCTGCCTACCCAGATTTTCAGGCGCCCAAAGGAGGGCTTCTGTGCATAAGCCCGCGAAAAGATGGTGAACAAAGGAACCAAACCTGGTTTGGCGCGTACAGACGGACACAAGAGACTTTTCCAAAAAGAAATGGAGACTAAACCCAGCCGGAACAATATTAAAACAAATATGATCAAGCGGGTTTAAGTTTGAGGCTGCCAAGATAGCCTAAAACAATATCATGGTTATTTAAGATAACCGCAGTAGTAAAAACAGCGTAGTTACCACTGCCACCAGCCAAGTCTTAATGGAAAGGGAGCAAAAGAAGGCTCCAAGAGAAACAGACAAAAAGGGATAAGTATTAACCCTTTCCAGTACTCCATGTAAAAGCGTCACTGTGGCTGAATTGCCGCCCATTTCAGAGAGTTGGATTTTGAATTGCTTTTAGAACAATAGTGATGACTTATTAGGTCTTAACAGTGAATTAGGTAAAATGTCCATGAAATTCAAGACCATGTAATGGTAAAAGAAGCAACACATTCCCCCCCCCACTGTATTTATTAAGAGGCACTCAGAGGTTCAATCGGACACTGTGTACATAGCACAAAAACATGACTGTAGCAATCCCAGAAATGGGTGCTTTACAATTAGTTGAATTGGAAGTTAAAAACAAACAACAAGAACACAATAACGGAAGGTTGGAGAGAGTGTGGGGTAGACCTATAACGACTAGAATGTAATGTGAATCCCACCCAGGAGTGGGAGGGTTGGGAAGAAAGTAAGCCCAGACCTTGCAGACTGATGGGAGGGTTATGGGAAAGAGAAGGCCAGGGCCAGTCCAGCGAGTGGGTGGGGGGGCAGAGCCAGCCCTGGGTGCAAGCAGGGGTGGGGGGGTCTACCTCCATGAAGCAAAAAGGGGGGCAGGACCTAGAACACACTACATGGGACAGGGGGGTTAGGGTGTCAGGTTGGGACCCAGAATCAGCAAGTAAGTGAGAGGATCCCCAGCCCAGAGAACAATTAATCAATTGGGGAGCGAGAATCAGCTAGGAAGACATCTGGGTACTCACCCCAGAGAGCAAGCGAGTCGGGTGAGCTCCAGCCCAGGGAACAAGGGTGAGAGCGGACACAACCAGTCCAGGGAGTCACACGAGTATCCAGGCCCCAGCCCAGGGACCAAGTGCGTCAGGTGGGGTCCAGCCCAGGGACCAAGTGCATCAGGTGGGGTCAGGTGGGGTCTAGCCCAGGGAGCAAGGATGAGAGGGGACACAGAACCAGTCCAGGGAGTCACACCAGTATCCAGGTCCAGCCCAGGGAGCAAGCGAGGCTGGTGGGGGCAAGCCCAGGGAGCAAGCTAGTCAGTTGGGGTATAGCCCAGGGAGCATGGGTGAGAGGGAACCTGGAATCGGTCCAGGGAGTCACACGAGTATCCAGGTCCAGCCCAGGGAGCAAGCCAGTCAGATGGGGTCCAGCCGAGGGAGCAAGGGCTAGAAGGGACCCGGAACTGGTCTAGGGAGTCACACTAGTATCCAGGCCCAGCCCAGGGAGCAAGGGTGAGAGGGGAGAAACGGAACCAATTCAGGGAGTCACAGAAGTATCCAGTCCAAGGACAAAAAGCAAGGGAGTCCCATGTACTCCCTTAATGCACAAATACACTTGTGTAGAATATACCAGGTTTGGCTCCTTCTTCATCTGGTAGTTGCCACTTTTATTTTGGGGGGCTTTTCTTTACTTAGATGCTTAGTCCTGGAAAGCCCATTTCCTTGGCTTTAACATGCATACATTCTGAAATGCAAAAAAGATTGTTTAAAAAGTTTGAAAAGAGCAAGCAAAGTACTTGTAATGAACAGGCAGATGTAAGGAGGTGTTCGGGATTATGGATTATTTGTAGAACATGTGCCTGCCACAGGTTAGAATTTAATATATATTAGCCCCACCTCCCCAGGAAAACTGTTCTTTGGCTCTCGTTTATCTTGTTTCCCATTTATTTGCATAATTGGTAAACTGCAGAAATAAATGGGCAATCTCATGTTTCCCATGTACAGTGCATTGGTACAGGAGCCATACAAGCAAAACAAAATATAGTACTGTAGGCAGTCGAGACTATTGGAAATAGTGCCCAACAGTATTTGTTTTGTTGTGACCACAGGGTTTGAAATTGAGGGGAGCTGGGGGCTATTTAGCCCTGCTTGTAGCTTGAAGTGCCTGGTTAGCTTCACACCATGCCTACCAGGAGCTACATTTGGCTCCCGGGCCAACTGATGCTGATCACCTATACCTATGGGAAGATCACGTACACCTATGGGAATTGTGCTTTTGTAACAATCTATAAATTAAATAAACCTTAGGACATCACTATGACATTTGAAGCATAACGGGTGATATGTCATAGGGGCACCAACTTAGAGGGCACTTACCTCTGACGCAGTTGATGGACCAGGGTTGGGATTTGGATCGGGACGAGATCAAACTGTTCCTGTGGCTCCCGTCCACCTCCTCTTTATCCACTGAAGGGCCAGTTGCAAGCAGTGCCCAACTGCTACCTGCTGATGGGAATCCATTGTGTCCCAGTGTGTTGAAATAATAACCCAATTATTAATATTACACATTTTAATACAGTGCACATTCTGATGACCATTACCAAGACTGCAATGCAGTTACTCAAATCACATAGCGGTTAAGCTTTCCATCATATTGTTTCCATTGTTGCTGGTCCATGAGATGATTCCATGCTCCCCCTCCAGACACTACTCATGTCTTCATGTTCAGCGTCTTGTTCACAATGGCTGTTCCTGCCCCATTTAAGTCCTGGTGTATTTCTAGTATGCGTGGCCTAAGATGTGACCCTATGCAATTTGACTGGTGGGCCAATAGTGGCCATGGAGCTTGAAGACTATATGGCGGCGGTGGCGGCATGGGCTTACTAGGTTCATCTGGCTGTAGACCCTTGGTCAGTGGCGTAGAGTGGATAAGGCTCTTGTATGGCTGCATAGTGTGGTATAAGTATGGTTCACACCCCTGGGTAGGTGTAGCCCATTGCCCTTTAGAAGCCGACATAGCCTGGAGCGGTAGAGGCAGTGGCCTTGTTGAGATGATGTACTTGGGAAAATCCTGAATTGTGGAGCTGCAAATAACTCAGCAATTTCAAGCCTCCCTATCAGTCCACTTTCATTTGGCAACTGTTCCACATTTTCCCTCCTTGGAACATCGTCTAATTTGCACCTCTGGTAACACTGGAGGAAGAGAAAGTGCCAGGAACGTAGACACCTCTGCAAGCTTGGAAGGATGCAAAGAAGGTCTTTTGGATATTGCTTGCATCTTCACTACTGTCACTCTTGTCTCTGTGAAGTACCTTCTTTACCAAAGCCCTTTTTTTTGTTTTGTTTTTTTTTTACTTGTTTCATTATTTTCATCCCTCATTTCTTGCAGTAGAGTGTTCAAAACTACACTAGCTCCTCTCTTTCCTCAAGATAGTTTTATTTTTCCATGTGCCTTTTCGTTCAGGTAGCACTGAACAGTCCTGGCACTGAACCTCCCCCCTATGGAACGACAATCCAGTGCCCACTTCCAAACCAAGCCAGTGAACAGTTTGTCCTGGTTCCACAAGCATCAACAGAAAAGCACAAACTCTATAATGATCCGCCTTCCCTTCCTCTATGTAGAGCCACGTGAGCACCTGGGGACTGTAATAATGGTGGCTGAGCGCTACACAAATCAACTTATCATAAACATTCTGACATGATTCTTAACAAGTACCCCTTGCATTATTGAAATACACCTTGGAAGCTACGAGAGATTCAGATGGCCGGCATAGTATCAACTAGTGACTCACAACAACTCACCACTGGACAATGAGATTGTTCCAGATTAATCCTTTTTCATAACATCTTTTCCATCGTGGTCCGGTTCAACAGTATTAAAAAAAAGCCATGAATTTGCCCTTTGTCATCGCAGTGCAAGTCGTCAGTAAAAAAACTCCAACTCTTCTTTTCCCAAGCACTGAACGGTATCGTCACATGATGGAGTTCGGGCAATAGTTTCCCAGAATGGATATTGATATTTTATTTATATTGCGCTGGTACACAAGTGTTTCAGAGCGCGACAAGACAAGTGTGGGGAACGGAGGGGGGAACAAACACAGTGATCTTACTAGGCCCAGTGATATTGAGAACTGGCAAGAGCATGGGAGAGGCGAAAGGGAAAAGTGCATGGAAGGGGGGAGTAGGAAGTCAGAGCAGAAGAGAAACAGATAAATAATAGAAAAAAGGCAACACACAGGGGTAGACAGTGGTAGTCCAGCCAGCAAGTTGCAAGTGCTGGGTTAAGGCAGCAAACAGGGTATGTCTGATAAGTGCATGAAGGGGTGGGGGTGCTGTATGGGTACAGATACAGACCCCAGTGCAAGGGGTGGCCCGGAGGCAGTGCGGGTGGGTGGCAGGGTGAGCAGGTAACAGGGCCCATAAGATGGAGGGTGAGCCAGGTGCACGGTGCCGAGAGAGAATAGATCAGTAGGGAAGAGAGGATGCGGGTGGCAAAGGCAGAAGCAAAGAGGAAGTTCTTGAGGTGTTTCCGGAACCGTAGGTGGTTCTCAAGTTGAGTGGCATGGAGGCCGTTCCACTGGGAGGCCCCAGCCGAAGACCGAGATCTACCGCCAGCTTGTTTCTTTGAAAAACGACTGACCCTGAGGGAGTTGGAGGTAGAGGAGCGAAGAGCTCGAGAGGGGAGGTATTTACGGAAGGATACCTGAAGGTATTTTGGACACAGGCCTCAGAAAGCCTTGTGGACAATGCAGAGGGTTTTGAATTTAATCCTTGCATCCGCTGGGAGCCAATGGAGAGATTTCAGAGCTGAAGAGATATGATCCCAGGGTTTGAGGCCAAGGACAAGTCTTGCAGTCCTGTTCTGGATTATTTGCAGAGGGCGGAGAGTAGATGCAGGTAGATTTAGAAAAAGGCTGTTACCATGAGCTTCATACATGCCAACATTCTGTGACCAAAAATCTGTAGGAATCTTAATGTTTCAAAAACAGTAAGTAGCATAATGATGACATCATTTATGTCACATCAATTTTATCCAATGAAATACATCTGGGGTTAACATCTGCTGATTATCATGAGATGTCCAGGCAGCAGGGAGCTGAAACAAGAAATACCCACTGAAAAGCTATAAATCCATCTATGTCAGCAGGTGCCTGCTTCGGGGGAACCGGTCTGAAAAGGCAACGAGATGATAACATATCTGTATACCCCAAGGGAAGTGACTGCCGCAAGGGCTCCTGCAAATGCAGCGTGTAAGGCAAGCCCCAGAATAAAAGCAATAAAGAGATAAATATATCTGGCAACATGGGTGAGTTGTTGGGGGGGGGGAGGGGCTGAGGTTCATGCATGGGCCATTTCAACTGAAAAGTTGGCAATGCCCTGTCCCCTGCCCTTGACACATCAGTTGTTAAATATTGCATGGGCTCCTACAAATGCAGCTCGTAAGGCGAGCATGCAAAGCGCACATTTAAAGCCCCAGAACTATCAAGAGAAATATATTACTGTGTTTAAGAGTACTGACTGGCAACATGGGGCCCCCTTGAGGCTCAAGCATGTCCCCTTTCAACTGAAAAGGTGGAAGGGCCCTGATGCCGTCTTTACCCCTTTAATCTATTTTTACACAGATTTGTAAACCTGACAGTTATCCTCAGTGCTTTATATGAGCAGGCTCTGCCATGCTATGGCTGAGTATCGGCCTGCTGCATCATATATTTTACAAGCACTGCTCTGGCAGAAAGCAATACTGAAATGGAAGCTTTTATGTCACATTCAGCCCTGCATGCAGCCCAAGCACGGTCTGTTATGCGTGAGATTAGAAAACACCCCACTGGAGGTAATTCAAGAAATGTTTCTTTCTAGACGTGACACAAACGCAATATTGCTGAAGCTAATTTTCAGTGAATGATGTAACTCTAGCTCCCTGTGCTCTGTAACCCTGCTATTTAATTATACTTATAACAAAAGGCACGCACATCAAGGAAACCCGGAACTACAACAAACTGCCACCGGACCTCGAAACACGTATTGGCTATTTCTGGAAACTGTCTCAGGGAAACACAAATAACTATAGCCGAATGCCCATTTGCATTGGTTTGCTTACTGGTTGCTAGCTGTGGCTGTAAATATAAAAGTTGGGGGAAAATCGCTCTGCGATGGATATCTGGTTTTGGAAACATGCATGGAATCCCTGGCTGCCAAGCTCCCCTGCTGCTCGGGGTCAATCCATTTTGTAATCTCCCCACAGTTTAGGATGGAGGGTGAGTGTGCATCAGGTTGTGGGAAAGAAAGCGTGAACTCAGCAAGGCGATTGGGCCAGAACTCCATCGGGGACATATCTGTGATCCTTTCAGAAAGGAAGTACCAATATTCTTGGATCCCATGGGGCAGTTGCTAGGGGCTCCCTTCTCATGGACGGGCCTTTTTTAACTGAAAAGGTGGAAAGGCCCTGATGCCACCACTGCACTGATGTCATTAAACAAACTTAATAAGTAACTAATTACTCAACCTGCATCAGAGATTATGATTGTAGACTCAGACTACGTTTTCATTTAGCCCCTGTATATATTTACAGCTGAACACAGAGAGTGACAGGCCCAAGCCTGAAGGGAGGAGAGCACGAGCACATGCACCACAGTGCACTTTCATTTCAGAAGAGTGACTCAAACACTATCGTTGCACAGCCATCTGTGCCAGCCTCTGCCTCTCCTCACCACTGCCTGCTAAGTATTTCACATTGCTGCTGAAAGGAGGGACAAAAAAATACTACTTAATGTACACAAAGTGACGCTGTGCAGACGATGGACTAGACAACAAAACGTACCTCGATGTACACCAAATTCAGTGATCTTTTTGGCGTTTTGAAAGTAAAGAGCTGTAAAATGCATCATGTTTGGAAAAAAATGACCCATAGTAAGAAGAAGTGGGTTGTGTGTGCCCATGACGTATTAGTGGGATATTGTTTGGCAATGATTGACAGTTTACAATATAAACATAAGCTCTTATTTTTGCCGCAGATATACTGCCTGACCATTGTCAGTGGAGAGCACAGCTCAAACGTGCGTCTTTTCGAAGGGACAGAGGACCTCAGAGCCACGAGTCTTGGATCCACGCATAAACCGACTAGCGGAGGATTCTTTTGCAGAAACGGTTGTGGGTTGAGCCAAACATTTTGGACAATGAAAACAGAGCAGTATCTCTAACTCATTCTATTGCAATTAATGAATTAGCTTTTTCCCCGTCATTTTCCTTTCGGAAGACTCCGATTAACGCATAGAGGCCGCTCTCTGGTATTGTCCAGGCTGCCCCCTTCCCACGATAGACTCTGCAATAGTCGCTTTGTGACACAAGTTCAGGGATTTTTTATTGCAGAAGAGACAGAAGTTATTTGTAACACGTTACCAAAAATAAATGCGGAACTTTTCTGGAGAGTTCATTCTGCATACAGCTTCATCACACCCCAAACCACAGACCCAGCTTCCGATCCTAGAGCGACCCTTTTATTGGCATCTCTTTGAGGCACTTTTTGTTATTGTTCAAAACAAGAAGGAGTCTACACATCTACGTAAAATGTACACGTTCACCTTTGAAGAGTGACACTCATCAACGTGGCTGTACTGCACGGGCAAGCTCCAGTAGATAAGACTCCATAAGTTCAGAAGAATTTCTAGTAAAACACCAGCTCGGAGCTCTGAACAAACATGTAGATGAGGCAGGCAGCTCAGAGGCACGGCATGGCTGGCGCAGGCGCGGTCACACTGACACTGAGACCTTAACCCCATGGAGCACAGGTAAGAGAGTGTCTGTTTCACTCCAGGCAGCGAGCATGTCATCATCAATCAAAATGAATGGGCCATTACGCCCACCTTCAATACACTGACTGGAGGATGCTGCTCTGGCCCTGGCAGCAAGGCCTAGTGGAGCCTTCATAAATCAGTAGGTTTAGACAGGAAAATCGGTAGGCGGTAGGACTGCTTAAATAGCGGTATCCTACCGCCTAAATCGGTAGGGTTGGCAAGTATGGAGCTTCTGGGGGAAGGAGAGGAAAGGCAGAGTATCTCTGAGGAGGTGCAGTAGGAAATTTGACTTTTTAGAGACCTCGATGTGGGCAGAGAAGGAAAGGGTGGAGTCAAAGATGACCCCAAGGTTCTTAGTCTCGCAGGTGGGGGTAGGAGGAGGGCCAAAGGAGGCCGGCCAGAGAGTAAGGGGAAAGGATGGTGAAGGTGTGCCGATGAGGAGGATCTCTGTCTTGCTGGCATTCAGCCTCAAAGTAGGCACATGAGATTGGGCATGCATCTGTCAATAAAGATTTCCTCCCCATGCTGGAATCCCAATAAGTGAAAGCTTTCGGGATTCACCGGGAGGAGTCGGAATGCCACCTCTGTCTACTTTTGCCAGCAGCACCCCCCTCCCAGTCCTTTGTGCTAAATTGACTGCCTCATGAAATGAAGCATAGTGGACCGAGCAACCCTCTCCTTTCAACCAGTCATTCACTGAGTTCCAACTTTGGAAGAGATATAGGTTATGTATGAGGCGGAAATTCCCCAACTATTTTTTTAGGGACGACCCGAAGTGGTGAGATTGTTTTTTAGTGGAGGCTCTCTGAATGGGCCCGCCAACCTCCCCATGACCAGTTCTTTCTTGATCTTCTCAGTCACAACTGCTGGGTGTTCATACTCTGACTTTAAATTTCTTGACCGTAATTCTTGGAGCGCCCCCCTGTATGGTATCTTAATACCTGTTAGGAATCCTAATGACAACACGTCCCTCTCAGACACCCGGGGGTTTTTAGCCAGCCACCATAGTAACTGTGTCACCTGTATAAAGGACAGGGCTTTGACAAGCAGGCCATATTGTTCTCAATTCGCTCCTCTCCCACCCCATTGAATTTGCTACAAGTAATTTTACTAATTGACTCGGTGCAGCTGTCCTTCCAGCTAGCTATCCCCCTAATGAAGGAAGACAAATCTGTTAATCCACTGTATATTCGTGGTGACATATGGATACCAACATTTTTATTTTTAATGCAACTCATTACTACCCTCCCTAAATGTGTGTCTGTAAAGACCGTAGGGGGTGTCTGTACTTCTGCTCTCTATGTGGTAGAGGAGAGGCACAGAGGACCCCAGCCAAGATTCTCTATAAGGTAGCAATGGACGAGCAATCAAGGCCTAGCTTCTCAGGAGGTGATGCAGGCTGGTTCCTAAGTACAGTGCAGTCCCCAAGCACCCACAAAGGAATGTCCGCAGACTGTATTAGTTAAAACAGTCTGTATATAATTAATATTCAAGGTTATGTACAATATCACGATAAAGCTCTTTGTACTTGGTTATCTATAATGGCAGATATACAGTTCTATGTGGTACCACAATTTCTATTAGATCTCTTTAAAGTGCATCAACTGTATGGTTAAATGTCACACAAATCAGTTCGTAAAGGAAACCAACAATAGATATAAGAGGAAAGCAATTGGTTAGAACAATTGGCAGAATACTGGCCCTGATACCTAGACACAGTTCTGTGTGGAGATCCCCCCCACCTGGGCAACCTGTGGAATAAAGATATATCACAAGCCCAGTACATATATTGTTCACAAGAGACTTTCCAATAATTCTGCAACCCCAAGGTACCTGGCGTTGTAGAGTTCCTTGTCAGGGAATCGACAGCCCTTCTTGAGTGCCCTCCCTTTAAGCAGAAGTCACAGATCGTCGAACGTCTGACGGAGAACATGGTGAACTACGACGGTGAAGTGGCAGCTTCGTTCGAAGCGGTGCAGCATAAATGTCCTGCAAGGAAGAGGCGTGCGGGGCACCTCGAGGTCGATAGATCAGGACCGCAAAGAGTTTGAAGAACTGTGGCCCAGCACGGGCATCGAGTCATCAGTGTCTCTGTAGTCTTTGGGTGACGAGAAACCAACTGGCAGATGCACCTTGGCGCATCGACGGCCTGGCCTCCTTCGTCGGGATAAGGTGGGTGGTGGTGCAGGTGAGAGAGTCCTTGGATCAAATGAAGTTCTTTGGCAATGGGAGCACGGCGGCTCCAGTCGGCGATGGCAGTCATCGACGGTGACGGACAACAGTCCGGGCGCTTCTCTTTGGGATTCCACGGCAGTCCCTGTCTCCGGTCGGCAGCCTTACCAGGTCCTCTCTGGGTCAGTCCTTGGAGACACAGCAGCTTTCAGATTGACAAAGTAGAGCAACAGCAATTCTTCTCTTCCAGCAGGGCTTCAGGGTCAAGCTTCAGTTTTACTCCAGTTACCCTTCGTAGTGGACTTCAGCTTCTGAACACGAATTGTAGCAGTGAGAGGCCCCCAGATATACTAGTTCTCCCATTCATTCTGCTGGGTCACACTCCGGCGACTAATCGGTCAGAAGGGCATTCATGCAGGCAGGCAGCCAGTCAGGTGCACAGTGCATTCAGGCCATTCTTCTCCATCCAGACACTCACAACACAGTGCATTCAGGCCATTCTTCTCCATCCAGACACTCACAACACAGAATGTAGATTTGGACAAGCACGCTGCCATTCAGCACTACACAGTGCATTCATACCGGTTTTGGGCAGGGCTGTCTTTCATTGTACAAAACACCAGATACTAGACATCCACATAACAGAATGCGTATTCGTCACACAATCCATTCACCAAGGTCCCACTCACAGGGTGTACCCACAACATGCAGTCGTTGGGAAGGCTCCAGCCAGTCTGGTCGACACTCCCCACAATACCATATGTGGAACTTCCACCCAACAGCCAGTCAGGGGAAAGGGACAGAGTCAGGGCTTCCCGGGACTTCGGGAAGATCAAGGTAACAGGCGATGGAAGGCAAGAGGCCACGGGGGCCATCTTGTCCCCATCAGGAATCTACCGATTCCCATGACAGGGCCTGGGCCTCCCAAAATGGATGACGCTCAGGGCACCCGTCAAGTCAGCACGGAGCTGCCACCAGCCCGTACCCTGCTCTGTAGGCCACCCACAGGTGCCCAAAAACATACACTAGGGGCACAGGGTTGTACCCCCACCCATGGGTGCCATAAGGGTATCCAATGGGTCTGTTAACCAAAACCAAAGGAGGGAGCTGTACCGCCAGGAGACCCACATGAACTCCTGCACGGAAAACACGACAGAACACACGATAAAAGGCAGTAAAGGACAAGGATAAGGAGGCCCTGTCTCTCTGATGCATTTCCAGCATCACAGTGTCCTTACACTATTTGCTACATGCCCTGTTCCCTCACTTGTGCTGCCTCGGCCTACTATTGGGAGGACACCCTCAGTTTCTAGAACCACCTGTCATCTGCTCCTTTTTATCGCTACGAACACCTGTGCTACACATTTTCTTATTGTGTTCATCTCCAAAATTTGCACATACGTGCATGAAGCAACATGAATGCCCGAATGTGCATTGGCCATCATTGAAATGTCTACACCAATTCGTAGACCTCCAATTTCCTTGCGCGCCTCTGCCCTCTGATCCCAACTTTCCTACTCTGCCCTCACACCCCCCTGTGCGCTCCCTGCCCCTGGTATACCGTATCCTCCTGTAACCCAACTACTTTGCCCCATGGAGCCTTGCCTCATGTGACCTCCCATGTTTGAGGGGGGGGCTGTTCCCCCTAGAACTTGCCTGTTATGCCCTCCCCTCCCATCATGCTTCCCCCCTTCTCGGCCGTCTTCTCCCTTCCCTCTGGTGTTATTACCCATTGTTCCTACCCTTGGGTCGAACCACTCCTCCACTAGCTTGTGTTCCCACTGGAGGATAGCCTCATTGGCCATGTGCATCCTGCATCTCTGGTCCCTTAATAACCAACCTGAGCCCCGAGTACTCTGTACTCCTGTAAGATATAGTTCCTGTACCCATAGAGCTGGCCCTTGTTTCGGAAATATTACAATCATGACGTGCACTAGTATCTTGAATGCCTCTAACCAGTTTCCTATGCTCTCTGTCGGTCTGACCCGTTTTCTCACTTTTACCACCTCGCTCCCTCTGCATGTCTGTAAAGTGTTGCACCCTTTCATCTCGTGTTCCAGTAGCGACAATATGTCAATAAATGGCCTGTTCCAGATCTGTTCTTTCACCGCCAAGGGTATATGTCACCTCATGAAGTTGGTACCAGCTCGGGACGGTGGCAGTCCCACCTGAACCCCCTGCCCCTAGCCCATTTAACGGTCCCAAAGTGCTAGTGCCCCCCCTCTTACATTACTGTTCCTCCCATCCACTTTCTTTGGTACCTCAATGTGACCAAAGACTGCTCCCGCCTTCAGACCCTCTGTTCCCACTGTGTTGCCACCTGCCAGTGGAGAAGCTTTGCTCTCCTGACTAGAGTCTGCATCCCTGTCTTTATTTCCTGCCTGGACGCAATCTAGTACTAAATCTAGCCTTTCTTTCAAGCCCTGAACGCACTTGCCCAATAACTCTTTGCTCGGTAACAACTTGTGGCCCCTGGCCTTGGATGCAGTACTGGCTCCCCTGTGAGTAGCGTACGATTCATTTCTGCTTGTTCCAGGAAACACCTCACTTGAAGTAGGTGTGTCGCTTGAAAATTCTGCATGACCAATGTCCGCTGTTACAGCGATTTCCTTCTCCAAGTCTTTCTTAGTTTTCTGCCCTTTCTGGCCATTGTTAGTTTTGCACAGCTTTTTCTTGGAGCCCTGTGACTCCATGCTGCCCACTGATTCCTGCGATCCTGTGCTCAGACTTGATCTATCCCTTTTTTGATCGTTGAACTGCCCCTCGCTTGGTATAGCAGGCTGGGGGCCCCCCATCTGGGCCATTGCACCCCCAAACCTTAATTTTGGCCAATGCTGAACATTTCTGACAAAATGTTTTGTCCTGTCCCATGGGCGATGGACTCATTGATGGTTGGACCTCAATTGATATGTCCTCTATTTGCGTGTCCTCGATAATTTCCATACGTGGGCTTCCTTCATCATACATATCGGCCATAATTGCTCCCTTGCCCTTAATCCTGTCTCCGCTTTGTTATTCTGAAATAAAATATGTTCAGGTTAGTTATGCCCTTCTCAAGATGTAGCCCCCCCCTCCTCCCTGTGCTTCCCAACTTCAGGATCTCTGCCCCCATTTATGTGAACTGTATCTTTCTGCGCCTTGAAACTCCTTTGTCTTGGTGCATTATTAATGCCATATCATATCATCTTTATGTATTGCCTGCCACCCTTATGCTGCTAACCCTTCCCCTGACTGGGCAGCACTCTTTCATCATACTTACCCTGTACCAATCTTCTTTCTTCGGACACTTTGCCACTCATTGCGCTTCTTGTGCGATCCAAATCTGTAATACACAACTCATATGTTAACACCCTAACAGTATTTCCCATTCGTCCACCACCCCCTGGATAATAGCCCCCCAGGTGAGCTAGTGCATTCTGGTCCTGGACCTTTTCCACTGTTGGTGTGCGTGGACTGGGGCTACAGGTTCCACCTGCAGCGCCATCTGTTTATACCTGCCGCCACCTAGCGTGGTTTGTACCTATTTTTTTTTCCTTTACCCCCGCCCCCTTGGGGGGGGGAAAGGGGGCCATGGAATTGTGTTCAACCTCCCATACCCCCCTACCCTGAGCCATCCCATGAAATATTTTCCAGCTGCTTAACTGGCCCACCTCCCGTTTTTACTCCTTGACCAAGAGTGTGATCCTGGGCAAAATATTTAACCTCAGTCACCTATTGCATATCTTAACACATTTTGTGACTGAGAGGGGGCTGAAGGGGGCGTTTCAGGGGAGTAGGGGCATGCATGCACAGTGAATGCATCATTGGGTGTGAACTGCCATATCATAACCTCATTTTTCCTAATATTGTGGAGCAACTTGTTGTTCTACATCTGTGCCCCCTTTTGTGACACCCACTGTACCTTCTACTGCCCCTGCTGCCTACTGTCGTATTTAAGTAGCATGCCCCTTGCCCCGGTGCAGTGTAACTATGATCAACATCGGCTAAGCCCCTGGCTGCAAACAGGGTTCACGGACGCAACAACCCCTTTAATATCTTTATTACCCCAATCACTAATCGGTCTGCGTTAGGCTCAACGAAATGCTGTGAGCAAGCTAGCCCTCGCACCTACATGTCGTCCCCCCCCTTTCCTCCTCCCCGGGTACCCATTTGCCGAACCGCTCCTGACCCCCCCCCTCCACCCCCAGTGCGGTGATGTGCGAAGTATTGAGCCGCAGCCTCCTTCGCCATTGTACCCTGATACCACTCCTTAATCCTAATGTTGCACCCCCCAATCTCATATTCTACTGCATAGCTGGCCAAAGGAAGCAGGCGTTTCGGACAAAGTGCTGCCCTTCCCACCGCAGCGCAACCAACTTCGCCTTACTTATTGCTATGCCTACTTACGTCCTACTCTAAGAACAGGACCCCAATCAAGCCCTGCTGCCATGCCGACCTCCTACCTTTTATCCCTGCTCTTTAACAATATTGTTTAGCGTGCTTTTCACAAGAACGTAGCACAAAATGGTCAATCAGTGCGAATGCAGAACACATGGATAGGTGACTATACCATGCAAAGGTTTGCACCACCCTGGTAGCTCGATTTTTCTCTACACCGAGCAGTGCGGACCTGTCCCATTGCACCATCATCGCCCTTAACCCTGCGGCTGCACACCCTCCTCTCACCCGTGAATCGTTTCATGTTTGCCTGGTTGATGGACAGCAAACAAAACAGACCGCAAACACCTTAAGGGGGAAGTTTGGTTCCCGGGTCAAGTTTTTGAGAGATCGTGGCGCTGCCCACACTCACCGCAGACTAAACGTCTGGCTCACGTTTGACGTTCACCAGAACCATCACAGAATTGCATTCCTTGCATGTTAACATGACCATTGGAGACGAACCACGCTTCGTGTGAATTGCTGTTTGGATCTATAGTCCATGCGGTATCGTTTCTCACTTTCATTAGTCACTATATCGTTCTTATTTATTCATGATTATGAAAGGAAAAACCCTGGCACTGCACAATATGTTTATGCTGAAAAGAGCCCATTCCAACCTTCCTGTAGCTATACATCCCTGTGTCTTTGGCCCACCCCTAGTCTGCGGGCCACTGCATGCCACCCTCCACCCCACCCCACCTCCATCCCACGACCGCCCTAGGCCCCCACCAGCGCCAAAGCCGAGCTGTGTCCCCATTCCATGCTCAGCATGCAGACAAAACAAGGCACCCCGGCACTACAATCCACACCATGTTGCCCCACCCCACTGCAATTGCCTGTACTCCCATTATGATCCAGGGTATCCCTTCTAGCCTCCCCGCCATTGCCCGCTATCTCACTATGTCCCATTGAAGTGCCGCGGCACCATGCGGACATGTACGTTCATTCCTTGAAACCTGAAATAACATTTTAATTCTGCGCAACACAGCGTAACATAATTTCCAACTTAATTTCATGGAACATAACTTCACAACGCACGTGTTACGTAAACAGTGTACACTTAACATAATTTGTTATTACAGCCCGTATTGGTTTAAACCAACATCATTTTGTGACCCATGCAGCATACAACCCTCCTGTGTAGTTAAACCTATACCATCCAATCACCCAACACCATGTGTATCTTTGCTACTAAGCGACTGCCTCACACCACAGAAAACACAATGCTGTTTACCTTTACACGTGCCACGCTTCGACCCTAGACCCCCTACTCACTATTCGGCCTACTCCACTGCCTGTCGCTGAACACTGCGTGGTACCTTAAATTAAGTTTGCATCTAACTTCCTGCACCCTATCATTACCAGCAACCCATCCTGAGATCGTTGTGCGCCCTTCTCATTCCCATGCACATTATCGCATTATTCATTAATTATTCCACCATAGGGGCACCATTCCCATCGTACCTGACTCTTTCCCCGTATCCCGGCCCCCATTTGCCATGCGGCTTGTCGCTGATCCACCCACTACCTATCTTGGTCCCCAGTATACCTTACACGTTTGCGATAATTCGGCATCACACGGCAATCGCGCTAGTGCCATTGCTACAGGCCTTCCCACAATGTGCCCGCTCCGCACAAACCATCTACACCGGCACACTCCATCTACTACGGCACACCCTTTCAAACCCGTACAGGTTAAGTTTGTTTCCCACCATAATGTGCTGTGATAAACCAACTCCAGAGGCCCTCACCTCACTCCCAGGCCCAAACTCCTTGGCGCGTGCACTAGCTCACAAGCACCTCTGCATGTGTTGTGCCTGTTGCCAATGGCTGACCACTGCATGCTCCCTAGTGACCTAATGTTCCTGCCATATACACACACGCACAGATTAACAATGGCCCTTCTTATACCTCAGTCTGTGCACTCCCCCCCGTTCATTATGTTATGGTTCCTAGTGAACTGCCATGCACCCACCTTTCCCACCACCACCTTTGCCTTCTAATCATCCCGCCCACCATTAGCCCTGAGCTTTGCGCACCCACACCCCTGGGTTGTTGATGCTTTGCCCATCGCTGTACCGCTACCACATTACTCATACCCCATTAAATCATGCGCGAAACCTGAACTGCGGATCACCCAACAAATGCGCTACCCCCAATACTGCAACCTTACCTGTAACTCGCCCGCAGCGTACCGTCCTCCAACACCAACCTCAAAACCCATACAATTATACAACATACTGTTATGCCTCATACACTTCGTCTCGTCATGCTTTTCATTAACTACACAGGAGCCCCATTTCCTCCAACCTTCACTTTATTACTCTCTTGAACTGTCCCCCTTCCTCCCTTGGCCCTCCCCTTCCTCCTCCCTGGCCTTCCTCTTCCTCTTTCTCCCAGTTCCTTTCTTTCTTTCAATTATCGGAGGTGTGGGTGGACCACCGCAGGCGCTTCCCCATCCTAAAGGATGATGTGCACCAGACCCACCAATCATTAATTAGCTTACATAAACTCACAACTCCTCCCACCGCCCCGTCTGCCTCACAAAATCCAACATCACACTGCTCCTCCTCCTGCCTCTCACCCCGTCACCCCCCAGCAAAGTCCTCCCACTCAGCTCAGCCACACCTAGCGCAGTCAACCGAACCCTCATCAATTCTCTCTCTTCAACATGTCTCTCACACCTAAGCAAAAAATGTCCCACAGTCTCAGGCACCCCACACACCTCACAGTCCCTCGACTCACGCTTCCCCACTCCAAAGTCATTCAGCCCCACATGCCCTATCCTCAACCGATTCAGCATCACCTCCTCCCCCCTCCTCCATTCCAGACTCCCCGCATCCACCTTCACCGACACTTTTCCACGAACACCAAACATCCACCTGCCCTTCACCCCACTCACCCACCTCTCCTGCCACTCATCCATGACCCGTCTCACCATCACAGCCTTCACCTCATCCACACTCAAAGGCAACCTCACATCAACCGCTCCCATCCTCATACCCTCACCCGCCACCAGATCCACCAACTCATTACCCAAAATGCCACTGTGACTGGGGACCCACGCCAACTCCAAAACCATTCCCCCACGCACACACTGATCAATCTTCCTCCTGATATCCAAAATCACATCCTTCCTATCACCATCCCCTGCCACAATCGCCTGCAACCCACTCAATGAATCCGAGAACACCACCACCTTCTCATACCCCAACTCGCACACCCTATCAATCGCCAATGCAATCGCCACCAACTCAGCCGTACAAATAGACACATCATTCATCAGTCGCCCCACTTTATACTCCCCAGTGTTTTCCAAATAATACGCCATACCCACTCTTCCAGACACAGGATCTTTCGAACCGTCCGTGAACACCTTGCATCCTTCCTTCCCTGCCACATACGCCTGACCCAAAGCCTTGATCTCACCCCGCAAACCTTGCTTCTTCGACACCGCACTCGCCAACTCTAAACACACCTTTGGAGACCCCATCATCCACATGGGCCGTCTCACCAAATACATACCTGCCACAGCAAACAACTCGCCTACACCCCACTTCACCTCTTTCTCCCACATATGAAATCCCAAAGTGCCCCCCCTTCCTCCTCCACCGGTTCCTATAGTAGTCAAACCTCCAATTATACTTCAAAGATTCACGCACCGAATGAGCCACACTCTTCTCACTGCACTTCACCCACCACCTCATATTCAACGCATCCCTCCTCAACCCCAACAGCATCTCACCCACAAGCACCTGCATCGCATTCACTGGCGAGGACCTCATCACACCCAAACACACCCTCAATGCTCTCGCCTGCACCCTATCCAACCGCAACTTCTGACTCGCTGTGAAACCCACTGCCACCTGACATCCAAAATCCATCACACTCAAAATCAACCCCTTATACAACATTTGTAAACACTTCTGCTGCGCACCCCACTCTTTCCCAGACACCGCCCGCAACAAATTCAACCTATGTTTACACTTAACCACCACACCATCCACCTGCAAATTCCAGTTCAACTTCCTATCCAGAATCACCCCCAAGTACCGAAACTCTTCTACGCTCTTCACCCTCACACCTTTCAAAACCAATTCTAACTCCTGCTGCACCCTTTTCCTCGGGAAAACCATACTTACACTTTTATCCACAGACACCGAAAAGCCCCATTTCCCACACCACTCCTCCATACGCACTATCGCAGCTTGCAGCCGACTCTGCACCAACAACAAACTCCGCCCTCTTACCCATACCACGCCATCATCTGCAAAGAAATCCACCTGACATCCGATTCCCGCCAAAGCCCGAATCAACCCATCCACCATCACAATAAACAGCATTGCACTAATCACACTCCCCTGCGGCGTCCCATTCTCCATCTTCCAAACCTCAGACATCACCCCCCTCACTCTCACCTGAAAGGTCCTATCAGCCCAAAACGCCCTAATCCACCGAAACATCCTCCCTTTCACCCCCATCTCCAACAGTCTTATCAACAACCCGCTCTTCCATACCATATCATACGCTTTCTCCAAATCCAAAAAGAACGCCCCCACCATCTCCCCATCACACAACGCCTCCTCCACACCAGCCACCGACTGATTCCTCCTAAACCCACTCTGGAAATCACTCAATCGCCCATTCAACTCCAAATAAAACCCCAATCGCTCAACCACCATCCGTTCCATAACCTTACACATCACAACAGTCAGCGCAATCGGCCTATACAACTTACATTCCGTCGGAACCTTGCCACCCTTCAGAATCACCCCCACAATCGCTCTCTTCCACATCTTCGGCAAAACTCCACTCTTCCAGATCTCATTGAACAGCGCCAATACCTCCAACTTACATTCCACAGGCAACTTCTCCAAAAATACATACATGACCCCATCCACCCCTGGGCTAGACCACTTCCCCTTCCGAATCGCCCCATCCAACTCCACCATAGAAAACGGAACCTCGTACTGTTCCTCCCAAGGCCCAACATCCTCCAACAACTCCCGCATCTCCTCCTCAACCACACCCATACCTAGCCTCACCGCTACTGGAAAATTCCCTGAACTGTGCAGCTCTGCAAAATACTCCCCCAACAAATTCGCCTTCTCCCCTTCCCCACTGACCACCTCTTCCCCTTTTAACAACACAGACATACCACCATGTGGCCTCATCAATCTGGACATCCGTTTGAACTGTTTCCAAACCTCACCCACACCAGAATCACTCCCCAGGGACCCATAATAGCCCCTCCAATGTCTTCGCTTTCTTTCCCTAATCACCCTCTGCAACACCGCCTTAGCCTTCTTATATGCCACCAGATCCACCAACATTCCCGTTCTCACCGCCCTAGCCTTCTTCCGTGCTGCCACTGCTCTTGAACATTCCACCGACCACCAAGGAACCTCGATCTTTCCACCCTTCCCCTTCTCAATCTCCGGAATTGCTGCCACAGACGCTGCTCTCATTCCCTGCACCAGATGCTCATTCCATTCATCCACCCCCATCCCTTCCCCATGGAACATTCAAATCCCGACACACTCCCTTATACACCTCCCAATCAACCTTCCTAAAATTCAACCGACTCCCAGACATACGTGGCCTGATCCCTACCTCACCCCTCACAGTCACCAAAATAGCAGAATGATCGCGCCCCATGTCCCCATCCTCACGCACCTCCCGATCACATTCACCCGCAATTGCAGCAGTCAACCAGGTCAAATCCAAGCACAACAACTTCCCAGTCCTCACATCCAACCGCATACCTGAACCATCATTCAGCATTACCAGACTCAATTCATCCACTATGTCCTCCAACAGTACCCCATTCGTATCTGTCCGATCACTACCCCACAACGTGTTGGCACTGTTAAAATCGCCACACAAAACACAAGGTCCAACATGTCCCCTTATCACTCCAGACAGCACACCCACTTCCACCACCTCACACGGATTATAATAATTCAGCACCAATACTTCCGATCCTCCTACCCTAATCCCCACCCCAATCGCCTCTACTGCTCCATCCACCACAATCTCCCTTGCAACCAACCCCTTTCGAACTGCTAGAGCCACACCCCCTCCTCTCCCCTCCATCCTATCTTTACGAAACAACTCAAAACCCGGAATCACAAACCTCAGATCACCCCTTAACCACGTCTCCTGAATACAAACCACGTGAACATTCAATTCCCCACACACCGCTTTCAACTCCTGACCTTTCCTCAACAAACTCTGCGCGTTCCACTGCTAAATCCTCATGCCGGCACCCCACTCTGCTTCTGCACTTTAGCAACCATCCTAAACACATCCTGTTCTGCCACATCCACAACACTCAAAAACCTCCTCCCCGCTTCCACCACTCCTTTCGTAAGATCTGACACAATGATAGACACATTCCCCTGGACCAGCTCCAGCACACTCACTATGAAGCACATAAACTCAGTTTTCGGGACAATCACCATTTCTACGCCTTTCACCTCACCCACCACTTTCTTCCTTCCCACAGCCTCATCCACCACCGGCTCTTTCGCACTCACCTCACTCACTACCCGTGCCGGTTTCACCCTTGCTACAGCCTCCGCATAAGACAAACCTTCCGCCGCCCTCACCTGCACTACCTCTCTCGCCACCCTGTGACTCTCACACCCCATATATGCGGTAGAATGCCCCCCCCCATAATTCACACACTTCTCCGGGGTCTCCACCTTGCATTCCTTAATATCATGATCTCCACCACACTTCCCAGAGCGTCTCTCATTCCTGCATACTCTCGCCACATGTCCAAACTGTTGACATTTATAACATCTCAAGGGCAACGCTACATAAACTTTCACACGGAACCTCTGATATCCCAACTCCACCACTTCCGGACACTCCGTTCTCGCAAACCTCACTGCCACAGTCGTAGATACCACATCCCCATGTGCATCTCTCCTCCCCAACCTCCATGCTTCCACCACCCCCACATCCGCCAATTCCTTTTCCACCTCAGACATATTCAGACACTGGCACTCCATACAGCACCCCCTTACACGACACACCACTTTGATCAATCACTTGCACCGCATGCCTACCCAGACAACGCACCTCCAGAATCTTAGCCTTGCTACCAGCATCCGTCCCCTCCACCAACAACCGGCCCCCAGCCACCACTAACACCCGAGTAACATCCCCCACAGCCGCCTCCACCCATCTAGCAATTTCCAATGGATTCACCCTCAGAAACGTCTTCTCTCGACCCTCAGGCTTCAACACCACCTTCCACACACTGTCACCCTGCATCTTCTCCTCCCCAGACCCACCGCTCTCTGAGGCTTCCAGCCCTTTCAAAACGCGCTTTTCCTGGATTACCGACCCAGTGTTGTTCTGGGCCAGCCCCCCTTCATCATCCCTCGGGGATCTGCTGCGATCCTGTCCCCCACTCTCCTCCATACCTCTTTCCACAGATGTAGATTTTATAGTCATCGTCCTCCCCCCTCTTCACCCCCTCCTCCACCTCCTTTTTCTTTCCTTTCTCCTTACCCATCCTTACCTCCTCCTTAGAGCTCATTCACCCCCAGCCCCAGTCTTGACAGTCCGCTCCACCTCCTCGAGCCCAGCACCCTCCACCCAGTCATCGCTACGCCCTGCCTGAGTCCGCCCACTGTTCTCATCTGCAGCCTGACTCTGTTCGCATGATGATGACACTTCTCCCAGTTCCCTCCCATTGTTCTGTATCCTCTCTCTTAAAGGGGCTCTGCCCTTTATTCACTCGTAACACCTCCACCCTTCTTAACATGAGACTTCCCGGGCTACATTTGCTCAACGAGCCGCTGGGGTCTCTTTGTGGTTCGATGGTCTGTTTGGTTGATCGCGGGTCTCTTCCGCAGTTTCAGCTTGCAGCATTTCATATGTCTCTTTGTTCTGTTTCTTCCTTCTTTATCACTACCTCTTTCGTTGGTTCATATTCTTCGAAGTATAACTTGTGGAAGAGGGAGGCGTGTGGTGACATTTCACTGTGGTCCTTTTTTGCTATGGGATCCGTACGGTATGTCCCTTCTTTGGGTTTCCTTGTTTCTCTCGTCTCATGTTTGGGCCCGTGGTCCTTCATCTGGGTTACCCCGAACGATCTATAGTGGGCGTTGGTGAGGGTGCCCTGGCTGAGGTGGCTGTGCCCTATGGTGGGGCTCGGTATCATGTGGATGGTGGCGGGCACTCTGCGGTCTATCTGGGTTGGGTTGCATCATGGCTGACCTTTTGGTTGTGCTGTCCCCCACTGGACATTGTGGGCTTGGTCCAGGGGTTGTGCTGCTGCTCTTGTCTGGTGCCGCTGCCCTGTACCGCCATTTATTGTGGTCTCCATACCTCCCCCCGGTGTGACATCTCAAAGGGTCCTGGGCGGTTTTCGTGGCTCGTGATCCTCCTGCATGACTGGTGGTGGTATGGGTCGGTATGCAGCGTTCACAGGTGGTTCCGTCCTACATACCGTCCGAAGGTCGCCTTCTTGGCCACAGCGCAGGCACCTTTGTCCGATGGCCCGGCATGGTCGTCTGTGTGGGACCTCAAGTCCAAATTTGCGGCATCGTGCGTTGCTCGGGATTGGGCGCCAGTGGCGTCTGAGTAGTCTTCTCCTCCATGGTCCTGTGGGCTTGGAGTATTTCATATGTCCTGTTGTGAGGGCCGCAATGGCGTTACATTTGTTTTTGTTTTCGATGGTGGCTATCTGTGCTTCTATTCGCTTGTGCGCTCTTGCCATATTGAGTACTTTAGTTAGGGGCATTGGCTGTTTAAGAAGTTGCTTCCTGAGTGTTGACGAGGTGCACCCTTCTATGATCCTCAGTGGTATTGCCTCTTCATCATTGAAGTTGTCAAAGTCGCAGCTGCTTATTTTCTGCTGGAGATGGATGACAAACTCATCAATGGATTCATGTGGAAGCTGCACGTGTTTATTGAATGCATAGCGTTCATAGTCCTTGTTGGAGCTTACTATCAGCCTTGCGTTGACTGCAGTGAGGAGGCATTTGTACGTGGTCCTTTCTTGTGCGGGAATCGTCTTGGCAATCCCCTTTATCTCTCTTCCGGCCAGGTTGTTGAAGATACACACTTTGTTGGGTACGTTTTGTCCACCAATTGCTCCTAGGAAGTCTTCGAACTCCTCGACCCATTCTACCCATCTTCGTCCATGGTTGTGACGCGGGTTTAATGCGAATGGTGCGGGCCGATGCATCAGGGTGGCGTATGGTGCAGGTTCTACACTGGCCAGGGTAGGTGCTCCCACGACTGTGGTCACCTGTGCTGGGTCACCCATGATGGTGTGGTTCTGCGGCAGGGGTTTGCTCTATTTGCCATGGCTCCTGCTGTGTTGCCACTCTTGCTGACTTCCGTGGTGTCACCCCTGTCCTGAGTTAGCTGTTGGGTTCTCGGTGAGCTGCTGGTTCGCAGCGCGTGGCGTGGTGCCACATGGTTGCTCTAGTGCTGGCTGGCCGTTTTATAGCTTTCACCTTTTTGGCCTCACTGTCTGGTCGTTGGGGAGTTGCTGTGTCCACCCACCTATTGGGTACCTCAGTTGTTTCATCGGGGCTATCATTAAGTGAGGACGTGGGGTGGCTCAGGTGCTGGCAGGATGTGGTTGTCTCCCGTCTTGTTTAATTGTTTGATTTGCTTTCTGGTCCTATTCTATTGTCCTTTTGGCACACTTTGTGAGCTGCCCTCTGCTGCTGTCTACTACTGTGTATGCTGCGGTGGGGGAGGAGGGTGGACTCCTTACCGGTGTCTGGCGCCTCTCATTTCAGGCCGCTGCGGTCGTCTTCTGCCGGGCAGGGCTCCTTCGTTTCATCTCCTCCTGTTGGGTTCTCGCGGCGGGGTCCTCCCTCACCCCTGTTCTTCCTTGCACTGCTGGTTGAGTTCCTCTTCTCTGTGGGCGTCTGTCTCACCGTGCTGTGACTCCCTCCGCTGTTGGGTGTGCTGTCACCTGTTGCGCACCCACGCGGTCTCGTGCTGGGTTCGTTACTCGGCTGGGCACGTACTGTGTGCACTAGCGTGGTTCTGCTGGAGGCCGTTTTTGCGTTCCTCAGCCAGGCGCTGGGCACCTCCTCAGTGACGCTCGTCCTTTTCCCTGCGCTGCTGGGCACTTGCCCTCCGTTCAATTGGTGCAACGTGCACCGGATGACACCGTACCTTTGCGGTGGGTGTCGGGTCCCTGCTGGGCGCGCGGCTCACCGTCTTGCTGCAGGGCACGTCCTGTCCTGCACCATTACTGCTGGGCTTTTTCCCGCTCACCCTAGCCTTGTTGCTGGGGCGTCCTTGCTCCCCCACCTCCCCCTTCCTCCGTAGGCTGCACGGTCGGTTTAGCTGGAGTGATCCTGCCTGTTGGGCGCCACACTTCTCCTGTCGTCATTCTGCTGGGTATACTTTACCCGGCGCACTGCTGGGCTTTCCAGTCCCATCTCCTGCACACTGTGGGTTCATATCGGCTTCGTCGCCAGTTGTTATGCCTCATACACTTCGTCTCGCCATGCTTTCCATTAAGTACACAGGAGCCCCATGTCCTCCAACCTTCACTTTATTACTCTCTCTTGAACTCTCCCCCTTCCTCTCTTGGCCCTCCCCTTCCTCCTCCCTGGCCTTCCTCTTCCTCTTCCTCCCAGTTCCCTCCCATTGTTCTGTGTCCTCTCTTAAAGGGGCTCTGCCCTTTATTCACTCTTAACACATACTGCATTCCTTCCAGCCGTTGCTCACGACAGGTCGCTGCTTCTGCTCTGTCCTCTTGCTTCTTAGACCTTCACCCGACTGTCATTCACTGAAACCTGGAAACTGGATACATGGACACCTATTTCTTCCTGTTCTCGCTGATCTGGGAATGAGGCTGCTTTGCTCACCTGGGAGGGGGATTATAAGAAGACAAGGGTTGGGCTCCCTCTATCCCCCCCTTTCACACCTTGGGGTTCCTTCCCTTCCACCCACTTCCTGAGGCTGACGTCTCCCAGTCTGGGGAGGGGTACCCCCTGCTGGTCCCTGCTGTAGGAGGGGAGTGGGGGACCTGGGGCCAGGGAGGCTTGCTGGGCGATGCGGCTATGTCAGCATCCGCCACAGACCTCCCTCCACTCTGTGCATCCCCTGGCTGTTTAGCAAGTGTATTTTTGTGGGAAATTGGCCATATATGTCCCCAAGACTTGAACCCCCCCTAGGTACATGTTCGGCAGAGAGGAAAGACTGGGTTGGGGAATGAAAGCAGGTACAAGATAGGCAGAGAAGAAAGACTGGGTTGGAAGGAAACCCATGTAAAAATGAAAAAATGTTTGTTGAAATATATCGTGCAAAACTAAAAAAAAATAGCCTGGCAAAGACAAAACTAAGCTGCAAGCATTAGAAAAGCACTGTCTTAATCTAGCATTAACAAACTCAATAACTGTAACACTAACCTTTGGCCCGAACAAAGACAAGGCATATATATTATGTTTAATGGAGTCCATTTTTGGATGTTGGTATAGCATATGTATGTATGTGTGTTTTTTTATTTGATAGAGCGCACCAAACCCTCAGGTAGCTGGGCTCAAAATGACAAGTATACTTGAAGCTTAGTTACAACATAAATAGGGTATATATATATAGAGGCAATATACAAAATTACTGTCACGTTAGGTTACCTAGCGACTAGTGGATGCATACAAGTATAACATGATTAGAGTCAGGTGATGCAGTGGTAACAGATACATTGAGAACGGTAAGGCCGGTCCAGCATTCGGTAACAGGTGCAGTCATGGTACAAGTTAGGAGTCATTAGTTTGATCCACATGAGGATTATCCTTCTAAATCTAAAATAGGGTTGATCAGTTCTCAGATCTAGGGGGATTGCATTCCAGGATTGCGCATCTATGACCGGGAAGCTAGAGGCGGCGGCTGTGGTGCATTTAAATCTAGGAATCTGGAAGGTGTTGGCATTGGCAGATCTCATGGGGCGAGATGTAAGTCATTTGTTTATACTTTCTACAAGATATGGTGGCGCTATATTGTTCAGGCATTTAGAAGTTAGTGAGAGTGTTTTCAGGAGGAGCCTATCGGTAATCTTGGGCCAGAGCACATCTCTTCAAAATGAGGAAATGTGATTTCTAATGGGGATATTCATGGCTGCTCTGAGGGCATTGTTTTGAAGTATTTGTAGTTTGGCGGTAAAGTACTTATTAGCTCCCATGTACAAGGCATTACAATAGTCCAATCTGGATATTACAAGTGCGATGGCCAGGGTGATGCACCTAGTTTTGGAGAGAAAAGGCCTGCAGGCCCGGAGCAGTTTGCAGGTGTAGGCTGTTGTGGATGCAAGTGAGTTGACTTGCTTCTTGAGGGTAAGTGCGGAATCAAGGTAGAATCCCAGTGTTTTAACTGCAGGCATCACCTTGATGATGTTGTCAATGTTAAATGAGGCGTAGCTGGGGTTGAGTTTTTTGAGGGCCATCTCCAAGACTAGGATTAGTAACTCCGTTTTGTCGTCGTTTAGACAGAGGCCATGTGATGCCATCATCCATGCCTGAACGAGGAGGTATATCTTATTTACTAATGCCGAGTCTTCCAGAAAGTTGCCCGAAAGAGGAATGAGGATCTGGGTGTCATCTGCGTAATTAGTGTAGATGACGCCCAGTCTGTCCAACTTGTCAAACAGGGACTTAGTAAAGATGTTGTACATGGTGGGTGAGACACCTGATCCCTGAGGTACGCCACAGGAGATTTGTATGGGCTCAGCTGAGGCTGAAGGGGAGAAGACTCTCATTGTACGGTTAGCTAGGAAGGACCGAACCCAGGTTATGGCATCAGTTGAGAAATGGGTTGCATAACACTGCATGATCCACCAGGTCAAAGGCTGCAGATAGATCAAGGAGGAGTAGAAAAGCTGATTTCCCGTTGTCCTTCAACTCATCAATGTGGGTCTTGAGGTCTATTAAGGCTGTTTCTGTGCCATGGAGAGGTCGGAAGCTAGATTCGCGAGATCCTAATAGGTGGTTAACTTCCAGGTAGTCCTGTATTTGAAGGTAAGCTACTCTATGATAATTTTAACTAAAAAGAGGTCTGTGGTGATGGGTCTTTAGTTGGTCGGGATGGCGGGATCTGATGTTTGTTTTTTGAGCAGTGGGAGCACCTATGATTCTTTGAGATTATTTTGCACTGAGTTAGTCTTGAAGGAGGCATTAATAAGCTTTGAGATAAAAGGGGCTAAGTCGCTAGCTGCATCCTTTATAATTTGGGCCGGACAATTGTCTCCTTTGCAGTTTGAAGGTTTTAGAGAGAATATGACTTTTTCTGTCTCAGAGATAGAAATGTTCTTAAAGCTGAAAGGTCGGATGGTACTGTATGAGGTGGCTGGTGGGTGTTGCGGCTCAGGAAGGAGCAAGGAGGCTTTCTTGTTGGCTATTTTGAGTTGGAGAGAGGCCATTTCATTAGACAGGGCATTTTGTATGTCAGTACACAAGGGCTTATCCTTAAGAGTATTGTCAACCTGAGGTATAGGTGATTCCATTTCCCGGAGGATGGAGAATAGTTCCTTGGTGTCGGATTTCGCATTTGAAATTCTGTCGTTAAATATATTATTTTACTACTGATTATTTCCTTCTAGTAGAGTTTGGAGACGTTCACTAGCTTGGCTTTATTCTCGTCAGTGGGAGAGTGACGCCAGATTGATTGGAGCTTTCTTTTTTGGATTCTTAATTATTTGAGTTGTGACGTGAACCAAGTATTAAGATGGGATTTCTGTCTACCTTTGCAAAGTTTGAGAGGTGCAATGGTAGCCAGGGCCTTGGTCACAGCTCTGTTGAGGACTTCCACTAGTGAGATGGGGTCTGTATTGCTGCCTAGGTTGTTAATGGCAGGGAGGAGGCGGTGTGGGAGTAACTTTTCCGCTGTCATTTCCTTTTTACTTCTAGCGGGGGAGTGGAGGTGCCATAACAATTTTTAATTTTAGGGCAGAGGAGGTCTAGTGTGGCTGAGAAGGTAATTAGATGGTGATCAGTCCAGGATTGAGGGGCATTCTTGGTAATGGTGATATTACAGTTCAGGGTGGCGACCCAGTCAACGGTCCTTCCTTTGGTGTGGGTAGGGGGTAACCGCTTTTTGTATCAGTCCATGATCCTTCAAAGGGGCTGCTACTGATTGGGCATGTTTATCATCAATGTCATTAAAGCCAAGATTGAAGTTGCCCAGCAGCAGTATTTATGCAGGTTCTTTGGTGGTGTTGGCTAAGAGGCAGGTTAGGTCTTCCTCGAAGGTTCCTAATGGACCTGGCGGTCTCTACACCAGGTAGATGGTGAGTGTGTGGTTGTTGGATAGAGGGAGTTTAGCTGCGAGTATCTCGCATGATTGGTAAAATGGAGAGGGGGTGAGTCTAATGGATAAGTCGGATTTGGAAATAATGGCTAGGCCGCCACCTCTAGCGTTTGGTCTTTCAACTCTAATGACTGTCTGGTACGGCTACCATAAGGGCTGGTCCTGCTGCATGGTGGAGCCAGGTCTCAGTTATGGCAAGCAGGTCTAGGTTCTCATTAGTTAGGGTATCTGCAATATAAGTGGTGTGGGCCAACAGTGATCTGTTATTGATAAGAAATACTGATGGGGATAGGGTACTTTTAGTTCAGGTGTTAGGGGGTTGTTTAGTCATGGGTGTCTTCCTTCTCGAGAGAGTCTTCATGCTAGTGGAGACATGTGCAGAGGTCAAGTTGTTGGTCCTATTTAGCTGTGCACGTCTTGTTGGAGAATCTGAAATTTGTCAATAAATCTAATATTGGACCAACGGAACAGGGAATAGCTAATCACAACATTTATTTATTTATCTATATCAATACATGTACTGTTTGTTGATTTCTAAAAACCTTTATTTTCATATCAAAATTTCATAAAATATAAAATCAAACATTTTATCAAAAACAACTATCTGCATCATACATTCATACTGATTTACTCCTACCACTCTTTCCACTTCCTACTTTGTTATCACAACACAAGTCTTGTTGTCTCATGGCCACCTTCCTGGATGGCCTCCAATTACTTATTTTTCACAGTAATCAACAAAAGTCCTCTATCAAATTCTGTGATGGTTCTGCCTGAAATTTGGGCAGCATTGCGTGTGGGTAGTCTTTTAGTACAGTTTATTTTAGGTTCATAGAAGCGGGGCAATCTTGATCTAAGTCTCATATTTCTGTCTTTAGGTGGGCATGCTGCCAACAGAGCAAAGGTCATTATGGAGAGGAGGCCGATTATAAGTAATGTCTGGAGCCTGGCATGCGCTAAAATTGCTTTGCAGGCATGGGCTAAAATTGGAGGTGTGTCAAATACATGTAACAATTGAGACACAACAAATAGGTCTGACAGAGATTCTGCAATTTTACCAGTGCAATTTAGGAGAGCAGACAGACTATCTTCAGGCATGTGCATTTAAATTGTGCAATTGCATAGAGGGCAACGGGGAGGGGGAGGTCCAAGTGCAACCAGTTGGTGGAGACTGGGGTAAGTGCAGACAGAGCCATTCTCTAGAGTTATTTCGAAGTGCCTTGAGGTTGGGTGGGTGTAGGGCCCTGAGGCAAGTGCGAAAGAGGACTGGCAGGCGTGCCCGGGACCTGAGGGACTCGGAGGTACACCAGGTGGGCAGTTAGCAAGCTGTAAGGAAGAGGGAGATATGGAGAGAGCAGAGAGCTGGGGTTTAGCAGGAACTTAAAAAGGTGAAGCGCAAGGCGGAGGGCGGCAGTGAGGCTATTCCAGAGGGAGGCACCTGCTGAGGATAAGGATCTCACTCCAAATATCTGCTTGGAGAACAGTCTCACTCGCAGATGGTTGGAGGTAGATGAGCGCTGGCCTCATGAGGGACAGTATTTAGGTAGGCAGCGTCGCAAGTAGGTAGGTCCCTAGGTAGTGTGTATCTGTAAACTGCGGGGAGTGCTTGGTGAGAGAGTGCAGGGAGTGTGCCAAAAAGAAGGCCAAGTGTGTAGCAAGAGAGATTAGAGGCAAGCTGCAATGGTTTTTCACATATCCATCCCGCTGCATCGTAGCACACACCCACAGTTCTGCAATTGCTGTATATATTTTAGTTTACAGTTTTACTACAAAAATCCAAAATAAATGCAAAAAAATCTGCAGCTTGAAAAGACAGAAGCAATCCCAAAACAATACAAAAAGTTTCTTTTTTGCTATCAGTTCTGTTCCACCATTCAGCTCCTTCCCGCTGGAATGCAATACCCCTTTTACTAGTGAAGCCCTAATGCTTGCGTCTCTGTGCCACATTCCCTGCACTACCGTACCCACCCAACACATCCCCACACTCATGCCACCAAGCCAACCCCTGTGTCTTTCAACATGCGCCCATTGAGTGGAGCACCGCTCCCTCCCTCACCCCCCAGCGCTACGCCTCAGCAATAATCCCTTGCATCAGGAATTTGATGCTCTGATCAGTATTTTCATTCTAAAGTATGTAACTGAATGTACACATATTAGCTGGGTAGTGTGGGTGAGGTGGGGGACTATAAGGGGGGAGGATGGGGGTGAATGCTGCCCATGGGAGAAGGAGGGAAGCTGGTCATATGGTACCCACCCTGTTGGGCGTGCAGGCCAATGCATGTATGCATGGAGAGGTGCCCCCCTGCTCAAAGGCTGGGAAACATTAACCTTACTGTAGGAATTTAAAAATCCTAAAATTAATGCATGTCTAATTGCCCTCGTGTTATGCTGCATGTAATGCCAGCATGCCCTTATTTGTTAGTGCAAATACAACATGTCCTATCACTGCTAACCTCTCTCCCCACAACCAGAGCAATGCGGCCCATTCCATAGCCCTCAGAAGGTTGATCTGGCAGGGATACGATGACATGGCCTGGGTTGCACGCAGACCTAGGTAGCAGGCGCACAACCCACTGAAATATCCTCACGGCTATTTTTGTTTTTTCTTTTTTTTAATTAAGCGCAATTGGGACAAAGACTCCCCCTGTGAAACTTCCCTGAAGAGCGAGAGACTCAGACAGTCTAATCTGCAGCAGTCTAGGGGTGCCCAGAAACAATGGGTTCTGATTGGGAGGCAGCTGCAGTGACTGACCCAGCTGGAAGCGAGGTACGTTGGAGATGGCTACTGGCCTTTCACTACAGTGACTAAAGCTCTATCGTGCATACATTTAACCAAAAGATAAGATCAAGATATTTATATAGCGCTTATGCTGGGCTCTGCATATATCCAAGCGCTTTAAAATAGATGTTACCCAAAAGATACAGCTGTGCACAGTTGCAATATGCCCTGTGTAGGTGCTACATTTAAAGATCTGGAAGTGAACACGGTCTGTTTTTGCCGAATTTTGGTGTTTAAATTTACACGCAGTAATGTCACTATCACATAACAAAGCCCAAATGTGTGGTAAGCGGATGGGAGTGGTTGTTAAACGGGGGGGCTTAATAGCCAACACTGCAGCCTTTGCCTCAATGCTTTGGCACACTCTGACAAACTACCACCCCACTTACAACAACACCCCTACCAGTCAAATGCGCCAAGGAAGCCAGCAGCATTCGCTGAGGCACACCACAATAAACCTCACTTGTGCTCGTGGCTCAGACTATCACTCCAGAGACCACGAATAAAGAGACCAGGCCACCCACATCGGACAAAGGACGCTGCACCCGAACTACATTAAAGCAAACGGTACGTATACCTTAGACAACGTCTGTGGACACACGCCGCAGGCACGGCCAAACATCCGTGCACCGTTGTACACAGCTATGGCTTATGCCAAACTGGTCTAGTAGCGCACATAAACATCCTCACTGAAACACCTGAGGTACCTAAACACCTCTGCCACTAGCATATAGCGACTACCAACAAAAATAAATTTGTTATAGCTAGGCACACTTCGAAGCATCAACAATAGCACTCCATCCCATCCCACCAACAGCACCCACCCATGTGCCTGACCCTGGGCTGCTTAGTGCAGCCTAGCCAGCCACCTAAGTCTTATGCCAGCAAAAATGCACACAAGCGTCTCTTAAACTAAACTCTTAGAACCTCCACCACATTGACTTCTGTCACCGACAGCATTCATCCATAAATCCCATTGAGGCCATACAAATGGATAAGACAAAACAATACAAGACAATTTGAGTGGGACCCCCCACCAGTTCTGAAAATGGCAGCCAAATGCTGTGAATAACCTGCTGTACACCTGCATAAGGCCGGAACATGCTAATTCACCATACAAAAATTGTTATTCGCGATGACCCCCGGGCTCAAATTCTTTACCCCTCTTCCTAGAACCCATAACCCCTTAGTTTCCCCTTTGGAAGCGTTCTAATACAGTTGAGCCTACTGTGCAAATCGAGGTAGTGACATCACTTTTCTGAGGAACGACAGGAAAACCCTGGTGGTACACACGTCTGGCAACCAGGGCTGGCAGAGTGGGTTTCTCTGTAGCCTCATTCACAGTTTACAACATGAACAGCCCTGACTGCAGCCTTTAACTGCTGATGCCCAGGCCGTCTTTGCTTCTTAGTGATCCGCCAATGGCTAAATGCAGAACCATGCGGCCGGAGTCCTATTCACAGGCTCACCACATGGCCAAGATTGCCTTACCCTGGTGAAATCACATTGTATTCTAATGGCTAAGTGAACTTGTGTGCTGACGTCGAGGGCATGTAGAAATAGGGTAGATTTAATTGCTAAGTGAGTGCTATGTACAACGCCCACCTACCTGAAGTAAGCCTGTCTGGTGGGATGCTCCACAATAGAATACACCAGGGCCTCGGCCGCCCCCCTTTTCCTTTCTTCTAGAGTGGGAGCTGTGCTTCCCTGTGATAAATATGTGCCTCCCATTATTAAAAAGTTGCACTACTTTGTGTTAACTTGCCCCTCTGCCCTGCAGTCTGAATGTGCAACATTCGCCACACCGCCTTAGTACTTAATGAGGTGGCACCCCCCCACCAGCTCTGGAGATGGAGGCTCAAATGCCGCAAATATCATGCTACACGCCCGCATAAGGCCGGACAATGCTTTTTGACCATGCTGTTTAGCTAACCCCCGACAAGCAACTGCCTCAGCCACGTGACCTGGGTAGCAACAAGCCACCTATCAAAGAGGAGTGTGGGGGACCATCGATTCACTCGCCCCACCCCAATATATGAACCTGCAAATCCAACAACCAGCCAATCACCTGCTATCCCCCTGGACCGCTGCTACTGACACTACATGGAAGGATGCTCTGCTCAGTCTGACGCTGCTTATACCATTGTTAATGGTATACAATGAGGCTCACCCAAGCCTGCTGCACCCAAACCGTGGGATGCGGGTACAGGTTTGAGTAGCGAGTTTATACTCTCCACTGTCCCTGTGTTCCCTTAAAAATTCACAAATCGGCTTAATGCCACCGATATGGGCTACTACCTTCGTATGCTGGTCCGAGGCTCCCGCCCTATCCGTTCAATTCTGATGCCCGTACTACTGCCAATTCTGAGTTGTGATGCTGCCTGATTGCGCCCACAAGGGGGCGGGGGCATAGGCGGCAGTCCTGTGGATCCATTGACAAGGGAGAGGTCCGGCTTACCAGGCCCAACCTGCTGTTGGCACTGTGGGCAAAGGCAGTGCTGCACAAGGAGCCCCTGCTCCTCACCCCCCTTCACACTTACCAACGTGCACCACAGACCTCCCCGCCTCCAATACAACTAACAGGACGCGTCACAATCGAGGAGCAGGACCCAAAGAGGCTGCCCCTAAGCACCGGCTACCCTTATATGGGGCCTCCTTGGCTGTGGCTCTGCCCAGCGTCGCCCCCTGATCACGCTAGCCTCCTCCCCGGGCAGTGAGTTTGGAGGTCCCTGCACCCAACCCACCCGTCTGCAACGGCGCTGGAGCCTGACATTTCCGTATGGGCTCTAGCAATAGATGCAACTACCCGGAAGGATGCAACTGCAACCCTGCCTTGTCAACTGGGCCCCTCATCATAATTACTTCCCTCCAGATACTTTTTACTTTAATCAATTTCTAATGCACATCCATGAAGCCTGAGGCATGAGGGCGCATACAAGACAAAGCAGACATAGTAAACATAAAGTAATCAGATCATCAAGAAGTAAAGAACCATGGTAAAAATGAGAGTAAGAGGTCAGTAAAAGAGCCGGGTCTTAAGGGCCTTCTTGAACAAGGTTGATAGGATACTGTCTGAGAATGTGTGGAAGAGAGTTCCAGAGTTTGGGTGCCGCAATGTAGAAGGCCCCATTCTCGAACCTCTTGAGTTTACAGCATGGGAGTACTAGCAGATTCTGGTTGATTGACCTTAGAGCCCTATAGTTGACCTTATCAAGGATGTGATCTTGCAGGTATTTGGGCATTATGCCAAGTCTATATTTATAGACTATCGTCCATAGTCTAAATTTAAAGTGGGCCTTGATAGGCAACCAATGTAGGGTGTATCGTGTAGCTGAGACATGGTCACGACGGGCTAAACTTATAGTTAAATGGACTGCACCCTTCTGGACTTTTGGCCTCAATTTTTCCCAGACCGACAAGGAGGCTAATGCAATACTCAAACTTTGCACCACCTATGGCTCTGGCAATTGTTTCGGCAATTGCTTATGAGATAAAAGGTCTCGGGTGGGCTAGCAGTTTCAAGTAATAAAAGGAAGCAGCGATAACGCTGCTCAGGTGATGTCAGGGTACCAGAGGTGCCAGGCAGATGTACAGACTAACCAGCGTGCGAGGGACTAGTGTTTTGCCCTACAGAAGTCTTCATCCTTTTCATAGGAAGAAACCTTCCAGGACCACATTTCCCAGCACACCCGGCGGCAAGAACTACACTTCACAGGCCACATGGGGTGTGGCGAGCCAGCGCGCATGCGCGAAGCTCCGAGCACGGGGCTTGTGCTCAGAACTTCATCGTGAGCGGTCGCATCTTTCAGAGCTCCAGCCTGAGGGGATTACGCGAGGGGCCACGCCCCACGGATCATTTAAACCGGCCCCTCGAGACACTCATATAAGTGGCGCATGCATGCCCAGCTGGGGGAGAGACGAGTTAAAGGGGAATCATGCGCAGGGGGTTAACGCCCACACTCTTAAGCCCCCCTGCACACGGCTAAGTTAAGTACTATGCACAGTTGCACTGGATGGTGTTTAATTCATGAGGCAACGTTAACTTTCGAGTTTCACATTAACACATGCGAGTGTGGCAAATTAACAGCGCTTGCGGTTAATCTTCGTAGGCCACGTGCGGCTCCCGCATGTCACGCCCAGAACCCAAAAACAATGCCGGAGCGTCTTTAACCTCGTGCGGTTCTTTTAAACGCACGGATTGACGATCAGGAAACACTGCCGGCTCAAAACAGTACTAGTTGAAGCGTGAGGACGTTTCAGCCTTATGAGCCCTATTCTGGTGTGAGGGTCGGGGGGACAAAGACACGGCAGGGGCCCCGCGTGTCTTACACACTAATCTCCATGTTCTGGAGAATGGGACAATGAGCATGCATGTGTGAATGATTGCTGTGTCACTGTACTTCAGAGCTTCAGGGAGCATTGCCTAATTTTTGCTCTTTTTGCAGCGATTGATCGCTTCTGATACAGACCGGACCTGGAGTGCGCAGGCAGGTGGCCAGCACTCAAACCCAGAGCTAAGTGCCCTATTCTTTTGTTTGGATTCACCCCCAAATGGGTGTGGCAATGCATGAGTGAATGTAATGTCATAATTTGGTTTTGAATGACTTTTTTCCTATTCTTCCCGTGTCCTATCCAATACTGTACCCTGCAACCTCAATCCGGTATTCCTACTTCCCCGTACCCATCCAACCAGCGTTCCCTAACCCTCTTTCCCCGCTGGGGTTGCGGATGTCTGCGTAAGCCCTCGCTTGCAGGTGCCAAAACCTCAGAGGGGGTGGTTGGTTCGTGCCACTCCTGCGCCTGGACTCCTGGAGCCCTGACAGGTGAGTTGAGTGAGTGGGTTGAGGGAAAATTTCCACTGAGCCTAGCCTGAATGATTAATAAATGGGGTCCAGTTTGGAGAGATGATTGGGGTTACCCACTATCATCAACTCTGTTTTGCTTTTGTTCAGAGCAAGGTTGTTCCCCATCATCCAATTTTCAATCAATGAAAAGATTCTATTTAGCTTGTGTTCGTCCTTGGAGTGCACTCCAGAGAATTGGACTAGATCCTGTGTATCATCAACGTAAGGTGACCCCTTCCTCCTCGCATCTTGAAAAAGGGAGCTGTATAAATATTATAAAGACAGGGAGAGGTACTGGCTCCCTGGGGTACCCCGAAGAGCACCGGAATTGGAGCAGCTTTGGAGTCCCCGAGGCAGACTCGACTCTGCCTATTCGCCAGAAAGGATTTAATCCACAATGCTGCAGAGGATGAGAAATTGGCGACCTCTATTCTGGATGTCATCATGGAGTGATCAACCAAGTCGAATGCCGTGGACAGATCCAACAAAACAAGAAGGGAGGCAAGACCTTTATCCATGCTTGTTAGAAGACGTGACTTGAGATCCAAAAGGGAGGTCTCAGTGCCATAGCCATGTCTAAAACCAGACTGGTAGATAGTCAAGATGGGATGCTGGTCCAGATGGAGACCAATTTGCGAGTAAGCTACGTGGTCCATGATATTAAGAAGAAATTGAGTGTTAGTGATTGGTTGATAAATTAAGCGGGTTTTCAAGGGCCAGCCCGGGCTTCTTAATACTGTTTTGAGATTGTCGGGAATGCAGCCCTCTAGTAAGGATGCATTTACAAAATTACAAATTGCTTTTAGCAATAGGGGGGACAAGATATTATAATAAAATAAGAGCAGGGAACAGCCTTAAATTTAGTAGCCTTAAGTTGTTCAATGATAATCTTCAACTCAGCCTCAGAGATTGGGTGGAAATTAAATTCAGTGACTACTGGGTTTCTAGAAAAAGGTTTGTTATGGACAGAGTCCGGTTGGCGGCCTGTTTCAGGACAATATCAGCTCTGATGCCCAAGAGTTTGCTATGCATTCCATTTTTGACTTGTTGGCACCAGTTATTGTCTGAGGTTGGCAATTGTCCCTGAGGTTCAGGGGTGGATTCTGAATCTTTCAAGATCTTAAAGTTCTTTTGTGTCTGATTTGGCATTATCAATCTGAAGATTGTGGTAAGTCTTCTTCGCTGCCGTTAGCTCCTTTCTTTAGGATTTTGCGGCTGATTTATACCCTTCGTGAGAGGGTATGTTAGGATTAGATTTCCAAAGGTGGAATAACTTGGAGGTAAGGGATTTGGACTTTTGCAATTCCTTTGTAAACCATAAATTGCTTCTATTTGGACCTAGAGATTTTTTGGATTTGGCAGGAGCCAAATAAGACAAATACTAACAAGGTTATCAATGAGGATGGATGACATATCTGTTAAAGAATGGTGGCTGGTGAAATTGATTGCAGGGTCTAGTAGAGTTCAATTTTATCCTGGGTGATGTGTTTGGAGTTGCACGTGGTGATAACATTAGACTGATGTTTTTACATTTTTTCGGGGAATGGTACCATGATGGAGAAGTGGACAAACGAATGGTCTGACCAGGGACATGGCATGACCTGGGTATTGTGAGAAGGGACATTGAACGAGGAGACCCAGTCCAAGGTATGGCCTGATTGGTGGGTGGAAGCGTGGATTTGTTGCTCGAAGACTAAATCTGAGAGGGTTGCCTCTAATTCAGCGGCTAGCGGGTCGTCACTGTGGCCTAGCCAGTAGTTAAAGTCTCCAAGGAGAATGAACCGGGTTTCAGGCTTTAAAAGTGATGACAGGTAATTAGAGAGGGTAGCGATAAAGTTGAATGAGAGTCAAGGCGGACGATAAATGTACCGTTTCCTAGTAGACCGCCCTAAAAGGACCACAGGGAAATGTGCATAGTTTGTTATAAACACTCGGACAGGACAGCTACTTTAGCGAAAACCGTATAAGGCCCCATGCCCACCCTCTAAACGACATCTGGTTTCTTCCAGGCATGATTTAAATGAACCCATCTTTGAAAATGTGGACTTAGAAGAGCATAAGGCAATGTACAGAGATGTAAGATGCCAATCCCTAGACTGGAGCGATGTATTGTCTGTCTCCTACCTCGTAGTGGCAACGAACTTGGCGCTTAAAGGCATGAAGTCCCCCGAGACATGCACTCCTCAGCCTCGCAGTAGGGTAGCCAGAGATTGATCCAGCCATGGCAGCCCCCCCAAGCAAGACCGAAGAACACATTCACTAACAATAGCCACTGGGCCAAAGAAAAGGCCCTAGGCAACACACCCTCAACCCCGCCACGAACTGTAGAATTGACCATGGGTGGCCATATGCCGCAGGCGCCCGCACCCTGCGAGTTCCCTGAAAAAACAACTTTGAAACAAAAAGGAAACCAAACCACTGTGCCTCCATGTTCTCGAGCAAATGCTCATTTGACATTGAGAAATACTGAGGCATATTAAAATGCATTGTTTATACAACAGTAATGTTCCTGCACGTTAGTGTGTTGTAAAGAGATAAAAATGTTAGCATAAAGTCTACTTTGACTGATGACCCGTACTACAACGTGATTGTAGGCCTAAGCACTTTAAACCCTTGAACGACATCCATTGGTCCCGAAATTATTCACCATTTCGCACCATACCTCTTCCCTCTTAAATGCTGTGCGGCCTTCAGTATACTTGGCGCCGTGCTTCAGAAAAACACACAAGCCCTACATATTGCATCTCTGTGCAAAACCCCCACTGCACTAATCCTATAACCCTACCACAGTCAATCATTAATCTTAGAAAAGCACAGAAAGCATCGGCCCAACTGCCGCCGCCATAACCATCCACCTGTCAACATTTTTGTGCAGTTCTCCAAAAAAGATCCTGTGAACTGGTGTTTCAAGGGGGTTTTGCCACATAATTGACCAATCTGACCGACAAAACAGCCCACATATGAAGCTGCAGTCCATGGATCACTGCCCCTTACATTTGGCTTGTTGGCCTTTCATTTTGCCATATCCGCGATGTGAATCCTTTCTGGCGTGATTATCTTAACTGTGTGCGCTAATTGCAGCTATTGCCCAGGCAAGGGATCTAATCTCAATGAATCCCTGAATCAAGTGCCTCAACCCACCGGCAACATAGCACAAAGCCACGTACCTTAATACAAATCACCACCTTTAACAGCAGCGAAATCTGGGTACAGCAGGGAAAAACCTGGCACCACGGAAGGTCTGAGGGGCGAAAGACCCGGGAAAGATGTGATATAGCAGGGTGATCCCCCATTTAACACCCCACCCCCTCTTGTGGACACAGCATGTCAAATATCACCTTACATAATAACCACAGACACCATTGCAAAGTGTTTGGAAACAGAAGGTCACAGTTTTATTTGGAGCAACATAAAATGAGACTCTCCTAGCCACATAGTAAAAGTAATACACATTTCCAGGATGACCCGTGTCAATGCCTGTCTGCCCTGGAGCATAAGCGGACATACCCTTCTGGTTCTGACTGCCAGTAAACTTTGTGGTTTCCTTGTGAATTCATCCAATTAAAGAACACATCAAGTTGAACCTCAGTGCCATTCCAACTCATGAGGACATCATTGATAGAACAATGCCAACTAGTGATGCTATGTCATAAATGGGTTATTGTCTGTGTAACCAGTAAGACACTCAAAGTTGTCCACGTGGAGGCCATGTCTGGGCCAAACGTGGCCCCCATGGATGGCCAGAAATTCCACAAAGTGAACAGACACGCCGATAGCAGCAATAGGGTCACTGTTAAAGTACCTGCATTGGAAAGAGGAACGCCCTATGACCTTGTTGCCAGGCACCCCCTCCCCCTAAAACCACCCTGTGGTCCTGCTTGAGGAACGCTTGTCCTGCTCGCTGTTAGGTTGGGCCCCCAGTTCCCAGCAGAAGGTGGAAGGCCATTGATGGCCCCCCGCCCCAATTTGCCAATGACAACCTGGCCTTACCTGCAAAAACGTCCTGATATTGTTTGGTGATCAGTGAGGGTGCTGCAAACATGGGTGTACCTTGGGACTGAACCCACTCCTGTTGTGACTTAACTGAGGTGCTTTTCTGTTGTGCCCATTCTAGGATCTACTCTCCGACACCTGCTTGTGGTCCCACTTCATGAGTGGATCATTCTCTTACCTCTTCTAAAACCACTGGTCCCTCAGAAGCCACACAAAACCCCTAACCTTCTCTGTTCCTCTTTTGTGCACTTGCTGTATTTGTATAGTGCAGGCCCCTGGTCGGTTAGCGTCTGAACTGTGCTTTCTACCATGATTTTGAAATTCTCCAGCCAATTCTCCAAGTTTTCTGTGTGCCTTACCCTCTTTTTGGCCTTCACCATTTCCCTACCTCCATTGCCCTGCAACGTGCCATGACCATGAAAATATCAAACCTCCTGTTCCAAATGTCGGCCTTTAGCTGCTCTGGAACATAACAACTCAGGTAGTTATCAGTGATGGTTGGGAGTCTATTGTTGGCTCTTTTGCCGTAAACTTACACCAGACAGGGAAGTTCACCTTTGGAGGACCCTGCTGGCCGTTCAGAGCAAACCTTCCACACCCCTGTGCTTGCGCCGTTGGTTGTGTCCCTGCCCTTGTCTGACCATAACCTGCAAGCACTAACGACAAGGCAAGAGGCAGACCATTCCCTCCTTGCAGTAAACTGATAATAATGTCAACTTGCTTAATTAGATACAACTCTCCCTCCAAGCTCAGGGCCTTGTCCGCGGATATTGCCTCCCCACCTGCTCAGGATTGTGTCATCCGAAATAGCACAGTTCAGGGATGAGTAAGCAGTTGTGGCCGCCAGCACCCCCTTAGACATCAGTGAAGGCCTGGCAATACGTGCGATTACAGCAGCAAATTCATCCTCCAATTTCTACTTTGTCCTCCGTTGCCAGGGACCACCACTCATCTTTGTTTGTCTCTTGCTATTCCACACTGGTGTTGGGGCTAGGGGATATCATGACTTTTGTGCTGTTCGCTTCCCCCTCCATGAAGAGGTGCTCCAATTTTTGCCATTGCTGCTTCCCAACCTATCGTTCTCTCCAAAGAGACAAATCTTGCCCATTGACAGGCTTGTTGCTGATGCTCCCCCCGACCTCCTCCTCGATTAGCCCTTCTAGCTTGGTGTCATCCACTATCTCGTGGCCCGGGATTCCTGGCTCAAAGATAATGACTCCTGTTGGGAATGCATAGAGGTCAAGGCCTGCTATCCAAACATTAACACTACCCCAGCAGTCCCTCCCTACCCTTATGGCTGCCAGAGGAGGGGCTTAGGTGGAGGGCAGTCATTGGCTCGGGGCAGTATGACCAAAAGATCAGTGATTAGTTTTTAGGAGAAAGACAGTTCAGACATGAAACTGAAACTGATTTTTTCTTTACTGAGGATTCCCAGCCCGACGACGGGGAATATTCATGAGCATGTGAATCCATGCCAGACCCCATGCTGGAGAATAGTTGTTTAGAGGTGAAGTCTTCTACCTTCTTATCCTATAACAAAAGGAGTGGCTATGTTTTATTCTCTATTGTTGGTTGTGATTTATTCAATTCATCTCACCATTCAGAAATGTTTACCTTGTGCTAATTACATAATCTCTTGGGATTCGTTTTGTTTAATTGAGGCTCCTCCAGGTCTATAAGCAGTGATGTTCCTATTGGGATAAAAACAGACCGAAGTAAACTCCATATAATAGTTAAACGGCTTATTTTTGACCAATAGCCGGCACAGTTTTCATGTTCTAAAAATGGCTATACACTCTTATATTCTATGTCTTTTGTACATATTCACTATTTATTAATGGTTTATATTGTCATTAGCGTATTTAAAAGAAGAGAAAAATCTTACTTGTCAGTTGTTAGGGTTTACTTTGGCAGGAGCTCTGTTGAGCACCCTCATACCCAGCTTGCATAAGAATCAAATATTGTTACGTCCTCTGGCCTTGTTTTTATCCAGCTCGAAAAGATTTTGCAAAATGTGCTGTTGCGCGTGGTTGTTGATTACGCGTTACATTAGAGAATTTCAAGTTAGTTTTACAATTTGTAATGGATTATCAACAATTATTGCGGACGGGACGTTTTCTTTTTGGAAACTTTTTTCTTTTTCTTTCGCATTGGTTGAAACCTTGCTTGTGAGGTCGGGTTTCCTTTGAATTCACGTTTACATAGCGGGGAGATACCCATTGGACACCCCACCTCCTTTGGCCAGTAGCATACATAAGAAAGAATGACACAGACAACGTTGTAAATCTAGGTGAGGGTTTGATTTTTAAGCTGTAAATTAAAAAATAACCCTGCCCTGGACCTATGCAGAATATTGCCTCTTAATAAAGATTTTGTTAAAACAGTGTGTAAGAGACCAATACATTAAAGAGTAGACACATGTTATAAAGGAGTAGAAAATAAAGTATCACCTTTTGTTGTGTGGATGATCTAGTGTCCATTTCCAAGGACTTCTCTTCTAATTCCGGGAATGAATTGGTCCTGGTCAGAGCCACCAGCGATGCCTGCAAATGATGTATTGCCAACTGATTGTGTCTCTGCGTGCCTTGCAACTGTTCTACAATTCAATAAAACAGGAGTTCAAGGCACCTACTCTATAGCCATCACATCTAAGATACATATAGAAACTGATCAGTGGGTGGGCCAACTTCAGCATTATTACTCAAAGTTATGCAGATGAATGAAATCTGGAATGGAAAGTGGAAGGTAGAGCTGCAATTTATCCCTATCCACTTTCCCTCCAACCTCATCGCTGCTCCAACTTCTCCGATCTACTCTTACAGGCGCCAGCCTTATAGATTGTTCACTAAATATTGGTCAATGACTGCACTGAAACGGTCTTTTAAACAGTGATTCTCTGCTCGTAAAGATGTTATTGCAATTGTGCTTTATCTATTTGTATGACAATCCTCTTCATACACTAAGCACAACGAATAATACATCCATTTATTTGGGGATAAAAAACACAATTAGGCATACAAAATTGTAGCACTGACAACTTATCTATTAAAATTAAAAAATAATGTAGGTGTTAACCCCAGTGTGAAAAGGTTACATTTCTCCGTTTCTAAAGTCCAATTCATCAGATTCATTGTGATGTTGCAGGTCCGCCAAATGTGAAGCCTGAAAAATAAAGCAGTAATGAACAGCTTCTAACAAACATTAGCTTTGATTCATGTAGTCATGGTATGACTTACTAATATAAATAGTATTTAAAAGTATTATTGTTTGAAGTAAGTCTTAATCATCCCAGCTTTTCGTGTATGTACTAGATAGAGATAAAGTGCCCCAGAGCCTACAATGAGGATCAGAATTAAAACAGGAATGCGTTTTAAGACATATGTAAAGTCGGTGCAGGGGCTGAGACACTCAAAAGTCACATTGCTAAGGTGTGGGGAGTTGTATAGGAGTTAACTATTGCATACTGTGAGGGTCTAGGAGTAAGGGACGGACACAAAGGTGGCATGTTAATTGACAAATACTTTTATTTACAAAATTAAAGTAAAAATTGGAGGAAATCCTAGAAAACCCCATCTCTAAGAGGGGTTTCCCTGCCTCACCAAAACTAGATTATGCAACTGTTGATGTCAGAATGTTCCAAAGTAAAGTTTGGCGTCCTGTGTCCAAATCCTACGCTATCCCTCACCAACTAAACTTAACAAAAGGTGATAAGGGAAATGTCTTTTGGCTATCCGCCTGCAGCCCTGTGTTGCAGTTCAAACATAAACAATCCAAAAAGGTGCAGAAGAAAAAACACAAAGTTCTCAAACTAAAGACCAAGAGATGCTTCTTTCCTGTTCTGGTGCTGTTCACAACTCGTAGGGGTAATGACTCCCTTGCCCTGGTGTTCGGCAGAATCCTGTGCAGTTCCCTTGGGGAGCACTACAGAAGATTAAGACTACAGGTATGAGCAATAAAATCCCCTTTGGTATCAGTCTGTACCACAAAGATTTAGTTGGTAGCTGTGGTTAAGCAGTCAGACTTATCTCAAGAGGGAGATGAGCAGTATTCAGGGTTACACAATAGGACTATAATACTATGGCACAAGGAAACACTGACCAAAGCTTTGTATTAAAAAGAATACATATTTATTTTACACACTTCTAGTTCAACACATTAATCACAGTTTTCAAAGCAAGTTAAAAAACAGTCAAGAAAAGTATACACAACTCCCAGGTTAAATTATAGACAAGTTTGAGTCAGAGTGAAAACTGAGCAAAACGGCACAGTGAAAACCAAACACAATGGCACTATATTAATTTTTCACAAGGGAGGGAAAGAGTAAGTTATACAGGAATATATTCTTAGGCACCCTAGCAACACTTCCCCCTAAGTGTGTGAACAAGTTTAGACACAGCAATACTTTAGCATGTAGAGTACTTAAATGAAAACCGAGCAAAAGGGCACTTCACAAGTTTTACAAGTGGGAAGAAAAGGGTGGTTATAAGAATAGGTGCACCAATACAGTTCTTGTTGAGAAACAATCTAAAGAAGGCAGTTCTAACAGATTCAGCCAGAGTCAATAGGCCTGTGCCGGAGTCAGTGGTACAGGGCAAAGAGCCCAGGAGTAAAATGTTCTTGTAGCTGCCGTCAAGTCTTTGTTAAACGATTCGTAACGGTGATGCAGAAGGTGAAAGACAATGTTAGAGGATAGGGGCGGCCAACCCAACAGGTAGGTAAAGGATTTAAAACAACTTTAGTGCTACCAAACGAAAAGGGAGGCCTGGTGGAACAAAGTACCTTAATATGAAGAAGAGGCTCCTGCGGTGGCGGTTGTTCCTGGCAGTTCCTGCAGTTCGGGAGATCCAGCAGAGGAAGAGAGACTCATCATGGAGGAAGGTTTGAGTTACTGCACTGCCAAGGGATGAAACCAGCCGCGGTGCTGCCAAACGGAAAAAAAGGTACGCTCCTTTAAGTCGCGGTCCGGGTGGACGGGTGCCTGGCTATCCGGTCTCCAAGTGCTGAGCACTGTCGATTTGACCAAGGCAAGTCGAGGAAGGCGATTGGCAAACTGGTTGGCCCCACCAGCTCAAGGGAAGAAGGCTTTCAGGTGAAGATCTTCTCTCGTCGTGTGGAGAAAAGTGGTGAGATGCTGTAGCAGGGCTTTACCGGTGGTTCAGTTGATGCAGATGTCTTTGGCTTCTCTCCTCTTCGGCTTCTTAGTTCTAGTGGCGACGTCTTGCTCTTCCAGTCCTCAGGACCCTGCGTTTATGCAAAAAGATCCCCATTCATACAGCCTAGCTGTCACTCACACAGTGGAGTGGTAATCCTGGCGGGAGACCCTCCAGCCTATCAGGGCAGATTGCGACATGGGTTGCTGAGGCAACCCTGTCCAGGGGTCCTAGTCCCCTCCCACACAGTGGACCCACCCCAGACTCAGTGGCGCCGAAATGAGGGCTTCCTGGCAGAAGCCTGCCAAAAGGACGAAGAAAGGATCCCCGACCTGGGTTAGGATCGTTGAGAAAGACACGAGATTTATATCAAAGTTCTGGCAAATAAAACCTACCGGAGTAAAGTTAATAAAAAATAACCCAGCGGTATGTTAGTGGCTGTCAGTAAATGTGGTAGCTTCGAACAATGGGAAAATCCCAAAGGCAAATATTTGCGGTTGAATATTTTCGGTAGAAACCACTGCCACAAGCCAGAAACATTTGAGAGAGGGACTGTACGGTACCCTCTCGAAAATGAACATAAGGGAAAAACTATTAACCCTTGCCAGCACCTCCATAGTAAGATAGGTTGTACTGGTTTTGTTCATAAAGAGTGACTAGTAAAGTCAATGGGGACTTTACATGTCCTGGAAGACAGTAGTCAGTCCCAGGGTATGGAGTCTGTTTGGGGGTCGCTACGACACCCTGTGTCACTTCACGGAGGGTGCTGTGTAACACATGTGAATACAGATAGTTCCTATGAGGGTGAGATAAACCCCATAGACATTAAACACAAAAAAATAGCCTAGAACACACATAGCAAATATGCCTAAGAGTGGGAACAAAGGGTCACACTCTTAGCAGGAGAAAAAAACAAACCCTTCAAATCCAGCAAAGCTGCTGGGGGACTCTTGTAGGTAAGGGAAATTAGCCATAGAATGAGAATTCTCCCTAACACCTGGCTCTTTAGAATGTTCAACAAATCACAACACCTGGGCCAATGGCTCACTTTCGGAAAGAAATCTCTGGGCAAGAACTGCTCAGAACACAAATGCACTCACCCCAGTGGTGGATCAGAAGGGTTTCAGAAAGCTAAATAGAGTAGTTAATATTACCAACGTTGATAAAACACAACTTCTAAATTGCCAAAACAAGACGAACAATTGTTTGGTATTGCAACTGTAAGGTATTTCTCCCAATGTGTTTTTTGGAAAAGGGGGGGAAGCAGCAACCTGTCAGAGACCTGATTATGGGGTTACTTACACTTTACTGCACACATGTGCAAATGAAAACCCAGGGGGATGATTGATGCACCCTACCATGAAGGCCTATAGCACACCTACATATTTGCGGGCTGCACTGAGGGTGAATTGGCCCTCCCCTATGGCAGGTCAGTCCTGATGACTGACGGAGGTACCGGTGCACCTGGTTAAATAAATAGTCTTCTTTCATTTGATAAGCTTGAAAAGCCTTTTTATATAAATTAATTTGTAAAACAGATCCTCAGTGTACACAAGTAATATTACACCACGGGGCCGTTTGCTGAGGCACTCTCGGTAAGTACATTAAATAAACAGATACTGAAACGTCCTACATAATTCAGTAGCATCAATTGGGCCACCTGGGATACAAGACACCCCCCACATCAGACCACAACCAACAGACAGCCTAAAGTGGTGTCCTTAAACCGACCACTAACTAACCAAACTCCCCATGAAATGTGAAGAATGGGAAAGGGATATCCCCTCAATAAAAAATAAAACCCAGACCCCAGGCCAGGCTGGGCCTCTGAAGAAAACGTGGGTAAAGCCAGCAGCAAAGGCCTGTGGCCACCCCCCCTCTCTCTCTCTCTTCTCCTGATGGGATCCCCATAGCCCTTCACCAAGCAAGTACCCCTGCAGGAGCACCTTAAGCTGTGCTGAGGTAAAACCCCCTCAGCAACACTTCACGAGGGGCACATGCAGAATCAGGCCACTCTGCGCACCACCCTGACAGGACTTGTGTAAGAATAGACAAGCCTGCCTATAAACACCCATGCACATAGGTACAGCAAATCACACCGTATATATATTCAGTTCCTCCCTCCCCCACACTTTCCAACTCCTACCTTGTGGCAACGACCCACACAGGGAGGAAAGCAGCAGGGCTAAGTCCCTCACAGAGCAGCAGTGGTACTTCTAACAATCTCCAGGCAGGGCTGGACTGGGAACCAAAAGAGGCCCTGGATTTTTTTTTCAAAGTGGCCCCATATTTCGTCGAAGGAGCGTGCATAGCACGCGTGCCCAACACTTCTATGAGGGGATTGCGAGTATCCCCCCAAGAAGATTTTAAATAAAATTAGTCCAAATTAGTACATTTAAACCATGTTATAATCATATATGGATTTTAAAAATTCATGTTTTAAGTAAGTTCATGATCTCATAAAGTACATCTTCAATGATAGATGGACAAACCACGAGTGCAATATCAGTCTCAATAAACATAAGAAACATATCAAATAACAAATGGATTGTAACAAATGTTTTTATTAAGTAACAGAAAACTGTGAAAACTCTAGAATTGTAAAACTGCTAATAATAAATAATAAACATTCTATCGAAATCTGTGAAAACTCTAGCACTATAAAACAGCTAAAAATAAATAATAAATATACATTTTCAACAGAAATCTGCGAAAACTCTAGAACCGTAAAACAGCTAATAATAAATAATAAATATTCAATATATCTTGTAACATTCTAACTTCAAAGCAAACAGATCAATGGTGACATCACTGCCAAGTGACTAAAAGCATCACTTCTCCCTTACCTTCAGCATAAAGGCTTCCAACTGAGATTTTGAAAGATAATTAAATTGAACATATATTTTTTTTATTATTAAATACCACACATCCATGAAAACTGTAGGACTGTGGAGTCGCTAATATTAAATAATAAATATAAAATAATTAACATCCCTTGTAACAAGCTGCCTTTTGTACGGCAAAACATTGAGCATCAATTTAAGGAATGTGCATAAAGGCTTCCAACTGAGGTATAGTAATATTGCATTCAGCATGTTATGCATACAGTATTAAATAATGTAAACCATGCAAAGCTGTAGAACTGTATAGAAGCCTATATTAAATAATTAACAATCTTTGTAACAAGCTACTTTTGGAGGCCAGATGATTAATGATTTCATCATTGTTAAGTATCATCAAAGCATCTTTTTCAACTGACAAAAGCATGAAGGCTTCCAAATGAGGCTGAGTAAGGGAACTGCAAAGTCTGTTCAAGATGTACTTGAGCTTTGAAAATGACCTTTCACATGCCACCTGAGAGCAGGACAATGTCAGTGTAAGCTTGTAGGCATTAGAAAGTGATCTATAGGCTCTACTGTACATTTTGAATCTTCGTAGCACATTATAGCAACATGCTATACAATTCTTGCACATCTTGCATGTTGTACTTTTGTCTCTGTCCTCAGGATCGTCACCTTCTTCAGTTTGAAAAATTAGATGAAAATGGGCCTCATCTTCTTGTGCGTACAATTCATATTCTTTATCAAGAGACATTTTGAGTCGGTTCCACTTTGATGCAAAATCAAGCAGTTCAGTCTGCAATGTTTCAGTAGATGCTTCTGAATCAAATCGTGTCAGCAAGCTGCTTAGTCGAGCCAGGGCATTACTCGGAAGGTTCTGCAGGATCTCCTGAAAGTTTCTGGGGTCCAAACATGCCAAATCTGCAAAGAGCTGACCATGGGTAGTGAACCAGCTCTGCAGACTTGTAATGATCTTGTCCATTGCAATATTGTACACTTCAACTCGGAATTTATCACTGGGTAACACGATAGGTTCATCCGCTGCAGTTTCACCAGGCATCACCTTCTTTCGATGTACTCGAGGCACTGGGAAGTCTTCTTCGACTACAACTTCACATTCCCTTTCCTCCAGCTTGTCATTTGCCCAAATTATGAAGTTCCTTGTTGCATCCATTATATCACTAATATTACGACCCTGTGTCTGTAGTCTTTCTATAGTTTCATTTACCATTCGATATGCCTGTAGCACATCCAAACCTTGTGTTTGTAAGTACAGAGATAAAGGAGTGGTATTTTTAAAAAATAGATAGATACATCTGAGCAGTCAAAACAGTACGGAATGAAATGAGTGACTTTGCATATGCTTCAGCCTTGTACCTAGTACCGTCATTGAAGCGATCAGATCTGGCTAACTCCAGCATCGTTTCCACAACATCAACAAACATTGTGCGACTTGGGTCATTATATGAACCAAACATTTTAGTAAGTGCTGCATCTTTTGCCCACCATCTTGTTTCCCCAATTACAGATATTGAACGACATCTATCCTGTTGGCATTTGTCACGCCACACGTTCATGCGGAGGTATGATTCACAAATAAATACACCACATTAATTCAACAGGCCAAACAGCGATATTGCAGGTATAGCCACTTTTGTGACATCCAACATTACTAGATTAAGTACATGTGCATAGCACCACACATGAATTTGGCCTGGGGCTTTGCTGCTCAGCCATTTTGTAAAGCCATTGTACTGCCCTTGCATGTTGGAGGCTCCATCTGTTCAATTACCAACACAGTTTGATACATCAATATCCATTGACTGCAGAACATCACAGACCAGATCACACATAGCTTTCCCAGTGGTTGATGCACAGTTTACTAGAGATATAAGACGCTCATGAACAACATCCGTAATGTATCTAATTACAATAGAGCACTGATCTAAAGCATTTATGTCCTGAGTTGTATCCAGCTGTATTGAGAACATTCTAGCTTCTCTGATTTCTTCAGCAATTCCTTTTTTCAATAATGATGAAATAATATCAATGATGTTGTTAACAGTAGTTTTTGAAATCAGTGTAACCAGGCTGCCACGCCCTTTACTACCCTTTACACAGTCATGTCGGTTTTTACTAAGCTTTCCTACTTCTTCAAGGTGACTTTTTAGTAAAGGATCAAATTTGTTCAGAAGAAGAAGAATTTCCAGAAAATTGCCATGATCCAAACTTTCATCTTCTAAGGTATGGGCTGCTTCAATTGTTGCCCAATAGCTGAGACCTCTTTTGCCAATCAGTTTAATTGTTTTCACCACACGCTCCAGAATGGCCTGTTTCCTTTTCTCTTCCTCTTGTTTTGCAGTTTTTTGTTTTTGAAAGAGACAGCTAAAAATATCAGCATTCTTTGATCTCATAAAGAAAGAGGTCGAACTATTGTTGTGTAGGTTGCTTCGTTCATGCTCATAAATTCTTTGATACATATGCTTTTCGTCAATGCATCCTTCAATGAAAGCACTTCTGTCTGTGTTTCTGCTAAACGCAAGACACACCATGCAGAAAAAAGCTCTAGCCTTGCATGAATAAGTCAACCACTGCCGCCGTTCCCCATCTTTATGTTGATATAATTTTTTTGTATTGAAATGAATTGGAAGGTCTTCTGGTTGACATGGATGGAATTTTAAAAAGGCAAGTAGGGTTTCTGATGGTGGCCTGATAAACCACTGTTTCTCCTCAACATTTTCAGCTGACTCAGCATCAGCCAGTACATCAACATTGTCACACTCTACTTCTTCAGCTTGTACGTCTAGGGAACCTTCAAAAGTTGAAGCCTCTATTTCAGTTCTTTCATCACTCTGTCCTGTACCTCCAGGTTCAGTGTCATTGGTAATTGTGGCAGAACAGCTGCTTTCTGGTCTAGGATCTTCCTGAGAATGGACACGTTTTGTTGACATAAACATGTCACTTACTTTTTGATATTGGCTGGCTTCTTTTTCTAATTTCTTCTTTTTCTTCTCACACTTTTTCTCAGCTCCTCCTTTAACTTGTTTTCTTTTCCTGTCATCATCTACTTTTTTATCCATGCTTCCAAGATAAAAGAACATTTGTGTAATCAAAAAGCTTCCATGTTTCGGTTACTTATAACAAAACAAGTATTACAATCAAGTCTGCTATTGGTCAGTCTCTCTGGACAACTGTCCTGGCTGGGCTTCATGCATATACTGTTCTGAATTTGGGTAAGGGAAAGCTGAGTGCAAGCCAAAAGCTGGACGAAGCTCGAAACTTTGTTTTTGAACACTATTTTTGCTGCTGACATCCCTACACTATGGACGATGTTAGTTGTAAGGGCAAGTACAGGTTTTGGACACAGTCTTGATTTGGACATACTGACACAGACTATCCTTAGTTTTCTTTAGGTAGGGAAATCCCAACTTCTTTTGCGGCAAGTTAGGCCTAACTCCAACTCACTTTGAAGTAAAAATAAAGCTTGAGATTAGAAAGCTAAATCTGTTGTCTGTGTCTTACTTCATTGTGCCTTCACAGCGCTCAGACAGTTACACACTCATTCATGTACCCACTAACTTACCCAAATATCCATCCACCCACTTATCCCCCCTCTCTATTTTCCCTTCATTTCATCGCATTATTGCAACTCCTATGGGACCTCCTAACAAAGCTACGGGTTTGCCTGCACGATGAGTTACATCTTTATATTAATGTCAAAAATGGCTGGTCAGGACATTTACAAAGAGGTGGATAGCTCAGCGGCAACGTGCTCGCCTTGGAAACAAGACGACACGGAGCAACACAGGGGCGATCCTCGGGTCCGTGCTTAGAAACCTCTGGGTATTAAGCGTGTTATAAATAACATATCATATCATAACCAGGTCTAACGTATATGCATGTTAGCAAGCATGATCTAAATTGCATGGATGCAATGTTGTGGGCACATACAGTTAAAAATGCTACTTGTATAAAGGGAATGTAAAACGTAACTTTAAACTTCTCTGCAAATGATTTTCCCCATGTCTACTGTCAGATCCTACACACACATGATGATGTCAATTAGCACATTTTTCTGCTGCTTGCCTTGAATATAGAGCAACATCACAATTTTGAAAGGCAATATTGGGCTTTGCTTTCCAAAGAAAAAAACACCCAACCATGGTAATGCTAGGATTCAATATAAATGACAACAATTGGGAGCGTAATGTGATTAGTAACAAGCAAGGTATGTTTGAAAAATGCAATGGCTTACGGTCAGAAATGTTCCCGGGGTACACCGCAATCTGTGTTTGAGCTGTTGTGACACAGGGACTTCATCAGAAAATGGTGTGACCAGCAGTTACCTCAGACCTCGGGCTGCGGGCATCAACCATGAACGGGAAGCGCAGGGGAGGAGACAATCATGGTTGCACGAAATCCTGCGAAGAATTTAAAAAGAAAATGAATGAAGGTTCACTGGTCCAACCCCCTATAAAACATTATATACATGATGTCACAGTTCACACACACTCTGCAACACACTTTTCGGCTGTGCACAAACAACGATAAAAACCATACGCTCTCTCATGCAGTGCCTGGAAGAGTTGACTGCGATGAGTGGTTCAGGCCTGTGCTATAGGGGCACCTGATGCAGTGCAGAATTAGTGGGACGTCCACTGCATTGCTGTTTGTCGTTACAACATTTGGCCTTTGCCTACCAACTTCCTAGTTTGGTAAAGTGGGTCACAGTTTGATGAGTTACTTCACCATACAGCTAGTAGTTTTGACTAGTAGTGTTGAATAAATAGTCCTTAAAATGCACAATTTGCATCACATTTTATCAAAAACCTCGCCGTTGGGTACTACTCAAACAGTCAAGACCATTTTATGCCCCGGTCCGACACTGGCTGAGTGCATGAGCGCCAGTGTACAATCACCGCCAGAATGTCAGCCTACACCCAGAACCTCCAAGTGAGTTTGCTAACTTTGGCGGAGGAGCCTAGATGGGATAGCTCAGTGACCTCGCTCTGGCCCAGTGGGGTGAGGGTTGGTAACTTGGGAAGGGCTGCAGCCTCATGCAGGGATAGATCACACCTCCATGACTGTGAGAGGTGAGGAAAGGGCTGAGGCCACGATGAGCCAGCCCATATACTTCACCACAAGCAGAGGGTGTTTCTGCTCTCAAACAGCCATCGTGCAGGTGTGCAGGCCTACAGGGCCGGCGGCACATGGGGAGCTTGCAGGTTTTGTGGTTACTTAGAAGATAGATGCAGATTTTTCTAGTCAACTCTGCACCAGGGTCTCCTTAATCGGATTTGTAATGGGTTTTCTGGACGCCATAGAGGATGGAACCACCCACAGGGCAGGATTTGGACCCTGAGCCCCATGTGAGGTGATGAGCACAATGGCAGGCACTAGATCCAATGAGATCTGGTGGTGTGTGGAGCGCGCAGAAGGATGTACTCGCACAGGAGATCACTTGCATAGGGCATATTCCATTATTATGAGCTACTGTTTCTTTGCTTATCCATTTGTTGATATTATAATATGTAATAAAAATGATGAAACCAAAACAAAAAAAGTGAATTTTGGAACATAAGAATGACCACCAATTTCTCAAACGTGTCTGTGCTAGTAATTCAAACGTGCATTCCTTCGGAGCATGCAATGCACGGTGGGTATGGTGCTCATTTCCTCTATCAGAATAGTCACCCTAACAGTAAAATGTGTGCAAAGCATGAGACATATATACAGCTTTGGACAGTTTCATTGTTTAAGTCTGGGCTGTTGAGCAAAGGATGACTTTCCGATGCAGTCTCTGAGAACGTGTGCCAGGCCCGCAGGAAAGACAGTTTTTGCAGGAACACAGCTCCCTTACGGTCACTTCCTCCCTTTTGCAAACTTAGAGAGAAACTGAAACCCACATAATCCAATGTACATTTGAATACCGCGCTCAATGTCCTTTGCGATCAGGATGATGCAACATATTCAGTCCTCTTGTTCTCTATGTGCTTGGTCATACTGTACACACTGCTTCAATCATCACAAGCCAAGCCTCCACTTCCATACCAACAACCACCCAGCCATCCCCAGCCCTAATGTCCATCTCTAACCTCACATGACATAAGACAGCCCACAGGCGATGTAGCCAGTCCTAAATGCGCCTATACCCTGACCTGCAACCCCTCCTACTTCAGCATGAGGTTTGCTATAGTGCTCTACTGCTGCAATGCACCCCTGTCCTTCTACCCCTGGTGCACACACACAAAACTCAGCTGGTTGTGTTACAGCCCCATAACTACGGCACCACACACACCATCACAGACACACATCCATATACACAAACACCAGCACCCTTCGCAGCACCCAGGTGTCCTTCAAGTAGGAACTCATTCAATCTACATCATGCCAGGAAAAGGCGTTATATGGATGTGTCACCGCCCTGGTGGGTAGCAGGCTAATGCACCACGTCTGGATGAGTTTTTCATGTCTCGCAACATGTAGTCGTATCCAGGGATGGGACCGCCACCCATTTCTGCTGCCAGAGAAGCAACTACGGAAGAAAACTTTGGATTGTAGACTAAATGCTGTCTGAGTTTCTAAGCACTATAAAACTGAAGGAACTATCCCGTCTGGCGGAGTTACAGCCACAAAATGCAACTGCATTTGCTTTGGAAGTCGAGATCTCTTCAGACTCCTATCCCGTCTTTCGACACTGATGTGCCTTGGACCTCAGGTTGATCGTTGCATGAACTTCAAGGAGCTATAGTCCTAAACTTGCAGACGGGGCCATAGGTGAGTTACTGACTTCCCTTGGGGGTAAGCAGAAGTTGCACACTAATTGTTGGCCACGCCATGTTGCTGCGCTTGGGTGACAAACCTTGCACGCTTCCTGCTTGCTGACAGGGAACATTTCTAGGGGCTAAAATCCTAATATTGGCGCAAAAGAACGATAGATGCGTCACTGGTTCAAATGGTACTGTCTGGAGATTTAATACAAAGAGAGTGTGGGTTACAGAATTACAGTTACAAAGTGGCCGCCAAGTTGATGGCGGAGGGCCTCGCTGACAGTGACAGGCTTGGGCTGTGTTGTGTACAGAGACTGCACACAAGTCGCCCCAATCCTGACGGACACGCCCTCCTTGTGTCAGTTACTGTGTACACAATGACTAACTTGGATGTGGGCAGCTGCGTTTGCGTCGATAGCTATAACTCTCGAAAAAGCATTCAAACACTAGGAAGGGTATATTTCTTTTCTTTTTACACTCCCACAAAAGTGCTGTTGAAAACACAACCTCACCTGCCATCTTCGAAAAAAACAGAAATATATCAGGGTGTGTTTTGGATTCCCTCTGATCGACCCCGCCTCCACTGCACCGCAAGATAGGTAGTGAATTAAATGTAAGTGTTCATTGTCTTGCAATCTCCAACGATCTGTGAAAAAAAGCGAAACATCTCCCCTGTGGAACCACACATAGGAATGAGCCCGGTGCTAATTATATGCTAATCACTTCTCGTGTGCCCCACTTCTCTGCTGTAGCAGGAGGTCGAATGCGAGGGCAGGGGCAGTGTGGGGGCGAGACCTTCTTCAGAGCCTGTCAGGAGCAGGTGACGTCAGCAAGAGATTAATTGGTGCCAGAAGTAGCGAGGCGCACTACTGCGCAAACATGGGATAGAAGGTGGAAAAAAGAGACCAGGCCGCTTGATAATGTTAAAAGAAAGAAGTGGTAGGATTTTTCGCAAATAAGAAAACGAATCATATGTACGGTGTCCAAGTGGCCTGAATTACACTTCCACTATTGATGGAGAACGAGTATGCGCGTGTCCTTTGCTTCAGATAAATTAACATACAGGAACCTCGCAAAGGGGCGGCTCGTGGTCCCTAGGTGACCTTGGGGCTTCTAAAATAAAAAGGCAGTGTCCATAAAACAGTGTGCGGTTGATAGATGAGACATTATGTCAGCGCACTTATTTCTAAGTGTATTTGACTAAATCACACAGATAATAATAGCGATTGAAAAGCATTATTGTATTCAAGACTGATCCGAGACATAGGTTCGGCAGAAGCAAGAGTTAAAGTGATTTTTATTTTGTTTTAAAGTTAGGGGTGGGGGGCTCATGGGGCTGGCTCAGAGCGATAAGTCACCTGGAAGGATAGGCACACACTACCCCAGAGGCAGACTACAGAGAATCAGGGGAGGGGAGAGGTGTATTGCTAGTGTGGGATCTTCAAATATGAAGAGCTTGCGGGTTTCACTGCAGACGAATATTGTCAGGATAAATTGGTATCGAAGACAGGGCCTAAATGGAAGACCCAACATACATTTGCTAGGATCATGATCCGGGATGAAGAGTACATGTATGGGCAGGGGCGTCGTAAGACACCTTATGGGTGTCACTGTGCACATAGAGGGGGCCCATAAGGCTAATTCAGGGGTTTCATAACACAGAGGCTCTACAATGCCCATGATACAGGAGCTCCCATTTTTGCAGAACACACAGTGGGCCTGATTCATGGACATTTTTGCACAGTGCAAAGGGACTTTTCACTGGTGCAAAGTGACTTTGCACTGCCAACAAGCACCCTGATTCACCCCTGTCTTTTTGCCGTGCAAAGTGACTTTGCACGGAAAAAAGACACTTTGCACTGTTCTGTGAATCAGGGTGTTTCTTGGCATTGCAAAGTCACTTTGCACCAGTGAAAAGTAACATTGCACCACTGAAAAGTGCAAAACATTCCTTGAATTAGGCCCAGTGTGTCTATAATTTAAAAGCAGACCACACATATACATATAGGTGCTTTTCAGAGCGCAGATCTGCTGCTCTTCTTTTTCAGTACAGGGGTTACAAGATGCACATCTAGGGCACATTCTTAAAAACTAATGCAAATAAAACAGCTGAGATAATGCACTTTTTTATTTGCATTAGTTTGAGAAATGGGCAGATCACCATATTCTCAAATGCACCTCATTCCCAAAGGTATCTCATCACTTGTGCCAAAATATGTACTGACAATCTGACCGAGTCTACAAAGGGCCCGGGCAGAGCTTTATAATGCACATACTGGCCTTCAAACACATAGGTAGTGGCCCCACATCTCAAAACAGTGCATATAAGGCCTCCTGGGGACCCAATCACATACAAGGACTGCCCAACACATATAGGTTCCATCAGCACTACAGGAGACTCTGCATTACACAGGAGCCCCTCAGATCACACGGGGGCCACTCAGCACACACTATGCACCCCTCATACATGGCCTTATTCACATGCGGGGGTTGGCCCCTCGGCACATAAGATGTTGATCAGTCCATTTATGGGGTCCATCAGCGCATGCAGGACTCATCAACACTTTCAAAGAGTGCTTCGGTACATGAAAGGCCGCTGCACATACAAGCCCCCCTCAGCAACTACAGGCCCATCAGCACACAGTGGAGCACCACTCATACAGGCAGGTATAGGCCCTTGCCACACTGGTAGAGGCGCATAGATGAGGCGGCGTTACCCCATACTGCAAAACAATACCAGGACGCGAAAGGGGACAGGACAGCGTTGCAGTGGTAAGTGGCGACATGGGAGGGAATAGACAGGTAGGCAGGGAATGGTCTGGGAAGTGGAGGGGGGGGTCAGGTAAGGAGAGGGTGGATGAGTCATGGGAGTTCCACATAGTTCCCCCAGATAATGAAAGCGGGGAGGCCTGTGAAATATTGGTGGGCGCTGGTGGTGTCCCCCAGAGTGTTAGCAAGTGGCATAGGTGGGTGGGAGAACAGGGAAAGGAGGGTGATCTGTTTTCCAACTCCAGTTGCACAAACATTTAAGCACAATGGATCTTTTTTCACCCATCACATAGAACTGAATGGGAAACCATGCTTAGAGGGGCCCAAAGCACACATTGGGCCCCATGAAATACAAGAGCCACTCAGCATGCACAGAATCTCCTCACAACATTCAAAGGTCTGCCAGCACATAAAGGGGCCCTTCAGCACAAAAAGGGTCTCAGCACACCCACACAGGGGCCTCTTGGCACACATCGGGACCCTTAGCACAAGTAGTGTCCCATCTCATATACTGTGCATATTCAGGCTACACAGCACAACGAGAGCTGATCAGCACACACACAGGGGCCTCTTGGCACACATTGGGCCCCATCTCATATACTGTGCATATTCAGGCTACACAGCACAACGGGAGCTGATCAGCACACACACAGGGGCCTCTTGGCACACATTGGGCCCCATCTCATATACTGTGCATATTCAGGCTACACAGCACAACGAAGGCCTCTTCTGCTCGTAAGAGAGCTGGTCAGCACACATGCAGGTCCTCATTGCACACGCATGACACCTCCACCCCGCCCTCATAGCACATACAGTGCCAAACGCCACAAAAAGGGCCCATTAGCAGCTACCTCAGCAGGAAGAGACCTTTCAGTAAAGGGGTGAGTGACCCTGTAATTCAAAGAACAATGAGGAAGGATTACACAAATAATAACAAATTGCTCTTTTATTCTCTCTCCCTATCACACTCTCTCGCTAATATAGTCCCACCTCTCTACTTCACTCTCTCTCTACTGCACTCCCTCTTTAACACACTCCCTCTGCCTCTAGCCCACTCTCTGTAACCGCTCTTCTTTATGTGTACCTCGCTCTCTTCACCACACACACTACACCAATGGTTCTCATCTCTCTCTTCCTCTCCTGCATCCTACTTTCCTCTCACTCACCCTTGTATACATTGTGCCACGCACCCTGAATTTATTTTCATCCTCTCAACAATGCACATTCATGCACCCTTTACTGGCAGCACCCTTGTTGTGACACCCCCTTGCTCCCTGTCTCTCTTACCACCTTGCACAGAGCCCATGATATCATCTGATGATAAAGCATTTATAACGCGGCTATACACAAGTGTTTCAAGGCGCGACCAGGCAAAGGGGAGAACAGAGAGAAGACAGAGACAGCAATTTCATTACCATCTTATGCACCCTATTTTTTTCTCTAACCCTGTTGACTTTTGAACATTGGGTCTTTTTCACCATTGCAGTTAAAGCTCTCTCAACAGAAGGCCATGTGCCATATAATGCCAAATGCAGGCCCCGGAAGCATAACTCGGTCTGACATCATTCCTTCCCTAATGCCATCCACCCTTCCCTCAACAGAAGGCCATGTGCCATATAATTCCAAATGCAGGCCCCGGCAGCATAACTCGGTCTGACATCATTCCTTCCCTAATGCCACCCACCCTTCCCTCAACAGAAGGCCATGTGCCATATAATGCCAAATGCAGGCCCCGGCAGCATAACTCGGTCTGACGTCATTCCTTCCCTAGTGCCACCCAACCTTCCCTCAACAGAAGGCCATGTGCCATATAATGCCAAATGCAGGCCCCGGCAGCATAACTCGGTCTGACGTCATTCCTTCCCTAGTGCCACCCAACCTTCCCTCAACAGAAGGCCATGTGCCATATAATGCCAAATGCAGGCCCCGGCAGCATCACTCTGTCTGACGTCATTCCTTCCCTAGTGCCACCCACCCTTCCCTCAACAGAAGGCCATGTGCCATATAATGCCAAATGCAGGCCCCGGCAGCATAACTCGGTCTGACATCATTCCTTCCCTAGTGCCACCCACCCTTCCCTCAACAGAAGGCCATGTGCCATATAATGCCAAATGCAGGCCCCGGCAGCATATCTCGGTCTGACATCATTCCTTCCCTAGTGCCACCCACCCTTCACTCGAAAGGAGACCAAATGTAGGCTGTCACTACTTGTACTCAAGCAGTGGGTCCAGAAGGCGCTGTCACTGATTGATGCCAAGTCGTGGATCATTGTTAGGCGGAAACCTGTGCAGCTCCCTCTGGGACCACTGCAAAAGATTTAGGACTACAGGTGTTGCGATGAACCCACTTGGTAGCAGTCTGTACCACACAGATTTAATTGGTAGCTGTGGCTGAGCAGTCAGACTTCTCTCAAGAAAAGTTGGTCAGTATAGGGAGCATACAAGATAGGGTAATTCTTCGCAGCAAAACGAGTAAACACGCAACCAGGCTTTAGTATAAAGGTAGTAAGTTATTTATTAATAACAGAACATCTACGGAAAGTACTAAAGCAAACCACGGCAAACAAATCAAAATACAATTACTCTGCAGAATGGAATAAAGCTCAATCCCCGAAAACACAATATCGACAACTCCAGGTCCTACGGCACCACTTATTTTCAGACAGAGGTGTATACCTCAACCCAGATGACACTCGAATATTTAGTGAGGAAGGGAGAGAAGAGATAGGCAGGTAATGAAGTCAACACGGTTCGTACTGAAGCAGGTAAAAATGCAAGGCAAGAAGGCATTAATCACACTAGATCATACAGTTCGGCGGCCAGGCCCACTCGGTGAGAGGTATGGCACGATGTCCTGGAAAGTCTCTATGGGTGATGCGTTCAAGTCTCAGTTAGCAGTTTGGTTAGCGACAGGTTGAACCAGTTCAGAACAAAGAGTGAATAAAGCTTGGAGGCAACCCAACGGAACGGAGAGGAATCAGATACCTCACACGGACCGATCGATAAGGGAAGCCAGGCGGTTACGGTACCTTGTTGTGGAAGACCACTCCAGCGGGGGCAGTTGTTCCTGGTGGTGGATGCACGACGGGTCTTGGCCAAGAGAAGAGATGCTCTCGTCGTCGAAGAGAAGATGTCCGGTGCACCACCAGGGAAGAAACCAGCCGCGGAGGGCTTCGTCACCAGGCACCACCTTTCGATCACGATGCCGGAGTAGTGGCTATCCGGTTGCCGGGTGCTCTGCACGGGCAATTCGACCACTGCGTCCAGGGCGATCAAAAAGCACAAAGAAGAAGGAGACTGGTTGTTCCCACCAGCCAGGGAAAGAGCCTCTCCGGCAGGGAGATCTCTTCTGTCGTCGGGAGATTGTGAGACGGTTCCGCAGGGCTCCACCGGAGGTGTCGTCGTGCAGGTCGGCTCAGCGTTACCCTCGTCGGATTCTTTAGGTCCAGTAGCGACGTTCCCAAGATCCAGTCCCAAAATCCCTGCTTTTATGCAGACGTCCCCCATTCATTCAGCCTAGCTTGTCAATCAATACATGCTAAGTGGTGAACGGGAAGGCTCACCACCTGGGCCAATCACTCCAGAGTGCGACCTGAGTTGGCAAGGCAACTCGGTCCAGGGTGCCTAAACCCCCTCCCACACCCCTGAGGTAACAGAGACAGAATGGCGCCACTTTGGAGGGTCTCTGTCCAGAGGCCCGCCAAAAGTGGAACAAAGGGCTCAACCTTTGGTTTAGGAGTCACAGAGAAAAACACAGACGCCATTTTTCAACCCGAGTTCTGGCAGAAAATACCACTCGATAAACCTATTTAAGATAAGTAGATCGGTGGTACGTTGGAGATTAACGAAAAACAGTATCAATCTTCAACAATGGGACGAATCCCATAGGGTTATGCTCGGGGTCGAACATAACAAGTAGTTTCCACTGCCACCAGCCAAAACTCGACGAGGAGGGACGGGACAGTGCCCCCTCGAGTAACAGATCCAGGAGTAATCGAATTACCCCTACTAGCACGTCCACAATAAGATGGTTGGTACTAGTTCTGTTAGTAAATTTAGGTCTAGTAAAGCCAATGGTGACTTTACATGCCCGGGGAGACGGTAGTCAGTCCCCGGGTATGGAGTCTATGGTGGGGGGACCAGCTAGGGTGCCCCGTGTCACGACACGTAGGGTGCGGAGTGACACACATAGAAAAACTTATGAGACCCTATGGAGTAAAAGACCCCATAGCCCATCGAACACATTGACAACTCAAAGGAATCACACACATACATGTCCAAGAGTGAGAGGAAAAGGGTCACACTCTTGGCAGGATGGAAAAAACAAACTCCAGAAATCCAGCAAAGCTGCTGGGGGACTCACTAGGTTAGGAAATTCAGCCTAAACAGAGAATTCTCCCTAACAATCATGTATTCAGCCAGGTTTAATTAGTGCAATGGTGTTTGACATGCCAGGGCACTCAGTGAGAATATGTCTCACAGCTTCCAAACAGTTGGGATGTTTACAGCCACCGCAAAATCTTTCACACCGCATCATTTTTAGAGCAGGGACTGAATTTGCCAAAACAAGCAGACGACGTGATGGAAATAACAGTATAAATCTACAGCGGTTTCCCGAGGGGCAGACGCTGTGGCTGGCACGCCAGGAGTATACAGCATGTATGGAACGTGATGGTGAGATTTAAGCCCCAGCAAGCGTGTCTAATTATTTCTCTTGTCCCAGTCCCTTAGTTTCATTTTAAATTCTTTGCAAAGCGTCGGCCCTTTGGGTAACTCAAGTCTCGCTTTGGAGCCCAGTGAGTCACTTATAGCTCCAGATTGTACTGTACGCATATAGCGTATGTTCCTCTGCTCTCCACATCATAATGCCAGTAGTCCCAGCAGCAAGACACGGACGCTGTGGGGTGCTCTGGACCTTCATTTGGTCATGTTTCATGCTTAATATCGTGCTGGCCGGATTTCAAATCGATCCTGTGCTGGGGTAGCCAGTCCCCCTACTTTCAGAGAGTGAGTCTACAGCAGTGGAGGCTGGTGACTTTGAAAGGTGGTGGGGCGTACATTTCTCTGGGCGAATTTTGGAGCGAGCGAGCCCAACTTACATCAAGGGGTGTGCGTGGAGGACGTTCTCCCACCATGAACAATTTTGAAAAATTGGTTCTATGGTGTATGCATAAAGAAATTGATTATATAGCTATCCAGAAATGATATATCAGTAATATATCTAATATCCAGGAGTTTCCTAATGAGTGCTGGCATTTTATTGAGCAGCTTGATAAGCCAATAAATAAAAAGTACCCTCTGGGATAAAATGCTCAACGGACGGGGCACTAGAATGGCAGGATGTTTTTGGGTGTCATACCACAAAAATAAGCAAGCACAGATTAAAGAAATCAAATGGTGTATTTAAGATTAAGAAACGTGTTTCATTGTGCAAATGCCTTTTCATTGTTACATATTAAACTGGAAGCGGAGCATTTAGCAAGCCGTGCTGCCAGCATGTGAGAAGCCAATTTTTAAGAGAGATGGCCCCTACCCAAAGATATTCGTAATCTTATCCCATATTTACCCCGAAAAGACAGGTTAAGCCAAGAAAAGAGACTGTAAAACGTGACGTGATTGCTGGCTGGTGACTCAGAGGAGTACCTTTAAACCTGTTGGAGTGTCCTTTGCAGGGGAGAGTAAACCACCAATTATGGACATAATATTCACTGTTCCTTTCCCCCACCCCTGGGGATATCTATGGACCTGAACATTGAAAGATACACTGGGACGGGGAAGAGTGGGGTCGGTTGTTAGTTCTGCCAGATGAGGCTGTTGCATGGGGGTGCTTGTGTACCTAGACTTTGGTATGCTTCTGTGCACACACAGTTGCCTCCCTCATCCTCTCCCGCTCCCCTATGTCCCACCAAAGGCTAAGTGCACTCAATAACAGCCTGCATAATACATCATCACGCTCTTTAAACATAAGCCATAAATCACCTGTACAACATGTACCCGAGATAAGGGCTGTAAAAGGAGAATAGAGGCACAGACACGGCCCGGATAAATCACTCACCAACGGTGTGTTGTGATTCATGACTTACTCAAAGTGTTTCTGGAAAGTAGTGCTGGTATGATATGATATGATAATACCCAGAGGTGTCTAAGCGCGGACCCAGGGATCGAACCTGTGTTGCTCCGCATCGTCTTGCTTCCAAGGTGAGCCCTAAGCTATCCTCCCGATAGGAACCCATTAGCATAGCATTCAGAAAACAAACACACGGAGAAACACTGCACTTTATGATTTTACCCAAAATATTCTAGGAATGCTGCCAGGAATGTTAAACGAAAACTTAGAACCTATGAATGGCTTCAATTCGGTGAATGCATCTGATAAACTGCGCAGACGTTTTATTCCACAGCAAACTCCAGCACATAACAACACTTATATGTCACTGATCAGAGCACTTCGATGCCTTTGCATATGGCAGGATGTGCTATACAAATATAAGATAACATAACATTGATACATGGCTATATTAAGGGTCTTTCTAGTATTGGGAACAAGTAGCAATTCTGGACGTTTCTAATTTTAAAATCATTTTAAATTTTCTAAGAATTGCACTTTCTCTGCACTATTTGATTGGTTGAAAAGTATTCACACAGGCTGCACATTGCATTACACTAGCAGGTAGCACTGGCAATGTGTGCACGTCAAGGGTAGACACGTGCACATAGACTGGCCATAATGTCTCTGGACGGACAGTCCTGGAGAGCACTGTCTGTCCTGGGGAATGATTTCAGGGACTGGCTGCCGCTGCAAATGCACAATTCAAGAAAAAGCTGATTTTGTTCATTTAAGTAACTTGACTTGCAGGCTAACTTACTTAACTGAAGAAAATCATCCATTTCATTAACAGTAGTGAGTGACCATCACAGACCAGAGGACCAGCAGAGCCAGTCCAGGGTAGGTCCTGCTGCACCGACGCTCGGCTGGGCTCTCCCTCACCCGGGTGCTGAACCCACACCAGCCGAGCATCGATGGGACTTCCCAGTCTGGCCTAGCACCCAAGTGGGGTAAGATATGATATGATAGGTTATTTATAACACGTTTAATACCCAGAGGTTTCTAAGCGCGGACCCGGGGATCGAACCTGTGTTGCTCCGCATCGTCTTGCTTCCAAGGTGAGCACGTTGCCGCTGAGCTATCCTCCCAAGGACCAGTAACACAGTAAGACCCAGAAAGCAGGTGCGTGCAACATACCAGTATGCAGGTCAGACTGGCCCCAGGCCATGTTCCCGATGAACTGTCCATCTACCCGCCCCCCTCCCCCTCTTCCCTCAGTTCTCTTATTCCCCCCCTCTTTTGTGTAGCTTTCATTGCTTGCTAGGCAGGTGTGATGCATACAGACCCCACATGTACTCAAACAGAAGCACTGGCCAGGGCAGGGGGTCCAAAGATGCTCCATTTCTACCTTATCCTGTCATCCACGTTCCTCTTGCACACATCAGGGGCTTTGGAAACAAAACTTGTAATATTGGCTCAGTGCTGCTATTCTGTGCACGCTGCAGGACTTGCGATGAGCAGGTGCACGAGCACTGCCCCTTATTCCGATGTGAATTACACGCGGCACAGTGCCTGGCAGGCATCACGCACCTGTGGGGAGCTCATTAACACTTGCATTGCTGGCTGCTCTTGTTTTTTCTAGACGAGAAGAGCGATGTTCCGGCAAAAGAATAATGGTGGGATGGCAGCTTCCGTGGCCATTCCCAGAAGAATGTAAATTCTCAGGACCCCCCACACCTCACACAAATGACACACCCACACTGCACCAGCGCTCCGCCAGGCGGGTCCTGACCTCCGCCACGTCTTCACGCATGTAAAGTGAGTGTACTGGATTTCAGAAAGCATGCTAGAATAATGCGACTCACAGCGCTATGTCTTGAGTCAGTCATTCATTCTCCAGTCTGGTGCAAGGACAGCCTAGTATGTGCTCCAGCGGCAGAGTGCGGGCGCTTAGTGAGGAGGGTGACGGTCCCCTGCCTGCTACATGTCAGACACTGGAGGTCAAGTGCAGCTCATTACTGAGCTGCAATTGCAAACATGCATCCCATAATCCCATAATTATCCAGGCTTTGGGAGTCTGCAGAGTCGGTTTTGTCTACGGCCCAATAACAGGGCTCTGGGGAATTATTTGAAGGCTGGCCAGGCAGCGCAGCAGGTTTACTTTACTGACGAACTCACACCGCACGTTGATCAGGGCACAAGTCAAGGGTACACGTGGGGGGACGGAGTCAACCCACTTTTTTCAGAGGGTGGACTCAGTCCCCCCCAGCTAAAATGAGAAACATTGAATGTCTTCTTTGAATTTATGCATTAAAGCTGAGGATCGAACTACAGTCGTCAGAGTAGTAGGCTGGACACTTCACCAGTGCACTATATAACTTGATGAAAAATAACAAATGACTAAAGGTAAAATGTCTCATTTCGGTACTGCAAGTCCCAGAAAAACATTCGTATTGCTCCACACACAACGTTTTCAAAAAACAGAAGAAAAAAATCCTCTCTGGGCTTCGTGTGTGTGTTGTTTTTATGAAAGGCAAATGCCATTCGTCCTGTGCAATTTGGCTGGTTTAATGAAATATGCATATTTAACATTGATATGCTATTTATGGCAACGTCACATTCCCTTCCATTTGTTGATGAGTCCCCCCACTTTAATTTTTAGGACTTGACCCCTGACGTTGATATGTATCTCGAGTCGAGATACATATCATCAACGTGCAGTGTGTGAGTCTCCCTTCTTACCTGAGGCTGACAATCCATCGATCTTGTGGCTTGCCGTTGCTGGGCCTCATGCAGCCTGGACCAGCTGCCTGCCTGCAGTGCCTGCTAATGTATGCACCCTGTGCCGAGGCTGGGCTGCAGGCAGGGCACGTGCGGTTTCAATCTGGTGCCCAGCCAGCCCAGGGGGCCCTGCGCAGTCGCGGGCCCAGCCCAGATGCTGTGAAAAAAAAAAATGACGGTGCCTCTGCCTCGGTCAGTGGTGGCAGCCAATTCAAGGCAAACCACCCAGGCGGAGCAGAGAGGACGCAATGTGTAACACATGTATCCTTCCGCTCTAAAAGAGGCCCTACAGGCCAGAGGCCTACCGGGGGATGTCCCGGTGTCCCGGTGGGGCAGTCCAGCCCTGTCTCCAGGCTACTTCCTCAAGCACTCCTGGCACGAAACCTCGTCTCGACTCTGGAAAGGGGAGAGCCAAGGCCTGCCAGACACAGCCTCTGGGGACGTCCCTTTATGGAGACGGCGTCACCAACTTCCGTGTTCCCTCTCTTCTCCTTCTCCCCCATCGCTGACCCACGAGGATCCCCTCTGGGCTTTATGTCCCCGGGGACTTTCCACCTGGTTGATGGCGAGGGTGCTCCAGACAGCCATGAGGTGGAATAAGCTCAGTAGCACGCCCGCTCCCCCTACTGGTGGAGCGTACCATCGCCCCAGTTCACTCCTCTCGCTGGGAGCATGGAGAAACGAAAAAACAAAGCCTGCCAAACAAACGTGAACACCCAAGCCCCTTTACACATGGCAACCAACCCACAAGAAATGCAGCTTTACACAACCAATGTCTCTCAAGGTATAAGACCCAGGGCAGAGTGTAGTTTCAAATAAAAAAAAAAAAGAAGCACAATCAGATGTTAGAATAGATCTCAAATGAATATATACATGCCCAATAATCAAAAAGAATGAGCATGACTGGAAAAAATTCCCAACCTTTGTGGTGTGTCCTAGTGTTAAGCATAGACTATTATGAAAGTGGGGAACCACAATTAATTCAATAACTACCAGGTGTGTCCTAAAATGCAATAAAAACATAATCGGACAGTGTTCTTAAGAAGAAATCCACCACAACACCCGGCAGTGAAGGCATAAGCAGACCAAAATACCTGGATACTAGTAGTTAGAAATGAACTCTATCAGCACACCATGTTAGGTGCACCTTGTAAAATTAGTCCAATAAAATAACCAGTGTTAAGGAGAAAAAAGGCGAAATGATGGTGCAAGGGACAAGAATGTCACTGTGCTTACTGCACACTCGGTACAAAAAACAATTGTTGGAAGAATGCCATGACGTGACTTGCCACGCTAGATGTTGATAAGAGTTCTCACTTCAGAAATGAAAGTGCTACGCACTAAATGGCATAGGTATAAAGAAAATCACAGCATTTAGTTAGTCAAATTATTCTTAAGAAGAAAGATAGGAAAGACATTTCTTGATGAGGTTACTAAGCAGCTACACTTACCATTTTCTAAATAGAGGAAAACCGCTTAGAAAATGTGCGCAGCGTTGCTTGCATTAAGAAACCGGAAGTGATGTTGACTGGAAACTGTAGCCGGAAAAGTCCATAGGCCTAATTACAAGTGTGGCGGTCTGGAAGCAAGGGTGCCGGCACCCTTCTTTCCAGACCGCCACACTAATGAGTCTGCCAGCCGGGGCTGCTGCATCCGGCAGTTCTGAACCTGCCGGGCGCAGCGGCCCAGCAGACAGAGGTGCCATGGAAGCACTGGAACTTTCAACAACGGTGATTCCGAGTCCCCATTCTCATGGATTCATATCGGATTCCATGGGAATGGGGACTTAAAAGATCTGCCGCCTGACTTCCTGCTCCGCTGGGACTTGTAATGTCCCGGTGGCACCAGGAAGCCAGGCGGCGGATCCGGTGTTACGGGGTCAGCGGCAACCTGCCGGTCACACAGGCGTGTTATCGCCGTCACCAGGCTCACCATATTTAAATGGTGAACACTGCCTGTGTTGAGGAGTCTGACCGCTCCTTGAAAGTGTGTACTGGAGCAATATGGAATTAAAGGAAACGAAAAAGGGCAAATGATTATAATGAAGGAAAGTAACTATATTATTCAAAGTTTGGAAAAGTAAAAAAATAACATATAAAATAGAAAAGGCTGAGTTGTATAACTAAATCAACTCAAACAGTAAATGTAAGAAAAATTAAGAGCAGAAAATAACCTCAGAAGGAGAAGGTATTAGGAGAACTGAGTGCCAAGGCACCAGCCTGGTGCAGGGCCTTGGGAGTCCTTCTCCTGAGGGAGCTAGGCAGACTGGCACCCACACCAATGACGAATTGCCTGAGTCTCTGAGGGTAAACGATACCCCTCATGGAGCGTGGCAACTGCATAAGGGAAAAACTAGAGTCGACAAGTGCAATCTTGGAAAATATGCTATTAAGACAAATGGCAGAGCAGTGTGCTCGCCCTTACTGTAGAAGAGCAAGTTTTCAGGCAAGAGCCCCAGCCAATGCATAGAATCTATGGCATCAGGCATAGTCACAAAGAGGTAAGACCAAAGAGCAAAAGGTATAGAACCACTTTAACACATAGGACGGTCATCAACGGTGGGTATGCAATGGAGGCAAAGGGGGAGAAACATGGTTGCACATCTATCAACCTAAAAGTGCATAGGTGTTAAGGAGATTAGGCACCGAGTGATGTAAAATAATGTTAAATTGTTGTGGGTGAACCTAGGACCAGTCTGGGAAGTGACATACTAAACTGACATAAGAAGAGCACTCCAAAGCAATATTATAAAACAGTTCAAATCAAAATCGAGGTCCATTCCTTTTGAGTGAAGGGAGGAAAGTTTATCAATACACCATGTTTCTCATTGTTGTAAGAGTATTTCATGGTCCCTGCCTCTTTCAGGTCATTGTACTTGTTCCAGAATGAAAACTTGCAGTTGTGCCACCGGTGTTGCTTATCCGTGAAGTGCATCGCTTACCGGTGAGTGTTGGTTCTGTGTCCAAATCTGAGACTTGGTTGAGTCGCATGTACATACAGATTTAAGTTGCATCTTTTTTTCCGGAGTAGGGTTGAGTGATAGTGGAACCTTTGATGATATTGTGACAATGTTGGCAAGAGTAAGATGGAAATGTACCAGTTCAGTAGCCTCACATTCTGCATGCAAAAATGATTTATGTAAAGAGGTGCTGTTTTTGTAGGCAAAAATAGGTTTGTTAGAAAATAAGTTTGCAGTAACATCATCATACTGAATATTTATTATTTATTTGTTTTGGTTATACATAACCTTTACAAAAAAGGATAAAAAACCATTCATTTCACCAATTCAGAAGTAGAAAACACAAGTACTTACATAATGATCAGTCATTTTACAATTCATAAAATCCATCTAAACACAGTTAAAATTACAGACAAAGGGAACATATTTTGCATATGTGTTCTCAAAATGAGCTTACTGAGAGAACACATTTGAAATTCGCTTCATTCATAGCTTTCAGTTTCGGTTCTTCTACATAAATCAGATGGTTTAGCTGACAGTCCAATCTGTCTCAGAAATCCTATCACTGCAAGCTGTAGAATAAAGTTACTTCCATGCAATATTTCAAACCATAACCGCATACGATCCACATTATCCATATTCATAAATCTTAAAAAATTATGTATACTTGCGTTTCTTAATGCTGTACAAAATATTACAACATGCTGTAAGGTTTCAATTGACCTGGGTAGGCCACAACATCTACACAATGTCGATAACCCATTCCTCCCTTCCCGCAGGTCTATGATTTCCCTGGTGAGCAGCACATTGCATCTAAAACGCATGAATTTGTTTCGCCATCCTTTGTCAGGGAACTTAATCAGGTATGACTCCACTGTACCCCCTATTTTATAGCCAGATACAACATGCCAATAGAGTTAGGTTTCAGTTACCTTTGCGCAAGTGAGGTTCCAGTCCAATTGTTTGGCATATTTTTTTACCTTATTTAGGTTAAAAATAAGCAGCTCACATGTTGTGCCAAAGGAGGTCAGCTACTCTAAGGTTTCCCTTATTAGCTCATTAAGATACTCAGATACATATGTACCAGTTCGAATCTTGCTACCCAGTAAATCATACATCGTATCTTTAGAGCTCACAATGAGTTTCCTGAATAGGCATGCCCTGCGCCACATAGCAATACTTTTAAGGGAAGGTAAACCAAGTTCATACCGCAGGACTTCAAGCGGCACACAATTGGGCAGACATGTAAGCACCGATCTCAGGATCTCAGCCTCATATTTATCCAGCTCATCAATAGCCCACCAGGGGAACAACTCCAATCCATAACAGAATGGTGGAATCACCTTGGATTTGTAAAAGCCAGGGTCGACATAAGAGAACTTCCCATATTTAGCGTCTATTTTTTCTATGTGGATGATTTGCACCTGCACTTTTTTATCCAGGAATTGCCAATAATTCATTTTTTTTTTTTGCTTTAAAAAAAAATCGGATAGCCCAGGTATTGCAAATTTGATTGCATACACAGCTTTTCATTGTTCAGTAACCACACGGGATTGCCCCTTGTGGCACTACAATGTACTCTTAAGATCACTGTTTTCTTAGCATTTATCAAAAGTGAGTTCGCAGTAGTGTAATCTCGAAATTTTGTTAGCAACCTTTGGAGTTCCCGTGGAGTATGGTCAAGCGTAAAGTCGTCCGCATAGGCAGACCAAGTTATCTTTATCCCTTCAACTGTGGGTGGCAAAAAGCAGCTGTTTCAATGACCTCACCCGCATCAGATACATAAAGATTGAATATTGTGGGTGCAAATAAGCACCCCTGATGTGAACCATTTGAGGCAGAGATCATCTGAGATAGAGTTCCCATATTACTTAGCCGTACCTGTAATTTCGAACCTTCATGTAAGTGGTACAGAATAGACCATAGGTGCGTGGGAAGCCCTAGAAGTTGTAATTTCCCCCACAAAATACTTCTGTCCACCATAGTCGAAGCTGAACTACTGTAAAAGCCTCTATCTAAATCTGCCTGCCTCTACTCTCCGCTCTTTGCAACTCATCCAGAACAGGACTGCGAGACTTGTCCTTGGCCTCAAGCCCAGGGACTGTATCTCTCCAGGACTGAAATTATTACACTGGCTCCCAGTGGCTGCGAGGATTAAGTTCAAAACCCTCTGCATTGTCAACAAGGCATTCTGGGGCTTTGGGCCAAAATACCTTCAACTCTCTCTTCTTAAATATCATCCTTCTCGAGCTCTTCGCTCATCCGCCTCCACCTCCCTCAGGGTCAGCTGCTTCTCCAAGCAACGATTTGGGGGTAGATCTCTCTCCGCAGCAGGGGCCTCCCTCTGGAACAGCCTTCCTGCCGCCCTGAAACTTGAGGAGAACCATCTCCGGTTCCGGAAGCACTTCAAAACCTTCCTCTTTGCCTCCGCTTTCTCTCCCCCATCTCCCCTGCTAAAATTACTGAAACTGCACTGAATCTGCAACTGGGCCACTCACCGATCTCGGTCCCTGGTCCAGCCACTCTCCCCTGCACTGCGGGACTGTCTCTGTATCCCTACAGCCCCTCCTCCCAGCACTTGTCTGCACTTACCTTGCACTTGCCACCAGCTGGCCCTTATTATTTATCTTGTATTCTACTAACCCTGTACTGCACTTTCCCCTCTCCCCTTCCCCCTTGCACTTTTCCCTTCCCCTCTACCCTTGCACTTGCACGATCTGAATGACACTTGGCCTAGTAGGATCGTTGTCTGTCTCCCCTTTGTTTCCCCCCCGCCTCATCGCGCCTTGAAACACTTGTGTATAGGTGCGTTACAAATGTCGTATCATATCATATCATATCGAAGGCCATAGTCAGATCTATTGAGGTCACATAGATCGGAGGACTGCCTTTTTTCCATGCTTTTCGTTGTAATATGTTCATGAGCAGTCCCCCAACATCTGTGGCGACTCCTTTCCTAAAACCAGATTGAAGACAGGATAGGATCTTATTTGTCTCTGCCCACTCTTGGATGTGCTTCAGTACAAGTCCTGAAAAGATCTTAGAGTCCGCATCCAAGAGTGCAATTGGTCTGTAATTAGCGGGTAATGTCCTGTCCCCCTTTTTATAAATAGGGACGACATAAGCAATATGCCAGGAATTTGGAATTACTCGGACTCTAACTATATTCTTAAACAGAAGGAACAGTGCCTTTGCCCAAACAATAGGATTACCCTTAAGGATAATATTCGCCAGCCCATTCGGTCCGGCGGCCCTAGGCGGGGAAGCCTTTACTATCAGAAGTTTGACCTCCTCTATGTCAAAATGAAAATCCCATGAATGATCTAAAATTGTACTTTCAATGGGGATTATGTTCTTTGAGTTCTGATAGACCATGCCAAAGTGGCCCCTCCACTGTTGCTCCGATACAGCACAAGTTTGTATTTTGGCCTGTTGGACATTGCGATTGTTTATTAACGCCCAAAAACTTCTTGCTGAGGTATCCCTTAGGGCTGCCAACATTGCTTCTCCATCACATTGGTAGATCTTAGCTCTATGGATTTTGATTAGATTTCTCCATTTTATTTTTAATTATTTTCCCCAGAGCTTCCCTATCAGTATCCGTTACATTCTGTTTACGCAGATATTGCAGTTCTCTCTGTCAGAGGTTTTTTAAAGTTCTTATTTCAGCATCAAAGGTATGAAGATGATTTAACTTCCTCACATTAGTCTTAACTGGGAGTACATTCAAATAAATGGCTTGGTTACATAACGATCAAAATACTCTGCACAGTACAGTCGAGTTTTTTGCTCTAAATTGGTATTGTGGAAATCTGCTTGAAATACAGCATTCAATCGATCAACGTTTTCCTTATGCCATACAATTCGATTTCCGGCTTCATTAACATCATAAATACCGGTACAGACCCCCTGATACACCTCACCGCCCAAACCCTTAAATTCATCCTCCAAGATCTTATGGTCACTGCATTTAGTTTCCCTTATAAACATTGAGCTGACCAAGGCACACAGTGAAACAGAGGTGAATACATTGTCTATTTTGGATGAGAATTTACCATTGGTCCAGGTATCCCTATCTGCCATATCACTCCAGAGTTCAGCTGAATTAGACAAACCCCAAACCTCCAAAAAACGACCCCAGAGGTGAACTTGGGTATTCTTATTTTGAGCATCACCACTTACAGGATACCATTCCGGTCCAATGGAAGATCTTCCTCCCGTACAGGCAGGAATATTAACATTAAAATCACCTACCACTATCAATAGAGCCTCAGGTTGCAATATGTAAGCTTCTTCAAACATTTCTCCAAGTGATATAAGTGATTCACTCAAGCAATTTTTAACATTCCAATAAATTTTGATGATCAAAAAATGGGTAAATCCCACACATTTTTTTAGATCGCACAGGACCGCAAGACACCAATTTGATAGTCGGAAGATTTTGATAACAGTTGGTCCCAACTTTAGATGGAGTCCAATTGCCAAACCCCCAGATGGCCTACCCAATTTTCCTTGGGTTGCATGCTCAGATAAGTCAGTAAAGCCATCTAAAGCACATTGGGTGACAAACCATGTCTCCTGCAAACAGAATAGTGTACACCTCGAGCAATACTATACATTTCCACAGAGTTCAAGAAACCAATGACCCCTCATGTTCCATGACACAAGGGAAAATCTATCCTCACTCTTAAATATTTGGTCTGAGGCTTTGCAGCTCCATTATAGACTCACGGAGGGTAGAGACCAGCCGCTGGACACCAGACTCACTAAAGTCGCAATCATTTGATTTGGGAGGAATCATTATGGTTCTCTCAACCTGTTCCATGCCTCTACTTTTTAGTGTCTGGGAGCAACCACCTACCTCAGAATCTTGTATACCTTTACTATAGCTTATGAAATCATAGCTAAAGCGATTAAATGACTCCACTTCCGCTAATACAGCTTCATATATAGCTCTAGAGTGGAACACTATCCGGACATAATCGTATCTTTCCGGATGTATGAAGTAAATTAATTTAATATCCCCGGTTGTAATAAGCCTGATATTCGAAATCTCATTGAAAAGGGCTAGAATTCTTACTCAGTTTAGAGTCGGGGGTCCACCTTGTGGAAACAGATAATGGATTAAGAGGCTAGGTAGCTCCACATAGTGGGGCTGTTTAGCTGAATATCATTAGACCAGGAATTAGAATGGGGTGCTTTATTTGGCCTCTGCTCGTACACATTATTATACCCTACCTCGTCATTATCAGGCACCTCATCATGTTGCACATTTACAGTTTCCTTCTTTCTAACCATATCAGCATCAGGTCTTTGTTCAGCGGCTTCACTGATTACTGGGCCTGCTGGCGCTAGAGGTGGAGACACTTTACCAGGTTCCATCAGCTTAGACATTAAGGGCAGTTCACACGGATAACCTCCATTGCCAGCTAGTCCAGTTTTGTCCCTTTCTAACATTTGCTTCATAATTTGCCAGACCATTTTTTCTGTTGATGTCAACTCAGTGTCCGGAGCGTCTACAGGGCCATTCTCCTCAATTATTGCTGTCTTGTTCCCCTTCACAGGAGCCAGATGGTCCCTCCATACCTCCCACTCTTCTCCCAGGCAGCCAACCCTCCCCAGTCCATTAGATAAGTGTGTGTCTCTTTCAACTTCCATAGGAGCCAGTTTTACACTCAGGATCTCCTGTTCCTCTCCTAGGAAGTGGGTCCTACCAGGGCCATTTGAGCAAAAACTGGACTTACCTCCAAATATCTTAGAATAGGACAATGGGGATAGTTTCCTATAATCAATAGGAAGTGTAGCAGTCTTGAACATGGAAATATTCGAGGCATGCTGACGTTGTGTTCAGCCCCAACATGCGGAGAGAGTCCATCATCTGCAAAAAAAACATCTGGGCACAAATCGGCCAGAGGGTGAGCGCTGTAGGCACCACCCCCGCACCTCCAGGGACTGCCGCAAGCAGTGGGATGACTTGCGGGTGCGGGGCCTGCCTCCTCTCTGCCAACCGGAGTCAGGCAATGCTGACCGGAGGGGGCCCAAGTTCCCTTGTGAAAACGTGATGCAAATTGTACCTCTCTCCCCAGGCGGAATGTTCAAACTTAAAGGCAGCCCACGCTGCTTTTGAGCCTCCGAGATACTGCTGGCCAGATACTTGTGTTTCGGTGTATCTGGTCAGAAGTATCTGGAGGCTCAAAAGCACTGCATGCCCTGCACGCAAACATATGTCGGAAAATATAGCAGGCAGTACTTCCCACTGCTGGAGGCAAGGAGAACTAGGCCTCAGTGTGCACCGCACGTAGCACTGTGAGCCTGGCCTGGCCTGGGCTGAGCTGAGCTGCTGGCTCACGCAGGCTCTGTATTTGTATTTTATTTATTTGCAGAGCACAAGCAAGCCCATGGGCATCTGCGCGCTATTCATACGGGTTACAACAGAGAAAATACAGAGCAGGAGAACAGTAGAAATGAGCATAGCTGAAGATACACATATGTACAAATATACAGTCAAGTTTACTTATGTACAACAGGAAGCGATTGTATCCAATTAGCCTAGCACATTAAGGTCTAGCTCGTGGAGCTAGGTTTCAACCTTTCTCCGGAATAAGGGAAGAGACGGTTCCTCTCAATGATACAGCGAGTGTATTCCATTTCTTAACCGCGGGGACTGGGAAGCTGGCTCCGCCTGCACGTTGTAGATTGAATTGAGGGATGGAGACACAGTGTGACTGAGCTGTTCTAGTGGGTTGAGAGGTGGAATGACACGTCAAGGTGTTGCAGAAGTAAGTAGGGGCTTGGTTGGAAAGGCACTTGTGGGTGAGGGAGAGTGTTTTCAGGTCAATTCTTTGCTTAATATTAAGCCAGTTTATTGAGTGTCTGGTCTCAGAGATGTGTTGCTTCCTGGGTAGGTTGAGGGCTGATCTGATGGCGTTATTTTGCATGACTTGCATTTTGTTAAGGTTTTATTGTGACGTACCCAGGCAGAGGGCATTACAATAATCGAGCTTTGATAGGACTAATGCTCTGGCTATCGACATGCAGTTAGTTGTAGTCAAGCATGGGCGGGAGGCCGTAATGAGCTTGCAGGTATGAGATGTGGAGATGCCAAGGCGCTGGTTTGTCTCGATAGGGTAAGCGCAGAGTCGATGTAAATTCCTAGAGTTTTCACAACATTGGCTACTTCAATTACATTGCTGTCAATGTTGAAAGACGTGAATAGTGCACCCAATTTGTTCAGTTTGGCAGTGTGCCCTAGTAGAAGCCCTGCTCTGGGCTCGGCAACGCAGATGTGTGAAGGTGGCGCTGTGTGCCTGTCACTCCACCCACACACATTACGTGATTATGATTTGTATTGGCTGAGAAACAGCCAAAAGACATACTGTTACCATGCAATGAATTTATTTATTTTATTTATTTCCACTACTACGACGTGCCTTGCATGGTAACAGTATTTCCATTCTCAGCCAATGGAAATGGTAATGTGTGTGGACTGCAATTCATAGCCCTGAAACTGCAGCCACAATGCTCGCTGCGTATAAAACAAATACAAAACGTACAAAAGTAACCCTAATGCTTTGTCTGTGCTCTTGGGCTTCGAGGGCCACATGAAATGGCTTATATTGCCAGCATTGCGGCCCTCGGGCCGCATGTTGGACAACCCTGCTTTAAATCAACCCCTTCGCGAAACCTTTGTTGTCATCTTTTACATTTGATTGTGTTATTAACTGGTTGAAATGGATCAAGGCATCCTCTGTCCATCAGAGCCGATTTCTACTCGAGTTTACTACCAAACAGCCCTGCACATGCGAGTGCTTGACAGGTTGATTCTCACCATTGACAAGCCATTCGGCACAGAGCATGTTATGATCGCTCACCTCATTAGTACAAACATGAAATGTTTGCATTATTGACCACAAAGCCGCATTTATATAAATATCATCAATTGTCGAAGAAGACTTGCCTTTGTGCCAAGTTGGAGCAGGAGGAATGTCAGATGAAAAGGCACCAGTCCACACAAAGAGGCTCCTATGTTTTACTAGACAATTCCAGTGTATGAGTCGCTCGCTGGGTCGCTTCCCTTTTTTCATGAAGCAGTTTAAATTCAGATCACCCCCCAAGATTACATACGTGATGCTCTGTTCTTGTGATATCATGTCCAGCAAACAAATCATATCTCTAAAAAAGCACTCATCAGAGATCCCAACCATATTCCAATACACATTGAGAATTGCATAGATGGCCCTTAGACGTTTCACTTTAATCAACAACACGAATATTGGGTGCTGCCCAAAAACTAGAGGACAACCCATTTTTGATCTTAACAGCTATCAAAAGGCCAGAGGTAGGTCTTCCCAAGATGGCTTTCGATGCAGGATTTAAATGAACCTCATGGCCATCCCAAAAAGGTGGGAGTGTCAACCAAGTCTCCTGTAAGAGGATGATGTCATATTGGTTCAGGTTGTATTGGTCATTATTCAAAAGATGTTTAAAGCCTCTTGTGTTCCAGCTCAAGAGGGCTATTGTATACTGCGAGGCAAAGGAGACTAGTTAACTCGACTTTGTACTGCACTCACAAACACAAGGTTTGACCGATGATTGTGACCTTTTTGAACCTCTGACCTCATAGGATCTATTTTTTAAAGTTTCAGCTTGAGCCTTCATACCAGATAGTGAAGCAGTTCCACTATCATCAGTACATAGCGTGAAGCCTAGATCGTGTAAAGAACCCTTAGATTGCCATATCACATTTTTGAACCACCCTCGATTGCATCCACAATCTTACAGCATTGAGATTTAGTTTATCAATAAACTCAACAAGTGTTAGATCAGAAGACACTATGTCCTCTAACATCTGGTTGTCGGAGAAAATCGCCATTACAGCTCTACGCTTCAAATCTAATTGGGTGCTCGGGCTGGGTCTTCACTTTTAAGGAACATAACGCAGGCCTCTTCCTTGCATTCGAACTTTCCCATTTAGCTTCATCATTCTTTTTATTTTTTTTATTAACCACCTTGGAAACCATTTCTTTATGAGATTCAGCAGAGTTTAAATTAATTAGGCAAAGCATTTTCAATAAGAGTTAGAATAGCATCAGAAAGCTGAGTAGGGATCAAAGGGGAAATGAGTCTTGGGGACACTACTCAAGTTTGGTTGAGGCTCCGTAGGGAGCGAAGGGTTCGAAAGAGAACCAGAGGAAGAGACGGGGCAGACAACTGCTTGCTTATGGTCAGGTAAACCTAATCCCTGGGACTTGTTGGCTGAGATTTGATCCAGCATTTTAGGGGCGGGTTTTACAAATGTGTCTAAGTGAGGAGGAATATGACCAGCCATATATACGTCAACAGCCCTCTGTATTTTAGCTCTGTGTCTCGCCACTTCACTCATCAAGATCCCTTTCGGTCCCTTATCAATACCAGGGCCTTTTTTAAAAAAAAATGTATTGCTAGTCTGTGCACTAATCAGTGTAGTAGATTCCGCAGACATCGGGTGTAAGACCTCTCACTAAATCATCAAAAGGTTGTTATGAAGAGGCCTGCACTGGATTAAATCCAGTGAGATTACATTTAAATTTTGCCTGATTCAATAACATATATTTCCTCTTGATGGTTTTGGATACTGCGATTTTGTTTTTGCTAGGCATGGAGATCATTTGAAAAATTGCTTTGCTGCTGCCTTCCCTGCACTCTTGGGCGCAGATTGATTTTTCGGGAGTTTGGGTGCATTATTAGGGCCATCAGTCGAGCCGCCAGAAGGATTTCCAGAGGATAGTGGTCTATCATGAGCCTTGGGAGCACCTGTAGATTGGGTGAGGATTGAGTATAGGTCTTTAGGATGATTGGGCAACATATCCGACAATGGCTCCTGGGAGGAGGGGGCAGTGTGCAAAGAGGCACACAGAGGTGGAGGGTCAATCGAGTTTTCATAGATGATTGCTTTAAAACAAGGAAGGACACCCACCGGTGCAAAGTTGGAACTTGCAGGGGTGGGACACGGAAGAATCTGGATAGTACATAGCTCATTTGTTTGACAAGCAATAGAAGAAACAAATGTTTCGGGGGAATAGGGTGAACACATGACATGAGCAATTGCTTATTTCTATTAACCCCTTCCATTTGCAAAGACAGAATTTTTTTAAAAGTTTCCTCTTTCGCCAATAACCTGCGGTCAAGAACATTGTATAAATTACCCAGAGCATGCAGAGATGAATTCATCGCCGATAATGTAGCATCAGCCTGAAAGTCGGTATTGCGCAGATGCAAAGATGTATTAGTACTGTGTGAGTCAGTACATGCAATGTTGGGCTGGGAATGCATTGACATACTTACAGGCTTCACAGAAATAGGTGAAACCTCAGAGAACATCATGGGCGAACATGAAAGTTTGTCAACAAACACTTGTCTGAGAATACAGAATCCTCAGGATCGAGATCAATAATGGCAACATCCTCAGAGGTTTGAGCAGGGCCGGACATAAAACCTGAAGCTCTAGGAGCTGTTTCTAAATCAGCAGGATCGCTGATGGATTGAACAACACCAGGGACAATAACTGACGCTTTGGGAGCCAATTCTAAAGACTTTAATATGGCAGTGTCTGTTTCGGGACATGTCATTTAAATATGATTGTGTAGACTGCACCGAATCCAAACAATCTGCCGTAAAAGACACCGGCGACAAACATTTGGAAGGATCAAGAGCGGGAAAGGGGATAGTCTGCTTGTTACTCCCACTCGATGAAACACTAGGTGCAGTATTCACAACCAGTGTATTTCTGGCTCTATGGGCTGATAGTGATTCTTTGCGAAACAGGCAAATGTCTGCGTTAACAAGACCAGGACCATTACTTTTCCCTTCAAAAGGTGTAGAGTATTCATGATTAGAGGATCAAGAGAGTCGAGCAGGACTCATACCTAACGAAAGCGGAGCAAGTTTTAGAGGCATGCCAGTTTTAAGTGTGGGAGGCATCACTTTTAAGGCGCTACTAACCAGTTAACGATGAACGTCAAACCTCACCAGCAAAATGCTAAGAGTGAAAAAAATAATAACACTTCAAGAGCTTTATGCCATCTCTAATTACCACACCTCAATGATTATGATCACAATCATGCAAAGGAGATGGTATTCTCCAAAAAACCCAGCAAAAGGCCATTGCCCATCACACGCCGTGCACCGTGAACAGTCAACAGTACTTGGCAGTACTTCTCGGTGCGCGCGCGAGTGTGCTGCCTTGTGGGTTTTAATAGAACAGGTGGGAGGTGAATGGGATTGATAGAGTTCAGAAGGTGGAGCCACCAGTCAAATGGAAACCTTTGGGAACACAAAAATAAAGAAAGGACTTGGAAACTATATTTCATATGCAAAGGCAGAGACTTGGGCATTTAGTCCAGTTCAGAACATTCAGCTTTGTTGGTAAAGGGCTAGGAGCGCTTGGGTGTCGCAGCGAAAACACTCCTCCAAGGGTACAGCCAACCACACTGCTCAGCACAACGTTAGCAATGTTCAATGTTCACAGATGCACAAAATCCGGAAAGACAGCACTCGCGAAGAGCCACGCTACAGTCAACAGTACTTGGCAATACCTGCAACACAATTATAGTGCAATACAAATGTCCAGAGTCTGCTTATTATTTGTGGCTTAAAAGGCTGCAGGTTTTTTTTACGTATACCCAGCAATCAGAATAAATTAATTTTAACTTTATGATTGTCAACACTGCCAAACCCACTTTGGCTACATAGTTCTTCTTATGCGGCTGACAAAATTACAAATTCCTTGCTTCCTCCCTTTTTCCAACCATCTCCAACATTATTTGTTAGGCCAAAGCTCCCACAATTGGAAAGTCTACTCTACCTGCCTTCGCCTGCAGGAGATCCTGAGCAAGAGGAGTGCCGTTCATGACAGGGGAAGCTGGGCTCTCATCCTTTCATAAAGCCCCTCGTTGCTGGGCCTCAGAAGGAGGTTGACCACGGGAGAAGCGAAAACCCCTCCTGTTTACCAAGCTCACTTCAAAGACTTTAAAGTCGAACTGTACGCTGGCATGCCGCCACGCACCAGAGGGGTCTATGCCCCTCTTTGGCTCCCCCCCTGCCCCGCCATATCACAACTCCATGAACTTGGTGTTTATGTTCCAGAAGAAAAGATCCATGCCGCTCTTTGACAGGTGTAACCCATCCCTTTCATGATACTCTGGTGACTGCAAATTGATCAGCTCGTGGGGTTCTGCGTGAACCCCATTCCACTGCGACACTTTGCCATTGACCGTTCAGTTTTCTTTGAGACTTCGATTGCCTGGTGTCACTCCGCCCCTCTCCATAGTAGTGTCAGTATTATTTTGGAGCACATCATTTCTGTGTCCCCCAGGTAGCACCCACCCTTTGCAAAGTTCCCATTTCTCTGAGCGGAAATCCCCTCCCAAGGTTTGTTATGTCTTTGCCCCCCAGGTGTATTATCGAGACCTTGGGTTTGCTGTGCCTCTGTAACAGTCTCCAAATGCTCTTCCAGCAGTGCCCATCTCATACTTGGAATTCCCACCACTGCACCTTGAGGTTTTGTGTGGTAATTTCTTCCCTTTGTGTTGTCCACCTCACTTTGGCCATTGTCGAAAACGAGTGGGCACCCACCCACTCTGTTCGTCTGTTCCTACTTGGTCCTGTATGTTGGGGAAAGGGGGGTGGAGCACAATGATCAAACTTTATCCAGCCTCATGTACCTCTTAAAACAGTTGCACTTCCAACCCCCAATTCTCTTAATACCCTCCGGGGGCATGGCCGCACCTGAAGCTGATCCTAAAGGAATGGGTGCTGAAGACTCCTTCTGTTACCCCTGTGTCTATGAGCACCAAATCCATCACCCCTTTAAACTGAAACCTGCTCAATGCTGGGCCGTCTGAGTGTAATAATAGAGAGGACTCACCACTGCTGCAGGATGTCCTTGGCAAGTACCGGTGGCATGTGCTGTCCTTGATGCAGTGCAGCATAACTGACCTCTGTTTTCCCCTCTGGTCAGTTTTTTGTTCTCCGTAGGTGCAGGTGTGGTGTTTCCACTGAAACTGTTACATCGTCCACCTTCAGGAAGCCTATACCTCCCCCTTCTTTGTTGCACAATACCATATCACTGATCTGGAGAGCCCCGAAGAACACCAAGCAAAAGGCCGCTCCGAACATGACAGCTTGAAAACTGTCTCTGAACAGCCCAGCCAGCCCCTTGATCATGCCTTGTAGTTTTATTTAGTCTTTCGGGCGCCTTGCATCCTCCTTCTTTCCTGTTATCTTGGCCCATCCTTTCATTGCCATCCTTACATATTGCTGTTTCGTTGCATCAGCCCACCCCCCAACTTGTTGTAATGTGTGATCAATGGCAAGTGGTACTCAGCCCATGCTCTGTGCTTGTGACTTCTGACTCTGAATGGATCTTGCGGGCTGCTGGTTTTCCAGCTGCGGTATGTCCACAGGCGTGTTGGTTAGTGATGCGCCTTAGCTCCCGCCATACTCCCAATGCGAGACAATGCTTCACTTTAGCTCCCTGGAGGTTGCTAGGGGTTCAGTAAGTGTTCACCGGCTCAGATTTCATATGAGCACTGCTGTCTGCAAAAACGGCATGCAACATTGATCCCCACTGCTAGCATCCTCTTTCCCTTCGTGGAACTGTTGCGCTTCTCAGTTTAAACGCCCTATAAATGGGCACGGTGCAAAAAAGCAACTAGCGCACAGATTTGTTCCTTCCGGCCAGCACCCAGTCTAGTAGCCCTGCAAAACAGACGTGCAGCATGCTTCCGTGCTACCGGAATGCCTCTTCAGATGCACCAATGATCTGTGGGCTCCAACCTGTTTCAGCTGCTATGCTACACCAAACTTTATGCAGTGGTTGGGAAGTGCTTTTCCTGGAACCCACTGCTTCGGCTCATGCAGGCGATTGTACTGCAGTCACTGCTGCCCCATTCAGCTGCAGCAGCCGGTTGATTGGTGGTCTCCGACGTGCTTTCTTTTGTGTAGTGGAATCCACCACGCCAACCTTTATGCTGCAGTCGGGAAGTGCCTCGCCGGGCAAACGCTGCTTCTGCTCCCGCAGGCAATTGTACTGCAGACAGTACTGCCTCATTCAGCCAGTACATCCGGTTATGGAGACCCGCTCGCTGCACCTGTGTACTTCTCCCAAACTCTGCCCTCATGGATACTCCTGGGAAGTCGCCAGCAAAAAGAAGCGAAAAAGATCGCATGAGGCTGGCTACCCTTTCATATCTCTGTGACAGCAAGACCACTATTGGCTGCCGTCTTTTCTTCCGGCTGCCCCCTCTTTCATTTTACTGGGCTTGGGCTCCATTTTGCGTGCTACTGCCCATTCCTTTGTTTCACTTCCCAGACCACGGCCTAAGTTAAGCTTGTTCTTCCTCCAGGGTCAGCTCTGCCTCCCTCATCATCACCACCATAGCGGGGGCAACCCATTGCTGCACCTCCCCCTCCTACCACACCTTCCCACTATTCTGCCTGCCGCATTCATGCCCCCTCCCACCCGGAGTGATGCATTCTTGGAAATAACAAACAAAATACAATTTTCAAGTTGGAAATCATAGTTGCCACAGAAGCTTTATTTGCATAAAGTCAAGGAGTTATCTAACGGGCGATCCGTATATCCACCACACCACAGGTTCTTCTACACCGAGTAGGTATACCTCCCCCCTCTCAACCCCCCTCCCCCCGCCATCCTTCTTCTGGTTGAGCCCGGCCCTCACTACCAGTTTCTCTCTTCCCATGACCTTTCGTTGCTTAACTTTCCGGGTGCCCAACTATCACGGTTTCTAACTCACAGACACAAACTTTTTTGGTGTTCAAATATCACAGTACACATTTCTACTCTACTCTGCTCTGTGCTCCCGTCCCCTTTTGGGCTAACTCACCTTTCTACTCTGCTCTGTGCTTCCCTCCCCTTTTAGGCTGACATTATCCCTGAGGGCGATTGGTTCCCTTACCCTACCCCTTCTACCATCAGCTTCTGCCCCAGAAGTACTCCCCATTTCGCCTTACTGTCCCAGAGGGCTGGGCTTTGCCTACATTTCCTTCCTCCCGGTTCCTTCACCCTAGGCCCTCCTCAGTGATCTTACCCCACGTGTCCCCCCCTTGTTCCGTATATCCTTAGTCCTTCCTCTCCATCCCCCCGGCTCGCTCCTCTCCTCCCTTCCGGTTCAATCCTCTTACGTCCATCCCCCCTTTTCCTCCACTTGTAGTTCCCTGTGATTCACCCTCCCCCATACTCCCGCCCCGCTGACCTCGATGCAGCGTTTTCTGTTTCCCCAAGTACCCCTGTCTTATTGCCCACGTCTTGCGATTGCCCCCCCTTCACCCACTTGGACCTTGCGCCCCCCGGTTCCCTCTTGTCACCCCGTGAGCCACTTTTCCGTCCCCTCACTTTCTCCTCTGTATTTTCCTTCCCTTCAGTTATACCTTCCCCCCCACCTGCTTCTTTGACCACCCTCCTGTGCCACCATACCATCGTCTTGCTCCCCCCAACCTCCCTTGTTGACCTTTGTTTTTCACCTTGTTTTCCCTTTTCTCTTTCCACCCCCCGCGTTTTGGGGTTGGAATGGCTTCCTAGCCCCCTAAACCCTCCCCTGAATGTTACTCTTGGGCCCCGTAGGTTCTAAGCTGTTGGCTAAACAGTCCCCTATGGGTCTGCCACTGCTTTGCTAAAGGGATCACAATGTACCTCCGCTGGGCGACCTGAAACACAAAAAAGGACATGTTAAAATAAAACTTTGGAATTGGGCGGGCGGGCGGTCAGGAATTCCAATTTGTTGTCCGGAGGGATGCAGGATACCAAGAGAGAGAGCCCCCCCGCAAGTGGGCCTTTATAGGCCCTTCCTCTCTCTCGGCTCCTCACCCAATCCCCATCTGGTGTTGGCTACTCCCATTTCCGGGAGTGGGCGCCCCCCACTTCTGGCCCGCCCTACTTCCTGAGCCGGTGGAAGAGGCTGGCCGGGTAACCCACACTAAGGGGAGGCGCCCGCCATGCCTCCTTCGTCGACTCGTTTGCCCGCCATAGCGGGGGCAACCCATTGCTGTGCCTCCCTCTCCTCCCACACCTTCCCCTATTCTGCCTGCTGCATTCATGCCCCCTCCCACCCGGAGTGATGCATTCTTGGAAATAACAAACAAAACACAATTTTCAAGTTGGAAATCATAATTTCCACAGCAGCTTTATTTGCATAAAGTCAAGGAGTTATCTTTCAGGCGATCTGTGTATCCACCACACCACAAGTTCTTCTACCCGAGTGGGGCTTCATAGGTATACCTACCCCGGCGGACACTTCTGGTTGAGCCCGGCCCTCACTACCAGTTTCTCTCTACCCATGGCCTTTCGTTGCTTAACTTTCCAGGTGCCCAACTATCACCGTTTCTAACTCAGACACAACTTTTCCGGTGTCCAAATATAAAAGTACACATTTTTGTTGTTGTTGAGGTTTTAATAATTTTAATAATGTATAACATTTTAATATTTAATGTATAAACATTATATTATGTATTAAAAAAATTAACCCTTTGCCACCACATCAACTGCAAGGGTCTTTTAATCTGTTAATCTCCTCCTGTGACCCATGCTGAGCCGATTGTCGTGCTCACAGAGCTGCCTTGCAAAACCGCCCGTCCGGTCCCCGCTTCCTGGCCTTGCCCTTGTCCCCACGCTTTTGTTTTGCCGTTTTATCACCGCCCTCGCGCTTCTGTGGAGGTGGAAGGCAACGGGGCGGGGGATGCAGATGGTTCCGCATCTGGGGAAGCCAAGGAAGCAGGCGGTTCCGGGAGGTTCACTGTGGGCGGCGGCATCCTTCTTTTGCGGGGAGCCGGGATGGAAGTGCGGGGAGCCTGGATGGAAGTGCGTCCAAAGTATGCCCTGCAGAGTGAGTCAGGCTAGGTGGATGAATGGAAAGTAAGAGTCGCAGAGGTCGTGGAAGAGTCCAGTGGAGGGACAGGAAGCATCCTGGTGTATGTTGAGGTCTCCAAGGAGGAGTTTGTTGGTCGAGGTCAGGAGGGAGGAGAAAAGGTCAGCCACTCAGAGAGGAAAGAGGTAGTCTGACCAGGTGGCCGATAGTAGCAATGGTGAGGGAGGGCCCAGGAAAGAGAGAATCTGCAAAATAGGCATTTGAAGGAGGAGTTGGCCTGCATAGGTATTAGAGGCAGCAATCCACTCCAGGAAGATAATACTAAAAACATCCTCAATTTTCCCTTTTTAAAACTATGCTGCCCAATTTAGGGTGAGGGTAGTTGGGGATCATAAGGTGTCAGGGGTGTGGGGAGACACTGTCCTGACGCAGTCCCCCACATTATAAGCATCCCCCAAGCACCTGCGACCGGATGTCAGGCCTTGGGGGGGTCGCCTCTTCAACCTCAAATGTGAGGAAGAGTAAAGTATGACCACCCCCTGAATGGGGTGGCCAGAGAGGACCGCCCGCAATGTAGGCAGTCACTCTAGCACCCCCTCCGGGGGCCGGTCAGCCTCTTAGCAGGGCAATCCCCCATTGACACCCCCCACCACCCCTCTTGTGGACACAGCATGTGAATATCACCTTACATAATAACCACAGACACCATTGTAATGTATTTGGAAACACAAGGTCACAGTTTCTTTTGGAGCAACATAAAATTAGAAGGTCCCAGCCACATACTTAATGTAATACACATTTCCAGGATGACCCGTGTCATTCCCTGTCTGCCCTGTGGCATAAGCAGACATACGCTTCTGGTTATGACTGCCAGTCAGTAACCATTTTCTGTACCACTGACATCAGATGCTGTAGCCTCAACTGCCCTGGAGGGGAATCAGCACCCGTCACTTGGAATTGGCTCATGCCGGGCCATTCCTGAACTGCTCACAGTTGAAGCTGCAATGTCAAAACTCATCTCTGGCTAGGACCGCCCGACACACTGCCATGCTTTGGGGGTGGCTTCCCTGCTGCCCCCACACAACTAGGACATACTCACCAACAACTCTTATCTGCAGCAAGCCCTTCTCAATGCCACTTGTATTGCCGTGAGGAAGACATCCATTCCCTTATCAGACAGATATACACCCTCTGAAGCAAAATGCGATGGAAGAGAATTCAAACAGCAATGTCCAATGACTCTCAGACCTTCACATTTCACAAAGTTTTCCACAATCCTATTCAAGCGCCTCCTAGATTCCTCCATCCCTTCCTGGGAAAGGGCGCCATGCCAGAGCTGCCACGGGGCAATCTCTGACCAAAATATGTCTGTGCCAGGTAGCTCCTGAGCCGCTTTGATCAGGGCCAACTGTACATGGGCCAGCAAGCGACCCCAACCCAACTTGGCAAGGTTGGTGCCGCCCAGGTGGATGGCCATCATTCTAGATGCAGGCCTCCACTGAAGCTGCCAATGTATTGCAGGTAACAAGGAATACCACCTGTTAAGGATTCCATTTGGGCCTCACATACTGGACCAGGACACTTGGTCTTAGCCTGGGATGTGGTGCTCAATAGGAATGCTTTTTCCTTAATTTCAATGAATTCAAATTGAGCCGGTACCCGACCCATCTCACACCCCCTTTTACAAATACCCCGGGTCACAATGGACCATGAACCAGGCCGGTTGGTGAAAATAGAATATTTATTTTTAAAAAATCACAAAAATCAAACACATTTTAATATTGTCCAGCAATCATCAATGGGGTGATAATGACAATGGAAATGGAAGTAATACACTTGGTTAACCTTCTAGTAGAACATATCCAAATCATAATTGATTAGGAGCACTTTTTGAATTAGGATCGATAGCACCCAAGTTAAGGTTTCCCCTGCAATGTTCCCTCAACCCACAAATCGAAATCTGATTTTGAACCCTTTGCAAAGGCCTAAAATGACACTCTGATTTTGACAAATAATTAATTATATGTTTTTAAATAAGGATATAGATATGTTTTATCACTATCAACCATAAGGTAAGGTATCACAACAGCATACAGTTCACAAAACAGAATGAAATTGAAAAACCATTGCAGCCGAATTCACACATGGAAAAGTTGCATTTTTCTTAGTTTTCTTAGTTTGCAGTTTTAAATGCCAATGTTGTTTTCAAAAACGGGTGAAAAACACTGAATCGGAACGCAGTTTTTGGGCAGGTTGATAGATGCACTGCACAGGGACAATACAGAAGTGAAAGGAGGTCTATAGCTGGTGAATTGGGAGAGATTTGGAAGGTAGAATAAAGTTTGTTTTTAGGAAAATAGAGCAATGAAAAAGAGAAAATCGGTTTTAAAAATGAAAGGCAAAGTTTAATAAACTCAGTTATCTAGACTATATTGTTAAAGAAAGCCACGGTACATTCAAAAATTGATTCGCGCATTAACCTTTCCCTGCCGGGTTCTGATCTGTGTGGGAATTAATTTAAATTACTCCAAATATTACTAATGAATTACAAGATGAGGTGAATGAAAGAGTTGAGCTAACACTAGGAAACAAGAACAAGGTGCACAGAGAATTGGAACCATCTATACAAGTTATCAGGGTATGGATAGGATTGCTTAGAGTAGCACAATGACAAAAGTCAAGATGGGGTAGACTATGTGTTATGGGATGGGGGATACTCACGGTCCGCTCTTAGATTTAGGATTATGAACAGTCAACCGGTTTCTGGCCTCCAGGGCTCGAGTCACCATGTAGCGGCAGACTCTCCTAGCAGAACAACAGCTGGGCCTGTCTGGTCACCGGATAATCAGGACAGCTGGATGGCAGGGTTGCATGGGACATGCAGTTAGTGGGCAAAATGCCAGGCTGGTCTCAGGCTGCTTCCCAAAAGAAGACCACAGCTTTTCCCTTTGGTTATTAGATTTCTGGATTGAGGCCTTGCTGGGACGGTCAGCAATGGAATCAGCTATGCTTTGGCTTTGCAGAGGGATCTGGAATCTGGCAAGATGAATGTAGAAGATCAGGAACGCAGGCGCAGGAAATTCAGGCAAGAGTCTGTGTGTCCAAAGTTCTGTCAGCCACCCTTTTTATAGAGCATGGTGACACTATAGAAGCTTATGGTAGGGCAGGCTTAGCTAAGCATGCCTCTAAAAAACTGGATTGGTAAGGAGTGATAGTTACTGCCTTTCTCTCAGCTGGTTGGGTTTCAAGGGCATGATGTCAGATTTATGATGTGAGTTTTACAATGTCCAGAACCTCCCACAGTTAGTTTAGCTAAAATCCGGTTTTGCCATAAATGGCACATTTGTGCAGTTGGGCCTTTTAACAAATTACATAAGCAGGTTGCATATGTTATGCAGAACATGCCAGTCCAATTCTACAATTTGTAAGACATTGTTTCACCCTTCTCATAATTTTTTGTCATTTTAGTGTGAAATATTCGGCCTAAAATTCTATAACTTTACACTTGTGTATGGATTATCATTAGGCATGTCAGCATTGATTTTAATATTGGCAAAAGGTTTACTTTCTGTGGAATACCCAATTCATTGCCATTTCTGTTCCCAAGGTGGCAGTGAAGGCTACAGCGTCTTAAATTAAAACCCACACAATTACATTAAAACTGTCAACTTTTTACATTCCTGCGAATTTCTGTTGCAAAAATAACCGTCTTCAAAGTTTCTTAATAAAATAGTCTTTTGAAACAAATGGGCATTTTTGTCCTTCACTGGAACAATTTTTTTCTCGTCAGCTACCACCAACTGTCGATTCAGCCCAGTGTGGGGAGGGGGTTTCCCAGTTTGATTGAAGGTTTATAGCCCCCTCCACTTCACAGGTTAGTTTCCCAGAAGGTCCATTGTAAGAGGCCTCGGCCCAGACAAGTCTGCCAAGGTAGCAATTATCACTTTTGTGCTCTAGCAACTACTGTGAAGGACCTTCTGTTGCTGGTAACCCCCAAGCAGAAACCTGTGTGGGGGTGATTTTCCCCCATGTAGCCAATGCAATTTAATTCCTTATTTTATTTATTTTTGTTATAAATCAGAATAAAGCCGGTTGAATAAAATCTCCCCTATATGTTTCACAGCACATTTTTGTAAAAGTATATTTAAACATGTGGTGACTGCTGATATTTTCCTTGCAAATTTGGTTTATCTCTTCCATCCGCATTTCCACATTTTTTTGTAGCAATAGTTAGCTTCTTGTATGCAGCAATTTGTTTAAACACAGATGCACTGAAATTAACACAGGACCAGAGAGCCAGGGCCTTTTTGACGCATTGCTCTTTTAAATTTTTTAGCCCAAAAGTAAAGCGTTTCCCGCGTAGCTGTAGTAAGCTTCTTTTGAACTTTTCAGAGCTGAACAACAGCCTGTCATTCAGGGATACTGTTCTTGTCTGTTGGAGCACAATGTGAATGTGGAGGGGCATGGCATGGTCTCATTAATAAAGGGATAAGCAAGTGTTGTGAGCACACGGGTTTCCTCAATTTTTTAAGGGGGCTGTGGTATGTGGGGAGAGATACAGCAGAAAAAAATGTACATATACCACTAGCTACCCACCTCTAACACACCAAAAGGTGGCTACTTGTCAGAAATGTAGGAATTTCATAGGATTATATCTCCCATCATAAACAAAGAAATGTGTTTAGCATATTTTAATTATTATATCAAACATAAAAAACCTATTTCCAGCGTTCGTTATTTGTAGAAACACAAATGGGCGGAAGAAGCAGACACCAAAACATTTGCAATGTACAATTTGCGTGATGTTAGTAATGGTGTATTTTGATCGCATTTTCAATTATACAACAACATGGTATAATAGCGTCAACATTTGAATATGTTTCTAGGGAGAAGGACAACACTGTTGCACTTTAAAGCTCGTCAGTAAAGTCCAACGCCCCGTCTTCAGGACGCGATGGGTTAAAGAAACACGTTACATTGGCAACATGGCGCCTATGTGTCAGTGTAGTGACCTAAAAAGATAAATAAAAATTGTTTTACTCAAACATGATAAAAACGGTGATGGTGGTGTTTGTGTGCATACAAAACAAGTAGCCAGGTTGCTAACCTTAAAAGTGATTTCTTTTGGTGTGATGGGCAAAGCGATTGCATGAATCAATTTAATTGAGGCGGCAGACCAGTCCGTCTTAAGAATTCAAGCTGTAAATCAACACGTAAATTTATTTAGATTTTTGTTGAAACAAGTAACATATTGAACCAACAATAGTTACATTTTGATATATGAATCAATCATATTTACCACTTTATGTGTAAGGCAGGGATTTTTGTTTCAAGTCCTGCAGAGAAATTTCAGTAGTGTACCGAGTTTCTATGATATTCCGGATACTACATGTCCCATAATGCATCATGGAATCTAAAAGAAATGCGAAAAGCCTTTCAATTTCACAGGTTTCACCTGATTTGCGTTTCTTTCAAGCATTTAAGTGGCAGGGAGTAACACTTACTTGGCCATAATGATCCCCAAGGCTGTCTTGCATTGTTATATATTGGGTTAGATATTTTAAACCGTTCGCGTGTCAGTGAATGGCTCTGTGTGGGAGACAAAGGCACCAGAGAGTACAATTAGACTCTCTGTACGTTTTTGAGCAACAATCAAGTGTGGCATGGATTTCAAAGCAGGCTTACCTGTCGTGTGTGCATTCGCCTTCACAGAATCGCTTTACCCCGTGGCTTTTTTCCTTGGTTGAATACTGGTGTAAGCCAAATGTCATTCGTTGACATCGAAAGAGGACTGCCAAGTCCAGTCCATTCGGACTTTCCTCAGTATTAGAAAGGGGTCGGCCATTTTTGAGTGTATATGGATCCTATGAAGGTATACTTAACACTGCAGTAAATAATGATCTGCTTGCTAGTTCTCAGTAAGGGGGTGTGTATAGTGTGTCAAATACATTTTTTCTTAAAGAGCAAATTTGCCAATAAATGGCAAAGAGATCATATTTCATTAACCCCCCACTGGTTGCCTGAGCTATTAGTGGATAAACAGACTCCACTCTACGGCAATATTTAGACCGGACTGGACTGTGTTGAGATTATAAATCCATTTTTGCTCCATTTGTTTAAGGAACAGATCCCTATTCCCTCCCCGTGGGTGAGGTTTAGATGTCTCAATAACAAACCAAAATATATCTTCGATGTGTGTTTCGCTTGTGAATAATGGGCCACCAATGGTTTATCCGGAGTACCATTCCGTATGGCTGAGCGATGTTTGCCAATTCGTAATTTCACTGACCTGATCGTTTTGCCTATATAGATTAACCCACAAGGGCATTTTATCCCATAGATCACCCATTTAGTCAGGCAATTTGAGAAGGATTGGTATTTCCATAGCCTGTCAGACAGATCAATCTGTTTCAAATTCTTGGTCAAATGACAGACTGAACAATGTCCGCATGCATAATGACCACTGACTGGTGGCAGTCCCCATAATGTAGATTGAATGGGTGTCTCAATGTTGTTAATAGGGTAAGTGTGTACTAATTTATCCCACAGATAAGGCATCCGCTTGAAGGCAAATCTAGGACAATTGGGTTGAAAATCATCAGTATGAATGATTTTCCAATTTTTTAGTATCACCCTTCTTAGGTCATTACTCAGGGGCAAAAAAGATGAGACACATGTAATTCTATCATCTTGTGGTTTTGTGTGTTTCTGAAGGATCACTTCGCGATTTGCGTTACGTGCTCTCTTCATAGATCTCTTGATTATTTTCTGAGGATATTGTCTGTTTTAGTTTTTCGCTCAAGAACTGGCTATTGATTTTAAAGTCAGCCAATTCACTACAGTTCCGTCGGATTCTAAGAAATTGTCCGTAGGGTACATTTTCCCGTAGACTAGACGGATGGAAGCTGCTGAACAATAAAAGCATATTCTTGTCTGTGGGTTTTTTGAATAATGTAGTACACAGTTGGTTTTCCTTTTTGAAGATTTTCAGATCAAGAAAGGCTATATTGTCAGTGCTTGATGACATGGTGAATTTGATGGTTAGAGTTTGGCTGTTGAGCCATATTAAAAAGAGATCTAGTTGGTCCTGGCTTCCGTGCCACAGCATGAACACATTGTCTATGTAACGATGCCATGAACTAATGTGTTCATGGAAGGGATTAGTCGCCGTGTAGATGAAATTAGATTCGTAGTGATCCATGTATAAATTTGCTAAGTCTGGTGCAAATGTAGCACCCATTGAGGTCCCTTGCCTTTGTTGGTAAAAGGTTTGATTACACAAGAAAAAGTTTTTTGTCAGTGCCAGCCTCATGCATTCGATGATGACATTGGATGGCACTGTACGGTCAGCTCTTGTCTCTAGATATTGATGTAATACTTCAATGCAGTGGTCCTGGGGGATGTTAGTGTATAACGACTCTACATCCAGGGTGACCAAGATGTCATCGGTGTAACGCTCACCTGATTCCCGCAGAGGCGCCGGTTTTGACTGGGTGAATGCTGTATCTTCAAAGGTGATGTGTAACACACGGTTGGCTCTTTGGGCTGGACCTCTGTGCACTGTATGTCTGACTCGAAGAGTAAGATGTCTTAGGTAAGTGAACGCCGAGCTCTCCATCTGCCTCGGGGCAGGGTGCCATAACCAGTTTCTTCACTGGATAAGGGTGCAGGCCTCTTGACCTCAGAGGACTGCTGTCCGTCGTTAACTGCACGAACGGTAAGTTCTGGGCACTTCAAATGTCTTAAAAGTCTTTTGTAATGATATCTCTTGTTTTGCAGGGTTCCGGCGATGGCGGATGGTGGGCTGATGAGAGTTGAGGATCGAACCCGTGTGAGGAATAGAAGCGCCTGGAAGCACGTAAGTAAGCGCTTGTAGCCTGCTTCACGATGCACACTAACTGTCCCTTTTATCTTGCAGGTACAAGTTCGGAGCTTTAGAGAAGCTGAAGGGTGCTGGAATGCCCACTGGATTCGGCGTGGGAAGGAGTAATGGCACGTGAGTAATAATGTTGGCCAATGTCTTTAAACGCACCTTCTTTTGTCTTTCAGATGCGGGATGCAGCGCCGAAGGCCTCCGGAGCGTGCGAAGAGCTGGTAAGCTTTTGTCTTTCAGATGCCGGAATGCAGTGCGAAGACCTCCGGAGCATGCGAAGAGTAGGTAAGCCTTTGTCTTCAGATGCCGGAATGCAGCGCGAGGCGTTGGTGACAGCCGATGGACCAGGTAAGAGATGCGCTGCCACTGAAGACCGTAGTGCTAACCTGTTCTTTCTTTGTCTTTACAGGTGCTGCTGAAGACTGGATTCCAGGATGGTAAGCCTTTGTTCCCTTAGGCCCAGGATCAGAAGCAGAAGACATGATGAGCGTTCTGCTGCAGAGAATGCAGAATAACACAAAGCAAGATTCATCCATCAGGTGTGGTTTAAATAGCCTCCTGTAGCGCTTAGGTGTCTCCTTCCACAGCCACGCCTAGGTAAGAAAAGAGTTCCTGCTTTCCAGAAGAGTTCCAGTGTTCTGAACCTAGGGAGTGGCTCCTGCCCCACCCAACAGGAAAAGTAGTCCCAAACAGAAGAGGATCAGGGGTTCAACTGGCAGGTAAGTAAGCAGCATGGTCTGCTGCAGGTAAGTCCACCCAAGCATTATGAGCCCGGCGCTTCCAGCGCTGGGACTGGGCATCTTTATGAGCCTGGTGCCACTGGCGCCAGGACAGGGTCCAAAAGGTCCCAATTGGGACTGGCTGGCACTCGGAACCGGGGTTATGGGTCTGCTTCCAAGGGAGTCGGGCAAGTCCTGATCTTTTGGAAGCAGAGATCATGACAATCGGCCCCTGGGTTTAGACTGGCAACGATGTGTATCATAGCTGTAGTGTCTTGCACATATGATTTCATCTTAGCCACAAATGGTCTCAGGAAGGAGTCTGCATAGATGGACAAGGGCTCCAACAATGAGCCTATAGCTGAGACAATCGGGCGACCAGGTGGATGAATCGCATTCTTATGTATTTTGGGTAATAAGTAAAAGGCAGGAGTGGTCGGATTGGGTCTAGTCAGGAACATCAGCTCATCCTTACAGATCCACTTTTGATCGTGTGCATGTTTCATAAGGCTCAGAATTTCTTCAGTCAATCCCGTAGTAGGGTTGCACACAAGTTTCCGATAGCAGAGTTGGTTATCTAACTGTTTTTCAATTTTCAGATTGTATGCATCCACATCCCACAGTACGATACCCCCGCCCTTTGTCAGCGGGTTTCACTACAAAGGAGGTATTGCTTTTGAGATTTTTTAGAGCTCTTCGCTCTGCTTGTGTTTATCTTTTTGTTGGTTTTTATTTTTAAAAAGATAATTTAATTCTCTTATTTTGTTTTCGAAAGTGAGAATTTCTGGAGAGATCATGGCTGGTGTTGGTGTAAAAGACGAAGGACATTTAAGTCCTGATATATTATCGTCTGGAGTCAGCCCCTCTTTCGGATTGCGGAAAAAATACCTGAGCCTTATCAGTCTGAAGAAATTTCTCATCTGTGCCTCAGTGGTAAATTTATCGGCAGCTTTGGTTGGAACAAAGGATAGTCCCTTACTTAAGACACTGGTTTCTGTCTCAGTGAAATGGTGGGAACTAAGATTGAAAACCGGGATTACCAGTTGTTCTGTGGCGGTTGCCACTGTCTGGTCGGCATCGTGCGATTGCCCCATTGTCTGTTCTTCCCGCGTTTCCCCTGTCCCTGAAAAAACTGTGGTTGGGCACCTCTTTGCGCTAAGCCTCCACGGCTAGTAGAGGGTTGTGCTGTAGAGGAATCAGTCACTGCTGTTGGATGAGTTAGAGAAAGTGACCAATTTATTTACACGGTTTCTATTATTGGATGGACCGCTCCCTCCCACTTGGTTGGCATTTTTGTTGTTGAAAAAAGGTTGGGTTTAGATATGGAAAGGTGGACTCTTCCTTGTAGTTAAGTATATCTTTTTTTAACTTCCATATCTTTTTGTACAAGGTAAATGTTTTACATTTTTTCATTTCGTCCTCTATATTACCCAATAGTATTTTTATGTCTGGAATGGCAGATTCATCATTAATTTTTTTTCTCTAAAGTATCCAGGTCTTCTTTCATTGACTCCTCTTCAGCTGTCTCAATGACTAGTATCACCCCGTCTCTGGAACATTTATTAGCTACCCCGCTAAAGGTGCCCATAAATTTCGGATTATCCAGAAAGACGCAGGGGATATTTTTGACCTGAAGGCCCTCTGGGATCACTCCGGCCCTCAGGTATTCAACCATAAGTTGGCCGTGTGATTCAGTGCGTATCAGCTTTTTTTTCTTTTGGGTTAGGAGATCAAGATCATTTGTGTTTTTTGGAGCTGTTACTGCTGTTGTTGGTCCTGGGGCTGGACCTAAGATTGAAGGTTATTCCAAACATCTTTTGTATAAATCCTCGGAAAAAGATATATAATTAACTTTTTCCATGATGTGAATTATGCTCAACCGACCAAAAGGGTCGTCCTAAAAGGGATAAGCAAGTGTTGTGAGCACAAGGGTTGCCTCAATTTTTTAAGGGGGCTGTGGTATGTGAGGAGAGATACAGCAGAAAAAAACGTACATATACCACTAGCTACCCACCTCTAACACACTGAAAGGTGGCTACTTGTCAGAAATATACCTCACAGTAGGAATTTCATAGGATTATATCTCCCACCATAGACAAAGAAATGTGTTTAGCATATTTTAATTATTATATCAAACAACATGGTAAAACAACATAAAAAACCTATTTCCAGCGTTCGTTATTTGTAGAAAGACAAATGGGCGGAAGAAGCAGACACCAAAACATTTGCAATGTACAATTTGGAACCCCCCCCCCCAAACTCTAGCTCCTTAAATATTTTCTTTCCCACCACTAGGGGTTGGTCAGCAGTGGAGGGTAGGTTTTTGGCCACCCAGCCAGTCAGGGGGCCCTCGTAGGGGATGTGAAATCCATATGTAAATCCCCCAAACAGTAAATCCCTCTTGTATTGCTTGGGATAATCATTCAAATTCTCCTGTAACACATGGAGATCGGGGGAGGGAACCTTGACCTGTAGGCCACTCCCGGCCTTCTTTGCTCTGACCCCTGCCGCCACCTTCAGTTTTGATGCATTTTCGCCACTGGGTGGATGCCCCGCATTTTGCACATTCATGGGGATACCTGCACTTGGGCCCCCATGTATAGTTCCCTTTGTTGAAGGACCGGCATGGGTAGCCACCTGCTTTTCGACCTTCAGAAGGTCTTCCTGAGCTAGCATTGTTGGACCCATGGTTGTGTCCCCCTCCCCCCTGTCCCTGGGGGCCATTGCGAAAGGGCCGCCTGTTTGCCTTCTGGTCGTACTTACCATACGAAGACCATCGGAAACCTTTTTGTGCCTAATTCAACACACTGATGGCATCCTCTCTGCCCCCCATGAAGGAAACCCATTCCTCCATGTCTTTCTGATCCCATTTCATTTCAGAAATTGAGGCAATTTTTTTGAGGAAATTTTTTTTTTCTTTTGCTCATTCACAATTGTCTACCTATATTTCCACAAACCCGGGCCATGCTCTGGAAATGTTTCCATACCGCTGCCAACAAGGAAAAGGCCATATTCTATCTAAATATATTTTCCTCTCCTCTATATTTTTTCTGCCTTTCTTGTCATTCTCTTGGCTGATAGTTATATCAGGGGCCAGCATTCTCAACTGCCAACAAGGAGTATATATCGAAATATTCCCTCGCCCAAATACGCTTTTTAACCTGAAGGGGGGATGTGCCACGCCAGAGAGTATCTGCCTGAAAGCAAAGGAGAAATGGTAACAAGTGGTGTGGAGGCCCCTGCGTCCCCCCCCTACAACTCGTACACTTTGCTGAGAAGGTCCTGCGGGTATGGGGGCCAGATCAGGTGAGACAGGCACAACCTTGTCCCCTTGGCTAAGTGTGGGGACGGTGCTACAAGCCGTGGCCGCTGGTGCCATCTCTACTCCTATGGTTGGTGGCGTTCCTACTGGACCCTCCCAGACTCCCCTTGTCACCTGACCCGTGCCAGTTATGGCGGGCGTGCTCCCACTCCACCTGATCAACCTCATTTCCTCCAAGGCTATACCAAATGTTTCCATTGCTAACACATTGCTAGTCGGGAGCACAAAGGCTGTGCACCATTCCGCCCCTTGAGCTTGAGGAGGTGCCGGTGCCAAAGCCAGCGCCCTGTTCCATTCAAAGCACTGCCATCTGCAGCGCGCGTCTCTGCAGTTTGTAACGGTACTGGTTGCAAATGCTCGCTACCCACATGCGAAAAACCATCACTTGGAACCCTGCCTGTGTTTTCTTACCCTTGGGATGGCGCTTCCTTTTGGCAGGATGTGCCTTCGGGGGTACCTCGGTCGGTGGTGGGGTATCAACAGTGGGGGTGATGGGGGAGTTGGCAAATCTGCACCTGGACGACCAAGGGCTGGGTCGGTGTTTTGCCTGCTCACTCTGCAACTCCTTCGCCCAGCCCTTTCCCTGACTGCATATTTTCCTGAAAAAGAGCCCAAAGCTGGCGCTCATCCTCATCTTCACCCGCAATGGGCTGTTCGGAATCTCCTCAATACTATGGAACATGTCCTGTGATCCTTCAAGAGACCTGCTGACCTGAGATAATGGGCACAAAACTGAAAATGAATACCGCAAACACGGCCTTGCAGACACTGCGGCTGCCAGTGGCACCATGCCTAACAGCCCCCTTTATAATGAACTGAACCCGTTCCAACATGTAGTTCAATTTCTAATCACCGGCATGTATTCTTCTGGTCTTTCTTAGCAAGTTAAAGGAAAAGACCCTTTCATGCCACTTCACGCCCTACGGTGGTTGACCTGCATTCCGTACATAAGACATGTCTTGTTAATGCACTTACCCCATGTCACATTGACAGGTAATACAGTCCAAAGTGCAAATTTAATGAAACAAATATTGCATCTCATTGTCCCTCCACCAGGGCACCCTGCACCAGCTCTGTGCCCAACCTACAGATATAAAACAACCAGATTGTAGAACACACTGTACATTCAGTACCGAAACCTTGCTAGCAAAATTATTATTCTTTTATAACACACTTATTACCAAAATCTGGTGTCTAAGGGCGGGATCAGTATTCAAACCTGTTGTGTTGCGGGGTCTAGCTTCCAAGACAAGCGCGTTGCACCTCGACTATCCTTCCTCCCTGGTACTCTCACTCAATGTCTGAAAGCTATACAGTTGGTGGTTAAGGCTTGGTGCGCCGTGAATGAAAATTGCATTTCCGCAAAACATCTAAAACTGTGCTAGCAATATTCAATAATACGGTTTATCCTAAATCACATATAAAACAATAAACCTGTTTGCTCCACAGCATCGCCATTAAAGCGAGCAATTAAAATGTATTCACCAAATTAAATTCAGCAATGTTTCGGATGCCGTATCGTATGCCCGCAATGAGAAACGGCTATGCTATCTCAAAGGTACACATACTAGTATGCACCCAATAAACCAAACAATTTCTCTTCATCCTGCTACTCTTGGGCTACACCTTCCTGAGGGGAAAATATGAAATGTCTGCTGTTCCCTTTATCTTTGCTTGCTATCCATTCCCTTAAATGGCCTCTCTGTTGTGGCATTGCGCACCAATTTTCAAAGCTCAGGGGCTGAATCTAAACAGAACATTGCCCAAGATAACAGATTGGTCCGGAGGAACCTGTTTTAAACAAACCACCTATTTAATCCAATGCATCAGAGGCCATGTTCAAGCAATGAGAAGATAAACCCCCCCCCCAACCTCCCCCATGGCTGGGGTAGCACTGCAGAAAAAGTGGCAGGATAACAACACGGTCGGCGACCATTAATACAAAACATCGAGATCCCTCAGGCAGCTTGGAGGACGCAAAACCCACATATACATATAGCCCGTGGCTCAGCAGCACCAAAGAAAAGCACCAGCTGATACTAATGACAAAGACATGGCAATTAAAAGAACCGCACATGGGCCAAATACACCAACCGATTCATCTCCCATCCAATCGTAAATCCAGTGTGATGGGGCGTGGTGGTGGAGGACAACAAAAGACATCAAAATTATTACATTGATAATACACAAGCACGCAGCAAGGAGAGCCGTGAAAACAAAGCTTGCTTGCATACATTCTCTCATAATATCAACTGAACAGTGCATTCATGTAAAACAATGCCCAGGGGGCATGGAGGCCATACCGGGAGTACAACATGTAACAGCACCACACCCCAGCCAAACAGGAAGTTCATCCTGGAATCATTCTGGAGTCAATGACTCCATTCTAGAGTCATCCATGGATAGTTCAGGAAGATCATCCTGAAGTATGTGTACAGGCCAAAATATTTAATGAGATGGATGACTCTTGATTTATCACAGCAACTACTCCAGGATGAGTTTGGATTACTTCCAGTGATGATCTGGATTACTCGAGGATGACTCTGTGGCAACTTCTGGATGAGTGGGGATTACTCGAGGATGACTCCAAAACAACTTCAGGATGGTTCCATGATAACTTTAGGATGGGTTTTGAATTGTGAATGATTATTGCAGACCGCTCCAGGATGAGTTTACATGATTTCAAGATGCTTCCAAATGATTTAGGAAAAGGGGTTGGATTACCGCAGGATGTATCCATTTTGAGTAAGATTGGTGGCATTACTTTACAATGATTCTAGTTAGACTTCTGGATAGTTTACTGGAAAAGAATCTAGGGAATTTAGCAGCTGTCACTTTCCATCTTTGGTAGAGATTGTGGATTTAGAGCACACAACTACAAACACCCCGCCATGTCGCAAACCAACCTGAAAACTGCCTCATTTCAATTCTCACCTCTAGCCAACATGGCCTCACACCCAATAAACTCCCACAATTACAAAGCACTGCACTAAAATACACACTTCCAGCGACCTAAACACAATCTATTAAAGGTCTACCTGCATGACAGACGGCCGCCAGTCACTTCACCCAATATCACTAAGAGCAGCTCACAATTACCTAGTTCATATTATGATAGTAAATTTCAGCAGCTATAATTTGTTGATATTTTAACATAATATTGCTTTGGCTAAAAGATAGCTTCAATCAATCAGGCTCAGAGTATTCAACATTTCTTTTTTAAACAAATTCAGTTTAACGGCATAGCTGTATTCCATAAGAATAAATAGGTTTGCAAAAATACAAACAAATAACAATCATCGATTCTGCATTTTGAAAGGCAGAGTCCTCCTTGGGCCTCTTCAAGCATTAAACATTTTTGGTGGCAAGCTTCCTCCTTATCACTCGGCAGTCCATAGTAGGCCAACTGTTAGCCTTGCCGACAGATCTAAAAAATTCTACAAAAAAAGAAAGGCTATATGAATATAAATGGACATCCGAATAGGCATTGCTAAATTCGCATTTGTACACAAAGGATGAAACATGCTTAAAAGATAGATTTGAAGTGAAAATGAATCCTGGTTTTCTGTGGCTCCATTCAGAAGAGTTCTGGTCTTTCGTGTAGCTATATTGATTTATATCACACAGTTGGAAATAGAAGGCATAAGTGGAAATGGGGAAATGGTCTTTTAAACCCTTTGCTAATTAACATAACCAGAAGGTCCGCAAACACATGATCCCGGAGATGCCAAAGCGCACCCTGCTTACATGGGTGACCCAACGCCTTCTGCCTGAAAACCATTCATCACTGATTTGTTGAATACTCGGATAACTGCTTGATTCCTTTAAAAGACATTTGAATGCTTAGATATTCAACAATGTATCATACTTGATGGCTTGGAATTTATTTTCCTGATACTGGCATTTACTTTTCATTCATGTGTACACAATCTTCTGGTACAGTTTTCAACACCAATACAACTAATACGTCAAAGTGATGATTAAGCGTTAGCTTTGGACAAAGAATGAGACTCTTCAATGACCGACCGTGCAATGCATCAACCTTTTCTACATCAAGGACATCCCTCCCAGCTCTGGCTGTTACTCCTTTGGCAGAAGCAAACTAATTCTGGGAAAAAAGAAGCTTGCGGTCACCATTCAAAAGGAAGCTTGCACCATCTCGAGCAGCTTTAGCCCCCTCCAAAAGTTTGTAAAGCTCTCGCTTTGATACAATTATATCTCTAAATCTGGTGGGGTCAGTGGCATCCGTAACCAGCTGTTGCCTATCAGCCTAGAAATATAGCACAATATATAATAACACAAATATTCTTGATGTGTAAGTACAGATTGTATTATAAGCAATCATGTTTTGTTACAAAACATGGTGAGGTGAATTCCCTGCATAGAAAATGTGATCCCTAAACAGTTGGGTTGATATAAATCATAACATTTGTACTTAAGCAATCAAGACACTTTCAGCTGCTTTCTAGGCTTGCACTTTGGCCGTCATGGCACACTATGAATTATTGACTGTAGGAGAACAACGTTCTACTGCTAGGATACATATATTGTATATGGAGTGGTTGCTGGTGAATAGCAGGAGAGTAGAGGCACAAACTATAGAGTGTCTGCAAACATTTCAAATCCAGCCATGCCTACAACCATGGTGCAAATATCCATCATCTAGGTGATGTTTTATTTTTTAAACTATTAATGAAAAAATGGGCCCGGCCGGAATCTATGCAGAATAATGCCTCTTAATTTATATTCACACAAAGATTTGGTTATACGCTGTAAGATTAAGGAATAAAAACATGTTATAAAAGAAATGAAAAAGTATCACCTTTTTGTTGTGTGGATGACCTAGTGTCCATTTCAGGAATGAATCGGTCCTGGTCTGAGCTGCCAGTGATGCCTGCAAATGAAGCATTGCCAACTGATTGTGGCTTGTAACTATTCTACAATAAAAAAAATAAAACAAGAGTTAAAAGACATGTACTCTTTGTCATCACAAACAAAAACAATGGGTGAGGAGTGAATAGGCCAACATAAGCATTATTACTCAAAGTTACACATCTTGAGAACAAAGTCATTGAAATCTGGAATGGAAAGTGTTAAGACGGATTTCTGAACTCTGTCCTGGTGGCGCAGAAGTTCAGAAGGCCAACCTAATTACTTGGAACAGGGTAACCTCTGTACGAGCCAGACCAATCAAGGTAGCGATCGCGGCGGTCAAGACTAGGTATCAAGAGGGGTGAGGGTGACTGAAAGCCCGCAATGAGCACACAAAGCAAGAGCGCTTACAAACTACTCCAAACAGTTGTTATATCAAAAATATATACACATTTATTTTAAGGCCTTTAAAATAATGACCGCAGCGAGAAAATCACAATATCACAATATTAAGCCAACACATACCATATTAACACAATATATATACAAATACGACAGTCGCAAGCGTTATATGCACGAAATGTGTAGTCCACCTGAAAGGGAAGGAAAACAGGCAGTGCGATAATGCTTTAGACTCAGTTCGCCTTCAGAGGCACCTAATTAGATGGAAGTCCGAGCCCTGCGAAGAGTGGAGCCTTGTGCTCAAAGTACCTGCACACGCTGGTGCCAACGGGCAAAAGGAGAAGCTCCTCGGAGGAAGTCAGGCAGTTCGGGTTAGTGCACAACAGAAGAAGAACAGGTTCCGCGACTCAAGGGCAGCCTCCACAGTGAGCAGAAGCAGAGCACGAGTACGGACGAAAGGGTGCTGTTTTTACACAGCGGGGAAAAGCAATGGGCTACTGCAGGAGGGCGACCAGATCCTAGCTATACTACTCACCGGTCCCCGATGCAAGCAGACCCAGGCTTCTCCACGTTAGTTTCAGCAGCTGGCAGGTTCAGAAGAGCCGGGAATGCCTCGTCGTCGTGTAGAGAAAAAAGACGTCCCAATCGAAGAAACCTGCACAGTTTTGTCACCACAGCAGGGCAACGGAGCGGCCGTGTGTATCTGAGCCAAATGTACACTACTCACTTCAGACTTGGGAACGCCAAGTGTACTAAGCGTGTGAGAGTGACAAGGACTCGAAATACAGCACAACCTGGCGGCGGTTACAGAGCAAGACTCCCTTGTAAGCTGGTCAGTCAACTGGATGGCCCAGAGACGCTTCCGAAGGCTTACTGGCAGGAGATGATGAAGTCGCCGAGAATAGCTGTTCCTGCTATTCCAAAGGTCGAAGCACCAGTACAGGCCTTCTGGTTCGATCAAAGGAGGAAAGGGTTTCACAGGACGACAGCAGTGCAAAGGAGGAGTCCTTCAGCGGGTCACCAGCGATTCCTCGGTCCAGCCTCTTGGTTGCAGGATACTTGGCTCCTGTATTCCTTCGTTCGTGAGAACTCAGGAGATCGACATGGTAGTGGTGTTTCCAGCCCCCTCTTATCCACGGTTCCCTTCGCGCCAAAACGGAGGGGACCCAATGGGAGATCCACTCATCAACACTCACACCATACATAGACCAATCACGGACCACGGTGGTCCCAGGCATTCACACCACCCTAGACTCTCTGGCACCCAGGATGTGTATTGGGACCAGACATCCCAGCCCACACCCTGGAGGCACACAAAAGACATGTAGAAGCCCGCGAAAGCATTCGTGTTTCGCGGGAAAGTACATGCCCAAATAAGGAAGGCCCCGGGTCGGCTCGACCTGGGGAAGGTGAAGGGAGCAAGACGGTCAGCGGACAGGACAAAGGAGCCTCGTGGTCTGGCCATTTTGGGAGCCAGGCCACCATTTTGGGTTAAGCGCAAAAAACGTGCTTAGAACGCCAAAAGGAGCTCAAAATATAAAGAAACGATCGCTGCCACCATTCCCGTCCCTGAATCACTTGCACCGATCAAATACAATCCTAAACGAGTATCTAGGGCCTGTAGAAGGCTAGAGACCCAAGAGAGCTGTAACTTAGCTTACAGTGCCCTCTTGTGTCATGTTGCACGAAAGCCGCAACATGATAAAAGAAACTACGGGAAACAGCGTTCCCCGGTACTGACTGTCTTAAGGGCATGTCAGTTTCCCCATAAGAAAGGAGCAAAAGCCCAGAGGAGTGCGGCAGAAGGCTGCACTTCTCTGGCAAAGTCAAGAACAAGGTGAAAAACAACAGCAAAAAGTTTAGGGGTTGCCACATGGAAGGAAAATTACCTACAATTACGAAATCTTTCCTAACAGAAAGTGAAAGGTAGAGCTGCAATCTAGCCCCGTCCACCTTCCATCGTTGCTTCAACCTCTGATGTCCTGTTACAGGCGCTAGCCTTATAGATGGGTTACTAGATATTGGTCAATGACTGCACCAGTCACCTTTTAAACAATGGTTCTCTTATTCCTGCCAGTAATTGTGCTTTATCTTCAGTGTGACTATTTGTAGGACAATCTGATGATTAAGAATCATTTTCATACAATAAAGACAAATAATTATACACCATTTCCTTGGGATAAAAACAAAATGAAAATTAGGAACACAAAATTGTAGCATTGACAACTGGGCTATTAACTAAAATATTGTAGATGTGTATACTCTTTTGTGAAAAGTTTGCATTTCTCCATTTCACAAGTCCACAAGCCAATTTTGCAGGAACGACAAAAATGAAGCCTGAAAAGTAAAGCATTGCCAAATAAACAAACATTGTCATGGCATCATTTATTCATGCTACGAATCAATACCAGTAGTATTTTAAAGTGTTATTGTTTGAAGTAAGTTTTAATCTTCAAAGTTGTTAGTCTATGTACTAGATGGAGACCAACCAATAGCCTAAAATGGGGATCAATATTAGCACAGGAATGAGTTAAGACCTATGTAAAGTCAGTGGACTGACTAATACGTCACTCAACGGTCACATTGCTAATGTGTTGGGAGTTTCATAGGAGTCAACTATTGCATGAATGATGTTTACTTACATGTGAGCTTTCATCCGCACAAACAATAGGGCCTGCATTTTGGGGTGCATGCTGTACATCCACATCCATCCTAGAACTAGTGAACTAGTCACTGTCCTTGGCTTTGTCACATGCTTCATTGTAGTTATGAGTTTTTAGAGGAGTTGAAACAGATCGCTGCGGGCAGGTAAACAGTCTTTTCTGAATTTTCCCTTGACATGGTGATAGGCTGCTTATTCTGTCACCAGTGGGGGCTGACACAGCAACCAAACTCTGTTTTGGGGATGTTCCCAATTCCACTGTTTTTAAAGACTGTACTCTGACTGATTGAGCAGGTTTGTGGGCACGTGTGGGTGTCAACTCGCTGACTAGATAGGCATGACCATCATTCTGCAACAAGGACACACTATTGAGAGGACGTGGTGATAGAGTTAAGCATGTCAAATTAGATCTATCCAAAAAAATATTTGTAGCAGACAATTCACTATTATTTGATAGTCCATCATTTAGTAGTTGTTGCACAGCTGCATCTTTCTTACCTGCAACATGGCACCGAGACGTCTGCAGATGTATTGCTGTGTCTTTATATTGTCCAGGTGTAGCAACAGAGGCGGTCCTGAGGAAGGAATGAAAGAATGAGGAACACTAGCCATCCCTGCCAAAAGAGTTAGGTTATCCAGTTTTTGTGACTGTAGCTGTGAACAGTAAATACAATAGAATACCCATAATGTAATGGGTACTCCAGTCCCCTGCACACCAATCAATACTGAAGTTAACCTATCCGGCAAAGTTTAGTGGGATTCATCCAGCTAGTGGGCCCATGTGTTCAAACTTTCATTGCAATTTCTTTAAAACCACGTTCTGTGTGCTTTAATTATGCAAGGTTTATTAATCAATTATTAGATAAAAGGTAAGAAAGAGAAACAAATTATTTTTCTTTCAAAATTACTCTGTTGCATATATCAACTTAAATTGGTTTACCTTGATTTTTACTTTACAATTTGTTCATCAATGAAATCAAAAACTTTTTGCACATTCATGTGGCTATTCATCAATTCAACATTTTCACGTTTCTGGAAACAGTGCAGTCTTTGCTGCCAGGCTGAAGTAATGGGTACTTGTCCTCAGTATATGTACTCTTGGGTCAATGAAGTTAGTTGAAGTATTCCTATAATGTAAAGTGTGATTCCATTAGGAATCCAAAATGGTGTAGTGTTTGATAGGTTTATTAGTTAACATGGGTTGGTTACCTTGTGATATTTTGCTACTGTACTAGCTGGATGGTGGATGTCACCCCTTGATGCGGTGATGCCTGAGTCTCGTCTGTTCGTTATCCATACAGTTCTCATTCGTGTGTCACCTTTCCTGTAATACATATTCAATGTTCAGGTGGAATCTACACCCTTTCTAGGAAATGAACTACTGGAATTCAATTAATCTGGTAAGAAATTTTACTCAGAGAAGTCAAGAGTAGTTCTGACCATTCTTGTTCATGTTGCCATGTCTGTTCTTTTGCCTGTTTTGTTCGTAATGTCACAGCAAAACAAGTAGCAAGAAAAGTCCAATTGAGTCCACGGCGCTTGCAGTTATAATTGAGAAGGGTAGCAGAGGCTGCGGGTGGCTGGAGGTTGTGGGTACATTGCCCAAGTAACCCACAGATTTGGAAAGTAACAGCACAGTTTCCAGTCACACCACGCCAAAGTAAAGATTGTAAACTGCTTAAGTTGCAGAATGTTGTAATTGAAACATATGCAGCCTGACACGTGTTTCAAGCATGACCGTGCTCTTCCTCTGAGGCTGATTACATACCATGTAATGTACATTATTTCAAACCAAACAAATTTATTGAACAAATTGTTACAATATTCAAGTTTCAAAAATTGGGGGGATGGGGAGAGGAGGGCGTGTGCAGGGGTTTGGTAAAGCAGACAAACACAATAATTATACAATCATTTTTTGAGAGATCGAGATATATACATCAACCATTGTCAGAAGGTTACATCCAATCAATAAGGAAAAAACAACGCATTACTGATGGGTAAAAGGAGAAAACACAATAGATACCGTAAATGAAGTATTCACCCATCGAAGAAGTACACATAAAAAAGGAAACAGAAAAATTATCATTAGTGTGGATTCTATTTTGAGGTGCATGGGTGATATACAGTAGAGCATCTGCTCACTGCCGTCTGAGTACATGTGCACAACAATTCAAAAATAAAGTACCTTGTATCTGATAAGATCTGTGGTTGGATAATGCAAGAGAAGAATGCTGGTAGCCAATCTAATTGTTTGGAACTGTGGCAAACGGAGAATACCACAAAGATTAGTACATGACAGACAATTAAAGAATAGTTGAACAGTTCAAATGCAGGTGATTAGTGCCCAAATTTGAAGCACACTAGCCAAGAGTTAACAAAAACGTACCTCTACTTCTTCGCAATTGCGGAAAATTCCTCCATTTACAGAGACTGTCGCATGTAAATATGCAGTCAACCATCAATGCAAGATTGAAGAAGAAATCAGATGCAATAACAATTGGAAAGAAGAAAAATGAGAGCAGCTGTTATCCGCTGAGAACGGCTCTTAATTATATGTCATTTAAATAGCTGAGACGTGCGCTTGACCTGTGTCTGAGCAAGGCCTAAGGGGCCATGTTACAATAGTAGTTACCTTGGTGGTCGGCTCGTCTGCTGATAGTGATCCCCACGTGAGTATCGTGCCTTCATTGCACAATATGTAACATTGGATGACTGACCTGTTGGCAGCTTGTTGGAAACGCGGCATATAGCCGCCACCATCTTAGGTGTGTATACACTCTTTGCACATAATTGCCATATAGGCTGAGTGGCATTGTATGATAATTCAAAATGCCAAAGATGAGAAGGACTAAAATAAACATTGTGCTTGTTATTTAACTGGCGTATCGCAAAAATTGTTAATACTATATTAAAAGTGATATCTGTTGAAGGTTGAAAGATTCAGCCTTAAAAGCCAATTGGCCTTGAATCTTACCAAATATGAAGACAGAAATTACATGATTATGGGGATGCGAAAGTGTACTTCAGGTGTGCCAATTTCCAAGGTGAATTACATTTTTGGGTTACGTCCGTTCAGGTAGTCTACAAAAGCTCCAAGTTCTCTAGCTGGTCCTCTCCAGATCCCAAAGATGTCGTCAATATATCTTTTCCACATGGCCAATTGTGGGGTTGTCAAGGATGTAGCGGGTTTCAAAATGAAACATAAAGATGTTTTCATAGGCTGGGGCCATTGCCGAGCCAATGGATGTTCCCGATATTTGAAGGTAGTATTGACTGTCAAATCTAAAAGAGTTGTTATACAGAATTATTTTGGCCAGTTCAATCGTAAATACTTTGTTTGAGGCAAAGTATTCTTCCTTCTGAATTATCCATTCTAAGGCTTCCAAGCCTTCTTCGTGTGGTATGGAAGTGTACAATGATTGTACATCAAGAGTAAATGGCGTACAGTGTTCTTCCATCTTGTCAATATTTTTGAGTGTGTTCAGGAAGTGTCATGTCTCGTAGATATGCTGATGATGATTGTACAATCGGTTGCAGTAATTTATCCGAATATTTAGACAGAGGGTCAAAAATGCTGTCTGTGGCTGCCACTATTGGTCTAAATGGTGGGTTTTAAGATTCTTGTGCACTTTTGGTAGTCCATAAAAAACCGGTATGATCGGGTTTTTGTTGATCAAGAAGTCCTTGGTTTTGTCTGTGATCCACCCTTCATTGTGTACTTTGTGGATGACCTCCTCGATCATTCTTTGCATTTCTTTTGCTGGATCCTGTTCTAAAGTTAAATAGGTGTCTTTGCCATGTAGTAATGTGAGGCATCCTGTTTTTTACATTGTTGCATCCATGATTATGATGGCTCCACCTTTATCACCTGGTTTGATTTCTATAGATCTGTCCTCAGCTAATTGCTTCAATAATCTGTTGATGTTTCCGAAAGTTGTCTTTTTAGATCTGAGTACTTGATCGATTTCAAATCTTTCCTCATTTTTGTTTCAATCATGTCAAGTGCTAGGTTCTTCACATTCGGATGGAAATTACTTTTAGGTTTCATTTCAAGTGTGCCGAACGTAGTAGATCTCTCTTGTGTTGGTAACATTGAGTCAAAAAATAATTTTAATTTCATTTTACTAATGATTTTAGCTAGGTTGATCTCTTAATTGAATAAGCTCAAATTGTTTGTGGGAACAAATAATCCTAGCCTAAGTAGGTCCAGCTGTTGTTTGGAGAGTATTTTAGTTGAAATGTTCATAATCAAGTTGGTGTTTTTTTTTCTTGCTCCAAAGATTTCTTACTGCCTCTTTGGACCTTCCGTCGTCTAAAAAAGCAACTGGACACGGTTCTTGTCTGTTGTCTGCACTTATTTCTGGACAAATCTCAGAGGTAATTATGCCCGACACTGATGGTATTGCTGGTGTTACTTCTCCATTATCACTTGACGCGTCACTTGAAGAATCTGTGCTGTTGCTTTCTCGTCTTGGTCATTTTGTCAGTGGGAATTTCTTCCCTGGTTGTTGTTGCGGTTGGCTCTGTTGATAAAATTCTTGCCAAGTGTAGACTATGTCTCTAGAGTAATTGAGTGTGTCTCGACGGAATTTTCTTATCTTTCTATGTTCTATATCGCGTTTGGACGAGTCCAGTTTATGGTTAGTTCCACGATATTCTTCAATTCTTCTGCCGATGTCAGTGTCACCAGTTGTTCTTTTAATTCAGTAATTTTAGAATCTAGTTTCGATAATAAAGCCACTAGCTCTTCTATTGTCAGAAGAATGAGATCCAACAAGCACTTATTCAAAATGCATTCCCACTTGGCAACAAAGTCACTATTTTCTCTGCATAAGGTTGGTTTTAGATAAATCCTTAGCCCCCTCGGGACTAGCCAACTAGCCCAAAATATAACCTCCCAACTGATAAAGGACACAAACAGCCTAATACGCTGGGAAACTACAATTCCCAACATGCAATATTAGGACATATATCTATATTTAAATGTTGCCTTCCGTTACCGAACAGACTGGGTGTAAAGGACCGGTAGGGGGTGGTCTGTACTTCTGCTCTCTATATGGTAGAGGGGAGGCACAGAGGACCCCAGCCTAGATTCTCTATTCTGTAGCTATGGTCGAGCAATCAAGGCCTAGCTTCTCAGGAGGTGATGCAGGCTGGTTCTTAAGTACAGTGTAGTCCCCAAGCCCCCACAAAGGAATGTCCACACACTGTATTGGTTAGACACAGTCTTTATATAATCAATATTCAAGGTTATGTACACTTATCATAATAACTCACTTTGTACTTAGTAAATCAACAATGGCAAATATATACAATTCTAAAGTGGTACCACCCTTTGTATTAGATCTCATTAAAGTGCATCAACAATACTGTAACAATGTCACACAGATCAATAGAGTGAAACCAGCAATAGAAAGAGGAGAGAAAATAAGATGGTTGAGCAATGGGCAGAATACTGGCCCCTACCATTAGACACAGTTCTGTGTGGAGATCCCCCCACCTGGGCAACCTGTAAAATAAAGATATAGCACAAGCCCAGTCCATATATTGTTCTGCAAGTCTTATTCCCTCCTATAATGTTTTTACCCCCCCCCAATGTACCTGGTGGAGTCGAGTTCTTCGAAGAGGCGTCGACAGATCCTTCTAGAGCGACCCCCTTTCAAGCGGGAGTTACGGATCGTCGAGAAGCGTCGAGGAACTCGGCGTTCGGCGTCGGGGAATCGACGGCCCTTCTTGAATGCCTTCCCTTTCAAGCGGGAGACACGGGGCGTCGAACGTCCGACAACAAACAGGGTAGAACGGCGTCGATGAGGCGGCAGCTTCGATCCAAGCGGTGCTCGTCGATGACGGAGCGTTGGCGTCCTGCAAGGCAGAGGCGTGCGGGGCACCTCGACGACAATTGTTCTGGACCGCAAAGATTCGTGAAGACGGGGGCCCCGAAAGGGCGTCGAGTGGTTCGAGTCTTTGTAGTCTTCGGGTGGCAGGAAACCCACCGGCAGGTTTCTCCTCGGCACGTTGGTCGTCCTCGACTTTCTCCGGCAGGATAAAGCGGTCGACGGTGCGGACGAGGGAGTCCTTCGATTCAAATTTTCTTAGGCAAGGAGCGGACGGCTCCGGTCGTCGGCGGCACGGCGTCAAGTGGTTCCCACGGCTGGGCAACACAACTTCGACAGGCCTCCAGCGGTTACACAGACCTGCGAACCGTGGTCGACGGCAATGGACTTTGACGGCGGCGATGTCCGGGTGCTTCACTTCGATCTCCTCGGCGGTCCCGTCTCGGGTCGGCAGCCTTTCGAGGGTCTGACTTCCAGGGCGCTTCGGCGAAGATGTAGCGGTGCTCGATGATCCCTCGGAGCACGGGAAGAGGGCGCCTTACCAGGTCCTCTCACGGGTCAGTCCTCGACGAATTCGGCAGCTTTCAGATCGGTCGAAGCAAGTGCAACAGCAAGTCTTCTTCTTCCAGCTGGGCGTCGAGGATCAGCAGTTCCAGTTACTCTTAGAGTGGAGACTCAGCTTCTGAACGCTTCTGAACAATTACCAGTGGTGAGAGGTCCCCAGATATACTATTCTGTCTCTCATCCACACTGCTGGCACACACTCAGCAGCCAATCATACAGAAGGGCATTCATGCAGTCAGTCAGCCAATCAGGCACACAGTGCATTCAGGCCACACTCCTCCCTTTCAGACACTCACAACAAGGAATGTGGATTGGGACAAGTACCCAGCCATTCAACACTACACACTGCATTCAGGCCAGTTTCGGGCAGGGCTGTCTCAGTCTTTGTCTCTCATGCCAGAAACCAGACAACCACAACAAGGAGTGTATAATGGTCACACACTCCATTCACCCAGGTCCCACCCACAAGAGGTACCCACAACATACAGTCACTGGGAAGGCTCCAGTCAGTCTAGCTGGGCCTTCACAACAACACCATATATTGAACTTCCACCCAACAGCCAGTCAGGGGGAAGGGGGATAGAGTCAGGGCTTCCCAGGACTTTGGGAAAACACATCCATAACAGGCAATAGAAAGCAAGAGGCCACAGGGGCCATCTTGTTTCCTATCAGGAATCAACTGATCCCAATGGCAGGGCCTGGGTATCCCAAAATGGAGGACACCCAGAGCACCTGTCAAATTCAGCATGGAGCTGCCACCAGCCCATACCCTGCTCTGTGGGCCACCCACAGGTGCCCAAAAACATACACTAGGGGCACAGGGTTGTACCCCTACCCATGGGTGCCATAAGGGTATCCCATGGGTCTGTTCACCAAACCAAGAGAGCTGCACTGCCAGGAGTCCCACATGGACTCCTGGGCAGAAAACACGACAGAACACACGATAAAAAGCAGTAAAGGACAAGGATTCAGAGGCCCTGTCCCTCGGATGCATTTCCAGCATCACAGTCGCCCCCCCCCCCAGACTGAGGTGGAGGATGTCTAATCTCCCACGGGATAGACACCCACATCCAGACGGTCAACATACCTTCTGGAAAGGCCATCTGCATTATCGTGACTCTTCCCTGGTCTGTGCTCTATGGTGAAGTCTAGCCCTTGCAGGCTAATGGACCACCTGAGCAATTTCGGATTCTCACCCTTCATTTGCATAAGCCACTTCAGGGGCTTATGATCTGTTTGGACCTTGAAGGTAGACCCCGTAAGGTAGGGCCTAAAACGCCTAAGGCTCCAAACTATGCTAAAACACTCCTTTTCAACAGTAGCCCACCTAAGTTCTCTACCCTTGAGTTGTCGACTGATGAATATGATAGGATGTTCTCTCCCTTTGTCATCTAACTGGGACAAGACGGCTCCAATTCCGGTGTCGCAGGCATCCGTCTGGACGATAAAGGGTCGGCTGTAGTCAGGCGCACACAACACAGGTGCCCTACACAGACTTTCTTTCAAGCCATCAAAGGCCCTCTGACAGTCTTCGGTCCAATTAACCTTCCTAGGCTGTTTGGGTGAAGTTAGAGCTGTCAGGGGTGCAGCTATGGTTCCATAGACTGCCATGAAATTGCGATAGTAGTGGGAGTCTCCCAGTTCTGTACATCCTGTACTTTACTGGAGAGAGGTTGGATTTGACCCCCTCCTACCTCATGACCAAGATAGGTAACTTTCCCCTGAGCTATCTGGCACTTGGTGGCCTTCATAGTGAGGTTAGCCCTTTTGAAGGCCTGCAACACCTTATCCAGATGTGTCAAATGCTCTTCCCAGGTGGAACTGTAGACGGCAATGTCTAAGTAAGCCACACAAAAGGCTTCCAGCCCACTGAGCGCATGGTTGACCAATCTCTGGAAGGTGGCAGGGGCATTCTTCAACCCAAAAGGCATGGCCCTAAACTGGTAGAGTCCCTCAGGTGTTGAGAAGGCCGTCTTTTCCTTGGCATGGTCTGTCAGCTATTTGCCAATAGCCTGAGGTAAGGTCAAAGGTGCTCACAAATTTGGCAGCACCTATGGTGTCCACAAGCTCATCAGCCCTCGGCAATGGGTGCGCGTCAGTTTTGGTGACGGCATTGACTCCTCGGTAGTCCACACAGAACCTCCAATCCTTGGTACCCGCCTGGGAACTTGCCTTGGGGACAAGGACCACTGGACTGGACCTGGGACTGGTTGAGGGTTCAATAACACCCAGATCCAAATTCTTGGCGACCTCAGCCTGGATGTGGTTCTTGACGGTATCTGACATACGGTAGCACCTGCTTTTGACAGGCACACTGTCACCTGTGTCAATTTCATGCCTACACCACGGTGTAAGGCCTGGCGTCAGTGAAAACAGAGAGGCATACTGTTGGAGCAAAGCCATGCAGGCCCTCTGTTGCTCTGTTGTCAAATCCGGAGAGAGATGTACTCCCTCTACTGAGCCATCCTGAGGGTTGCTATGCAGCAAATCAGGAAGGGGCTCACACTCATCCTCTTCTTGCCCTGAAGCTAGCAAGAGACATGAGACTTCTGCTCGCCGGTGGAAAGGCTTGCGCCGGTTGACATGGAATACCTGAGGGGCTACCCCAGAGGCTCCCATGTCAACCAGATAATTGACTTTGCCCATCTTGGAGATGATCCTGAAGGGTCCAGTCCACTTGTCTGCCAAAGCTCTAGGCTTGGTAGGCTCATCACAAGGATTTCCTGTCCCGGAGTCCAATCCACTTGCGAGGCTTTAAGGTCATGCCAGTACTTATTCAATTCCTGGCTGGCCTTGAGATTTGCGGTTGCCTGACCCATCATCTGTGTCATCCTCCGTCTGAGGCCTAACACATAGTCCCCCACTTGCTTGGCGGGACCTGGAGGGGTGGCTTCCAAGCCTTCTCTGATCAAGGCGAGGGGCCCCCTCAGGGGATGTCCAAAGAGTAACTCAAAGGGGCTGAAACCAACACCCTCTTGAGGTACCTCTCTGTAAGCAAACAGCAGGCATGGCAGGAGGAGATCCCATTTCCTCCTTAGGGGTTCTTCCAAAGCCCCTAGCATGCCCTTGAGAGTTTTATTAAATCTCTCAACCAGACCATTGGTCTGGGGGTGGTAAGAGGTGGAGAACTTGTAGGTTACCCCGCACTCTTTCCACATGGTTTTCATGTAACTAGACATGAAGTTGGATCCTCTGTCAGAGACAATCTCCTTGGGGAATCCAACACGGGTGAAAATGCCCAGGAGAGCCCTGGCAACCACCTTGGCAGTAACAGTCCGAAGGGGTATTGCCTCAGGGTACCTGGTGGCATGATCTACCAAGACCAGGATGAACCGATGTCCACCTGAAGTGGGAGGGTCAAGGGGACCGACGATGTCGATGCCCACCCTCTCAAATGGTGTGCCAACCACTGGACATGGCTGCAGTGGGGCAATGACACTGCCTCCAGTCTTGCCAGACAGCTGACAGGTTGGGCAGGTCCTGCAGTGGGACTCCACCTCTACTCCCATCTGTGGCCAGTAGAAATGGGCAGAGAGCCTCTGCTTAGTCTTCTTGGTCCCAAGATGACCAGCCAAGGGCACCTCATGCGCCAACTGCAGTAGGAAGGGCCTGTAAACCTGGGGTACCACCAACCTCTTGAGGGCACCGGGTTCAGGCTTAGTGGGCTCACTAACAAGGAGCTCACCCTCCCAATAAATCCGGAATGTCCTAGGCACTTCTCCTTGTGCCTGGGACAGGGCCTGTTTCCTCAGTCCCTCGAGAGAGTGGCACTCTCTCTGTCCCTTACAGAAGTCTGCCCGGGAGGGTCCCCCTTCAGCTAACAAGCATTGAAGGTCGGGATGATCCTCCGGGTTGAGAACCTCTCCCACAGGAGAGTCTTCTGTTTCTTCTCCCACAGGAGTTGAGTTTGGGTTTTCCACTGGACCCAGCCCGTCCGGAGCATGGATCCCAATGGGTGCTGTCGGAACAGCAGGAAGAGAAGGTGTTCCCTCCACAGAGGTGGCCTTCTTGGTCTTCCTTCTTATTGCCTTAGGCCTCGCCTTTGGCTCGGGTACCTGACTCACAGCCAGACCCGGTGTCACCTGTGACCTAGTGACTGCAGCAGCAGTCATGGGAAGACCATCCGAGATCAACCCCAACTCTACTAGATCATTTCCTAACAGAATGTTGGCAGGGACATTGTCCTGAACCAGGACAGGAAGCTTTGCTGTCTTGTCTCCCATCATGAGTGTGACTAAGGCTACAGGCGATAATTTGGGAGGCCCACCAGCTAACCTGGTGGTTCTCAGAGGAGCACCTACATAGTCCTCTGGCTTGAGCAGGGTCCTGTCCACCACTGTCATGCTTGCCCCAGTGTCTCTCATACCAGTAGAAGGCTGGCCAGTCAAGAGGACACTTCTCAAAAACCTACGGGTGTTCTGTGGGATAGTCGCCAGTACTTCTGCATACTGGTCCCAGGCCCCAAGGGACACTGAGGAAATCTCTACAGGAGCACCAAATGTGATCCCTGTAGAGTAGGGGAGGACAGTGGCCTCCACCTCAGACACGGGGTAAGGGTAGGTCAGGCTGACAGCCTGTACTCCAAGTGCCTTACCTTTACACTTGGAGTCACCCCTTCTGTGATCCAGAGCCCCACAGTCCCAACAAGTGCCAGGAGTGCGGGGTACGGTACTGGAACCACTGGGAGCCTGCTTTGCAGCAGGTGGACCACTACTCTTATTCCCACCCACAGATGACTTATCCCCACTAGATTTTTGGGTCTTGGGAGAGGAAGGTTTAGGTTTACCCGACTGTGACTGCTTGTGGGACTCCTCAGCTTTCTGAGAGGCCCCCTTTTCTTTGTCCTTGTCCTTCCCACTGGAGTCCTTAGGGGACACCCGGTGGGAGACCCACTTGTCAGCCAACCTAGCCAGCTTAAAGGGGTCCAAAATGTTCTGGTCAGCCACATACTGACGCAGCTCTGGTGAACAGGCTTCAGAAAAATGCTCAAAAAACAAGAGGTGGGACAATTCAACAAAAGTCTTAACCTTGTATCCATCAATCCACCCCATCATGTTCATGTGCGCAGCACTCACCCAGTCAACCCAAGACACATTCTCTCTTTTCTTAAAATCCCTGAACCTTTTAAGGTATTGGGTAGGAGTTTTGCCAAACTTGGCAATCAAAGCAGACTTCATACACTCATACTGACCCCTTTCTTCCACACTCAGCTTCAGAATACAGTCATATCCAGTTTGAGGCACTCTGCTTAACAAACACTTAGCCCAATCTCTTTTATCAATATCATGAATCGCACAAGCCATTTCAAACGCTTCAATCCATTGGAGGATATCTGAACCCTCCACAAATACACCAACCAAATCTTTCATAAACTTGGTGGCTGGGGACCTGACGCTCTCACTGGTTTTAGCTGAAGTCTCCACTCTAGCTTTCTCTAGCTGGATTCTCTGACATTCAGTGTCCTGGCTCTTGAATTCAAGGTCCTTATTTCTGAGTTCAAGATCCTAGTCTTGAGCTCCACTTGTTGAGCCAACTCCTCTTTCTTCAGTTCAGCATCTATTTCCAACTTGCGGTGTTCAAAGGCCAATTTCATCCTTAATAACTCAAGCTCCAAGGATTGCTGGGGTTTGGAACAGAGGCAGCAGGAATGGCGGAATTCCCAGAAACAGATTCAGCAGAAACCCCAGGGGCAGAGTCCTCATTGGTTGCATTCCCCCCCTCATTAAGAGTTTCACCATCAGTCTGGTAGTCCACCAGGGCAGCTATCAGCTCAGCCCTAGACTTATCCGCAAAGTCTAACTCCCTGGCTTCACAAGCACTCTGGAGAGCCTCCAAGCTCATCCGAGTCAATTTGCCATTTGCAATAGACTCCATTGTTTGTAATGCAGTTATCTTGTACACAACTAAACCTTAATTTAATAAAGTGCAGATATTTTGTAAGTGGCACGGTTATACACTGATTCTTAAAACCATAAGCATCCCACCGCTGCCACCAGTGTAAAGGACCGGTAGGGGGTGGTCTGTACTTCTGCTCTCTATATGGTAGAGGGGAGGCACAGAGGACCCCAGCCTAGATTCTCTATTCGGTAGCTATGGTCGAGCAATCAAGGCCTAGCTTCTCAGGAGGTGAATGCAGGCTGGTTCTTAAGTACAGTGTAGTCCCCAAGCCCCCACAAAGGAATGTCCACACACTGTATTGGTTAGAACACAGTCTTTATATAATCAATATTCAAAGTTATGTACACTTATCATAATAACTCACTTTGTACTTAGGAAAATCAACAATGGCAAATATATACAATTCTAAAGTGGTACCACCCTTTGTATTAGATCTCATTAAAGTGCATCAACAATACTGTAACAATGTCACACAGATCAATAGAGTGAAACCAGCAATAGAGAGAGGAGAGAAAATAAGATGGTTGAGCAATGGGCAGAATACTGGCCGCTACCACTAAACACAGTTCTGTGTGGAGATCCCCCCACCTGGACAACCTGTAAAATAAATATATAGCACAAGCCCAGTCCATATATTGTTCTGCAAGTCTTATTTCCTCCTATAATGTTTTTACCCCCCCAATGTACCTGGTGGAGTCGAGTTCATTCGAAGAGGCGTCGACAGATCCTTCTAGAGCGACCCCCCTTTCAAGCGGGAGTCACGGATCGTCGAGAAGCGTCGAGGAACTCTGCGTTCGGCGGCGGGGAATCGACGGCCCTTCTTGAATGCCTTCCCTTTCAAGCGGGAGACACGGGGCGTCGAACGTCCGTCGAGGAACTCGGCGTTCGACGTCGGGGAATCGACGGCCCTTCTTGAATGCCTTCCCTTTCAAGCGGGAGACACGGGGACACACAGCTTCGATCCAAGCGGTGCTCGTCGACGACGGAGCGTTGGCGTCCTGCAAGGCAGAGGCGTGCGGGGCACCTCGACGACAATTGTTCTGGACCCCAAAGATTCGTGAAGATGGGGGGGCCCCGAAAGGGCGTCGAGTCGTTCGAGTCTTTGTAGTCTTCGGGTGGCGGGAAACCCACCGGCAGGTTTCTCCTCGGCGCGTTGGTTGTCCTCGACTTTCTCCGGCAGGATAAAGCGGTCGACGGTGCGGACGAGGGAGTCCTTCGATTCAAATGTTCTTAGGCAAGGAGCGGACGGCTCCGGTCGTCGGCGGCACGGCATCAAGTGGTTCCCACGGCTGGGCAACACAACTTCGACGGGCCTCCAGTGGTTACACAGACCTGCGAACCCTGTTCGAAGGCAATGGACTTCGACAGCGGCGATGTCCGGGTGCTTCACTTCGATCTCCTCGGCGGTCCCGTCTCGGGTCGGCAGCCTTTCGAGGGTCTGACTTCCAGGTCGCTTCGGCGAAGATGTAGCGGTGCTCGATGATCCCTCGGAGCACGGGAAGAGGGCGCCTTACCAGGTCCTCTCTCGGGTCAGTCCTCGACAAATTCAGCAGCTTTCAGATCGGTCGAAGCAAGTGCAACAGCAAGTCTTCTTCTTCCAGCTGGGCGTCGAGGATCAGCAGTTCCAGTTACTCTTAGAGTGGAGACTCAGCTTCTGAACGCTTCTGAACAATAACCAGTGGTGAGAGGTCCCCAGATATACTATTCTGTCTCTCATCCACACTGCTGGCACACACTCAGCAGCCAATCATACAGAAGGGCATTCATGCAGTCAGTCAGCCAATCAGGCACACAGTGCATTCAGGCCACACTCCTCCCTTTCAGACACTCACAACAAGGAATGTGGATTGGGACAAGTACCCAGCCATTCAACACTACACACTGCATTCAGGCCAGTTTCGGGCAGGGCTGTCTCAGTCTTTGTCTCTCATGCCAGAAACCAGACAACCACAACAAGGAGTGTATATTGGTCACACACTCCATTCACCCAGGTCCCACCCACAGGAGGTACCCACAACATACAGTCACTGGGAAGGCTCCAGTCAGTCTAGCTGGGCCTTCACAACAACACCATATATGGAACTTCCACCCAACAGCCAGTCAGGGGGAAGGGATAGAGTCAGGGCTTCCCAGGACTTTGGGAAAACAAGGTAACAGGCAATAGAAAGCAAGAGGCCACAGGGGCCATCTTGTTTCCTATCAGGAATCAACTGATCCCAATGGCAGGGCCTGGGTATCCCAAAATGGAGGACACCCAGAGCACCTGTCAAATTCAGCATGGAGCTGCCACCAGCCCATACCCTGCTCTGTGGGTCACCCACAGGTGCCCAAAAACATACACTAGGGGCACAGGGTTGTACCCCTACCCATGGGTGCCATAAGGGTATCCCATGGGTCTGTTCACCAAACCAAAAGAGAGAGCTGCACTGCCAGGAGTCCCACATGGACTCCTGGGCAGAAAACACGACAGAACACACGATAAAAAGCAGTAAAGGACAAGGATTCAGAGGCCCTGTCCCTCGGATGCATTTCCAGCATCACACTGGGAAACTACAATTCCCATAAATAACGTCAAGAGGGCACGTGACACGTAACACCAATACACATCCATACATAAGCGTTGCCTAGCAATAGAATCTTTCATTGCCACGGCAGAGACAGGGATTCCCGCAGCGATCGCTGCACTGGACTCGTAAGTATTTAAGTACTATTATACAGAGTGAGAGAGATTGTAATCAACCTAGATGCTGCAATGACGGGACAAAACTAAATAATCATTCCAACACAACTTTGTCCACAGACAAAGCTACGATCCTATAACGCTCGAAAGTGAGATCCCTCCGATGGGTTCACCGCGGAACAGCCACAGTTAAACCTGCACATATTAGATGAAATCAAAGTTATTGAACATAGATGGACTGTTCCTTTTGGGGTGTCATCAGATAGAATATCCCTAACTAAAACTCATACTCCTCAAACAGGTCGAACACTGGTAGTTGACATTACGAATGAAACAGGCAAAAGAACAGATGTGGCAACATGAACAAGAATGGTCAGAACTACTCTTGACTTCTCTGTGAGTAATATTTCTTACCATATTAATTGAATTCCAGTAGTTCATTTCCTAGAAAGGATGAAGATTCTACCTGAACATTGAATATGTATTACAGGAAAGGTGACACACACACACAAATGAGAACTGTATGGATAAGGAACAGAAGAGACTCGGGAATCACTGCATCAAGGGGTGACATCCACCATCCAACTAGTACATTCACAGAATATCACAAGGTAACCAACCCATGTTAACTAATGAAAACCTATCCAACACCACACCATTTTGGAATACTAATGTAATCTCACTTTACATTATAGGAATACTTCAACTAACCTCATTGACCCAAGAGTACATATACTGAGGACAAGTCCCCATTACTTCACACTGACAGCAAAGACTCTGAATTGTTTCCAGAAACGTGAAAAGTTTGAATTGATGAATAGCCACAACCTATTGAAAGTTTGTTATATATATTTTTTTGCTCATGAAGAAGTTATCTCTGGAAATGCGTAGAGCTCCCACAATTGACAAACTTATTTATTTTTTACTGTTTATTTGAATGTGCAAAATGTTTTTATTTCATTGATGAACAAATTGTAATGTAAAAATCAAGGTAAACAATTTTAAGTTGATATATGCAACAGAGTAATTTTGAAAGAAAATAATTTCTTTCTTTCTTACCTTTTATCTAATAATTGATTAATAAATCTTGCTTAATTTAAGCACACAGAACGTAGTTTTAAAGAAATTGCAAAGAAAGTTTGAACACATGGGACCACTAGCTGCTGAGTCCCACTAAACTTTGACTGATAGGTTAACTTCAGTATTGATAGGTGTGCAGGGGAAGGGAGTACCCAGTACATTTATTTATTTTATTACATTTATTACACGGCCAGGACCCTAAAGTATCACAGCGAGGTTACAGACAGGTTATTAGAACAATTAAGACATCTACAATTTCATTTATAAATAAAATTACTAAATCACATATTAATTACAATGAGCAGAAAACGGGCAGATTAAGAGAGTGGAAGTGAACACCGGGTAAGGTATCTTATCTGTCAGTAATGGTTAAATAGCTTTTAGCAGTTTTTTAAAACCAGATAGTGTTTCTTCTTTTTTGATACTAAGCAGGATGGTGTTCCAATGTTTCGGCGCTAGATATTGGAAGCTGCTCCCTCCTGCTCTGGTGTTCTTAAAGCGGGGCAATCCTAGTAGGAGTTGGTTGTTTGATCTTAGGGTTCTGACCGATTCTTTTTTGGCAATGGATTTGTTCAGATAAATGGACGCATAGAGTTTGCAGTTTGTTGAGATTAGTGGCAGTGGTCCCGAGTAACAGTACATTACAGTAGTCTAGTCTGGATAATATTAGCGCTCTGGCCAAAGTAACGCAGTTAGTTGGGGTCAGGCTTAGGGCTATTGATTTGGCAGTGTAAGAGGATGGTGAGGATAGTGTGTTGATATGTTTAGTCATTGTAAGATTGGCATCCAGATACACTCCTAGAGTTTTTACTTGCTTAGAGATAGGGATCATTGTGCCATCGATGTTGATGGAGGCGTAGTCTGGGTGGAGTGTGCCTAATTTGAATTGGGAACACACAATGAGAATCTGTCTTCTCATCATTGAGGCACAGGCTGTTTAATGCCGCCCAGTTCTGAATTATGGCATAGATATTGTTGATGGTTAACGTGTCTTGGGAGTAGTTCCCTGAGAGTGGTATAAGGATCTGGGTGTCGTCAGCAAAGTTGTTATAGATGACACACATCGTCTAGAGCTGCAAAGAGGAGCTTAGTATAGGCATTATAGAGTGTAGGAGAGAGGCATGACCCTTGAGGTGCTCCAATGTGGACTGGGATGGGGTCTGCTGCTTCTTTACCTATGGCCACTCTAGTTTGTTCGTTCTGCCAGGAAAGACTTAATCCACACAGTGGCATCAGTGGAACAATTGAAGTCTTTTGATAAAGTGGAACAGAGTTTGTCGTGGTCCACACGATCAAATGCTCCAGACAAATCTAAGAGCAGAAGAATGCACAGTTTGCCTGTGTCTCTAATGGTATCCATCTGGATTTTTAAATCCAGGAGGGCCATTTCCGTGCTGTGGTTGGGTCTAAAGCATGATTGTCTAGTGCCCAGAAGTTGGTTGTCTTCTAGATGTGCTTGGACTTGCTTGTACGCTATTTTATCTATAATTGTGAGTAAGAATGGTACCGTTGTTATTGGTCGGTAGTTAGTGGGTACCATAGGATGAAGGGTGTTTTTTTCTTAACAAAGATGTAACCCATGCTTCTTTGATACTGGCCGGTACCACGTTGGCTGTAAATGAGGCGTTAACCAAGTTGGTTATAATATGTTGAAGGGGATAGGGCACATGACTTGACTACATGTGCTGGGACAGAGTCCCCTTTGCAATTAGATGCTTTGAGTTTAGATATAGTATTAAGCACAAACTCTTGAGAGACGGGAGAGAAGTGGAAAGTGGGTTTGGAGTGAGCTTTGGAGGTTGGATTATGGTTGGTGGGTAGAGGTTTATCCAATAATAGTTGTCTTTTGGTAGGATTTTGTTTTGCAGGAGAGAGAGATCTTAGCAGCCAGTGCATCTTGAATAGTGGTGCACCATTCTTTACTGAAGTTAGTGGCATTTGTGATGGGTGTAGGATTTTCCAATTATCTCAAGATTGAGAAGAGTTCTTTGGAATCTGAGGCAGCGTTGCTGATTCGAGTATTGTAGGCATAAGGTTTCTGTGCGATAATGGCTTTTTTGTAAGTAGTTTTGGTGGGGTTTTTTCTATATGCATGTTCTAACGCATGTTTGGTTCTTCTGAGAGTTACTATGTCATCATTAAACCAAGAGCCCAATCTTTTGTCTGTTCTTTTGGTTTTGGTGGTGAGGGGGGGCCATTGCATTCACCGTAGAGGTGAGGCAGTTGTGATAGGTATCAGCCAAATGGCAAGGATTTTCACTGGTGATTGAAGTTGTATTAAAAGCTTCATTAAGCAATGGCATGAGATTATCTAGTGTAAGTTTACGACGGTTCCTAGTTTCATAGGAATGAGTGGTGGTGATTGTGCGGGTGGGTGGTTCATCGGCATTAATTGTGAATTTGATATTATTATAATTGTCTGTCCAGTCAAGGGGAGTAATGGACTCTATGGTTATGTCTGTGTTAAGAGTTAAGATCCAATCCAGAGTTATGCCTTTGGCATGAGTCGGGGCATCCACTAGTTGCATAAAGTTCATATCCTTTAATGCGGAGTGTAGCGCTTCCTAAGAGGACCCATTTGGTTTTTGGTTTAATCATTGGGGCTAGTAATAATGGTAGATCTACTTCTGGGCTACTATTCGAGTTGGGGGCTCTGAAGGTTACAATAAAGTTAATATTAGTTTTGTCATTGGGGGCGTATTTGACTAGTAGTAATTCGTAGCCCGTAATGTCTTCGATGGGACAGTGTCTGAATTCGAGGTCTTTTTTTTGGATATGATGTCTACACCACCGCCATGTGAGTGGGATCTGTCTGTCCTAAGTATGGTGTAGTCTGGAGGGATTGCTAGTGATAGTAATGGTCCAGAGGCTTGGTGGAGACAAGATTTTGTGACTACCCAGAAGGTCAATAATGACACTGTGTATTTGGTATGTGCTCCTAGGGACCGTGCATTGATGAGGGCGCCATTCTAGTTTGAGGGGGGTTTCTGTCTGGGAGTAGGTAATGTTACAGTAACTGCTGTAGCTGGGCATGGTGGGTCGTTGGTAATTGGTTTTCTAGGGCATGTGTTTACCATAGCCAATAAATTGTTAAATGTGTTGGTATTACGTGAATGTCTCATGGTACCTAGTACCCAATCTTAAGCGATCATTTCTACTAATCCCCAAAATGGGAGTGGAAAGGGGATTCTATTGTGTTTACTGTCATATTCCTGATTTACGATACCACAGTCAGTTAAATCTCCCTCGCACCCCTAAGCTCACAATAAACATGATAGAGCCTCCTCAGAGCTCTGAAAAATAGAATAATTTGTAAATCAGTAAGTACAAAATTGGAGTGCTTTTTCTCATTTTTCAGTTCAGTGTAGCTCTGAACAGCCGTTACAAATTTTCGGAGCAGTCACTTTCCTCCCATCAGCTTTTACTAAATCATTCTTTGTTTTCTTTTGTTATTTTCACTGGATGATCTTCTTGTCGTTCACGCAAAACTCTTAAGTTTTCCAGCACTTCCCTGATTGCCAGAATCCACCCGTAGCTCTTTTCCTCTTCTGCCTTCTTTTGTAAAGCCTGTATCAGTCCCTCTGCATCACCACAATATCCTTTAATTATCTCTTCAAATGTTTTCTGTGTATTTGATACACTGCTTCTTCACTGCAGGTATGAAAAGGGCAAGTTTAAAACCTCAAGCGAAAACCTCATAATGTGACTATCAAAACAACCAAAGTGTCCGAATCATGCTGTGCATCTATAATTTAGATTAACTCTAGAGGATTGTAGGGTATTACCCAAATTGTTCGTTTGCAATTGTTCGAATGCACAATTGCACACATTTACAGGGTCACAATTGACCTCACATATATCTCGCTTTGGTAATATATATATAGAAGGGTTTGGGGCGGGGTTGGGGGGGTTGCGGGGGGTTTCCCCCCGCATATATGTTACAATTGACCTTCACAATTCAGTCAATTGTGAAAAGGTCAATTGTAATTCGAGCAATTTGCAAACGAACAATTCGTATACATCCGGATGTAGAGATGCTGTGAAAGAGTGGTGGGCATTGTGCAGCACTCATCTGTATGTTTGAGAAAAGGGGATGCCTCACTGTAGGGACATTAGATGTACCCTCCTCCCAAAACATCAAATGGAGGGAAACGGAGAGAAACGCATATGATTTCCTTACCTGCCGATTGGAAAAGCACTAACGCTTTGAAATCTTTATTCACGTATTTCTTCTCCACTTTCATCAAGACCCTCTACCAACCATTTACAAAATCCCTTCACCAGGAATTGCCAATGGCTTAAATTCCACATCCTTTCTAATACGGAGAGAGTTGTGGCAATCAAAGAAAAGCACATTAAAGACTGCCATGATTTGAATGATTACCTAAAAGAATAAAAATAGAAATTGGATTTAGTATCCTCAAAGTATTTTTGTGAAGCTAGTCTGTACCCAAGACCATTAATTTATAGTCTCCATACTATGGACATGTTACTGGCTGAAGTGTCCCCATTCATGATTAAAGCTAGTATCCTATGTTGGTTTAGTAATAGTCCTAAATATGCTGCACCTGAATGACTCGGTGTCCTCATTGCAACACGACCGGCATTGGAACCACCACCACCACCACCACCACCACCATCATTAACTTTACAGATACGTTCATGCCATTTTTTACAGTATCCTGCATTTGTATTTGTATTTATTGTTTTATATAGCGCCTTAATCCAAGGCGCTTTACAATGAACAACAATATATACATTAAACATGGAACAGTAGAAGCAATAACGGCAAACATGAGTCAAATCAGAAAATCAGCATGTAGAACAATTTACATATGAGAGAGGAGAAGAGGAGGGGGGTGGAGAAAGAAGGGGGAGAGAGTAGTGAGTAAAGTGAATAGTAGGAAGGGATATTTCGAAGAGAAGGGGAAGATGAAGAACAAAGAGAAGGGGAGAAGAAAGAGGGAAAGAAGGGTGAGAAGGGGAAGGGGGGATCAGGGAGGGGAATGAAAAAGGAGACTTCAATGAGGAGCGGAAGGAAGAATAGGAAGGGGTGGAGCGGATAGTGAGAGGTGGGGAGTTACAGTGTAAGGGGGCAAGGAGCTGAAAGGAATGGAAACGAGAAGAGGCACATGGGGGTGGGGGCACTGACAGTAAGAAGAGATCAGCAGAATGAAGGGAGCGAGAGGGGGTGTAAAATGAGAGGAGAGGTAAGGAGGAGAAAGGTCGTAAAGAGATTTAAAGCCTAGACAAAGCAAGTGAAATTTAAGTTGGGAAAGGAAAGGAAGCCATCCTAGTTGAGAAAGTGAGTTGGAATTGGAGTCATGAGGAGAGTGAAGACAGAGGTGAGGATGGCAGAGTGATAACGGGATTTGAGGGGGGCAAGGTGGGAAGCGGGAAGACCAAAGAAGAGAGAAGAACAATAGAAAAGACGAGATTAGATGAGGGAGGAGATTAAAAGTTTGGTAGCATGGAAGGTGAGAGAGGAACGAACTTTGCAGGTGTTAAAGAGATGATAACGAAATGCCTGAGAGGTGAGGGAGATATGAGTAAAGGAGAGGGAAGAGTCAAAATAAATGCCAAGATTACGAGCATGGTTGGAGATAGGGAGAATAGAAGGAGGGGGTGAAGGAGGAAGTGAGTTAGATGGAAAGAATAAGACTTCAGTGTTAGTGAGCCAGATCCTGCATTTAGCCCATCTGTGCTAGTGAGCCAGATCCTGCATTTAGCCCATCTGTGCTAGGAGCCAGATCCTGCATTTAGCCCATCTGTGCTAGGAGCCAGATCCTGCATTTAGCCCATCTGTGCTAGTGAGCCAGATCCTGCATTTAGCCCATCTGTGCTAGTGAGCCAGATCCTGCATTTAGCCCATCTGTGCTAGTGAGCCAGATCCTGCATTTAGGCCATCTGTGCTAGTGAGCCATATCTCGCATTTAGCCCATCTGTGCTAGTGAGCCGGATCTCGCATTTAGCCCATCTGTGCTAGTGAGCCGGATCTCGCATTTAGCCCATCTGTGCTAGTGAGCCGGATCTCGCATTTAGCCCATCTGTGCTAGTGAGCCGGATCTCGCATTTAGCCCATCTGTGCTAGTGAGCCGGATCTCGCATTTAGCCCATCTGTGCTAGTGAGCCGGATCCTGCATTTAGCCCATCTGTGCTAGTGAGCCGGATCCTGCATTTAGCCCATCTGTGCTAGTGAGCCAGATCCTGCATTTAGGCCATCTGTGCTAGTGAGCCAGATCCTGCATTTAGGCCATCTGTGCTAGTGAGCCAGATCCTGCATTTAGGCCATCTGTGCTAGTGAGCCAGATCTCGCATTTAGCCCATCTGTGCTAGTGAGCAGATCTCGCATTTAGCCCATCTGTGCTAGTGAGCAGATCTCGCATTTAGCCCATCTGTGCTAGTGAGCCGGATCTCGCATTTAGCCCATCTGTGCTAGTGAGCCGGATCCTGCATTTAGCCCATCTGTGCTAGTGAGCCGGATCCTGCATTTAGCCCATCTGTGCTAGTGAGCCGGATCCTGCATTTAGCCCACCTGGGCTAGTGAGCCAGATCCTGCATTTAGCCCACCTGGGCTAGTGAGCCAGAGCCTGCATTTAGCCCACCTGGGCTAGTGAGCCAGAGCCTGCATTTAGCCTACCTGGGCTAGTGAGCCAGAGCCTGCATTTAGCCCACCTGTGCTAGTGAGCCAGATCCTGCATTTAGCCCATCTGTGCTAGGAGCCAGATCCTGCATTTAGCCCATCTGTGCTAGTGAGCCAGATCCTGCATTTAGCCCATCTGTGCTAGGAGCCAGATCCTGCATTTAGCCCATCTGTGCTAGTGAGCCAGATCCTGCATTTAGCCCATCTGTGCTAGTGAGCCAGATCCTGCATTTAGCCCATCTGTGCTAGTGAGCCAGATCCTGCATTTAGGCCATCTGTGCTAGTGAGCCGGATCTCGCATTTAGCCCATCTGTGCTAGTGAGCCGGATCTCGCATTTAGCCCATCTGTGCTAGTGAGCCGGATCTCGCATTTAGCCCATCTGTTCTAGTGAGCCGGATCTCGCATTTAGTCCATCTGTGCTAGTGAGCCGGATCTCGCATTTAGCCCATCTGTGCTAGTGAGCCGGATCCTGCATTTAGCCCATCTGTGCTAGTGAGCCGGATCCTGCATTTAGCCCATCTGTGCTAGTGAGCCAGATCCTGCATTTAGGCCATCTGTGCTAGTGAGCCAGATCCTGCATTTATGCCATCTGTGCTAGTGAGCCAGATCCTGCATTTAGGCCATCTGTGCTAGTGAGCCAGATCTCGCATTTAGCCCATCTGTGCTAGTGAGCCAGATCTCGCATTTAGCCCATCTGTGCTAGTGAGCAGATCTCGCATTTAGCCCATCTGTGCTAGTGAGCCGGATCTCGCATTTAGCCCATCTGTGCTAGTGAGCCGGATCCTGCATTTAGCCCATCTGTGCTAGTGAGCCGGATCCTGCATTTAGCCCATCTGTGCTAGTGAGCCGGATCCTGCATTTAGCCCACCTGGGCTAGTGAGCCAGATCCTGCATTTAGCCCACCTGGGCTAGTGAGCCAGAGCCTGCATTTAGCCCACCTGGGCTAGTGAGCCAGAGCCTGCATTTAGCCTACCTGGGCTAGTGAGCCAGAGCCTGCATTTAGCCCACCTGGGCTAGTGAGCCAGAGCCTGCATTTAGCCCACCTGGGCTAGTGAGCCAGAGCCTGCATTTAGCCCACCTGGGCTAGTGAGCCAGAGCCTGCATTTAGCCCACCTGGGCTAGTGAGCCAGATCCTGCATTTATGCCATCTGTGCTAGTGAGCCAGATCCTGCATTTAGGCCATCTGTGCTAGTGAGCCAGATCTCGCATTTAGCCCATCTGTGCTAGTGAGCCAGATCTCGCATTTAGCCCATCTGTGCTAGTGAGCAGATCTCGCATTTAGCCCATCTGTGCTAGTGAGCCGGATCCTGCATTTAGCCCATCTGTGCTAGTGAGCCGGATCCTGCATTTAGCCCATCTGTGCTAGTGAGCCGGATCCTGCATTTAGCCCACCTGGGCTAGTGAGCCAGATCCTGCATTTAGCCCACCTGAGCCAGAGCCTGCATTTAGCCTACCTGGGCTAGTGAGCCAGAGCCTGCATTTAGCCCACCTGGGCTAGTGAGCCAGAGCCTGCATTTAGCCCACCTGGGCTAGTGAGCCAGAGCCTGCATTTAGCCCACCTGGGCTAGTGAGCCAGAGCCTGCATTTAGCCCACCTGGGCTAGTGAGCCAGAGCCTGCATTTAGCCCACCTGGGCTAGTGAGCCAGAGCCTGCATTTAGCCCACCTGGGCTAGTGAGCCAGAGCCTGCATTTAGCCCACCCGGGCTAGTGAGCCAGAGCCTGCATTTAGCCCACCCGGGCTAGTGAGCCAGAGCCTGCATTTAGCCCACCCGGGCTAGTGAGCCAGAGCCTGCATTTAGCCCACCCGGGCTAGTGAGCCAGAGCCTGCATTTAGCCCATCCGGGCTAGTGAGCCAGAGCCTGCATTTAGCCCACCCGAGCTAGTGAGCCAGAGCCTGCATTTAGCCCATTTGTGTTAGTGAGCCATATCTTGCATTCGGCCCATTTGTGCTAGTGAGCCATATCTCGGGGCACAGGGAACACAACACCCCAGGAGGCACCCGTGGGGGTGGCAATTGCCGCACACCAGAATCTATGACAGGGGAAGGCATATGGGACGCATTTAGTCAGAACCGCGGGGGCGGAAAGGTCCTGCTAAAAACTCACCCTTTTGCATTCACCTTCTCAAACACTGAACTAAACACACCCATACATCTACAGCACAACAAACACCACGCACTTCAACTAAACGAAAACCCACATAGTCTTGCCCAACACCACATGGCACCTGCCAGCCAAAAAACACACCTATGCTGGTGCGCGACTGGACGGGCAACAGAACAAGATTGTGCAGTACACATACAACAACGTCCAGGAGCACTGAGGCCGAACGGGGAACAAACCAAGCAATTGGCAATAAGAACGCTGGTTCGGCGACCAGCAGACATAGCAAACAGAACAGGGCAATCGTGCAACAGCATAAATAACGCAACACCCGGATCCACGGCAGCCAAACTGGGAAGAACCTTCCAACACTACACTATTTCAAACCCATCTCCCCCCATGGGCACAGCGGCCCATTGCAGGCCATTGAGGGCAGTATAAATACCCCCGAAAAACTGGCGATCCGATACTACAGGATGTGAGAGCGATCACAAGGTGGGGAAGGCTGCTGCAAAAGAGACTGTCCTGCTGCAGACCCCCACCTTATAAACGCACCCAAGCGCCTGCGACCGGATGTCAGGCCCGGGGGGGGATGCCTATTCCACCTTGAGGGGGAGGATGAGTACAGTATGACCAGAAAAGATTGCGCTCACACCATATTCTTGATCTAAGTTTTACATTTTTACAAGTCCAACATCATTATTCATAAAGTCACTCCAAGTGTTCCTTCAATATGAATGTTTTTAATTCTTCTAGAGAAAAACACAGCCGACACGTGTTTCGACCACCGTCGTTCTCAAGGCTGTACAAAAGTACACATTCATTCAATATAAACATTTTTCAAAAACCATCCCACATTGTGTCACATGCCAGGTCAGGATGATGGAAAATTCACGGCATAATCAAGAATTCCAATCGGTGTTTAAAGAAAAAAACATCAATTTAAGACCACAAATTAGTGTTTCAATCAAAATATCTCCTTTTAATCAACAAAATAGAGAGTTCTTATCTGTATTCCACAATTAGATCCACTAATGTATTCATTATCAAATTAAATTATACTGAGTCAGCATGAAAACAATTAGACTGCAATATATAAACTTCATGCACGGTTAGGTCCTCCAAAATAAGAAACTTGTACCCAAACACCTTGTGAAGCCATTCCAACATGACCAAAATGTGAGTTGCCAAAATAAAGGTATAAGTGTGTCTTAAATCTTATTAGTGCTTTGTTAAAGAGTGTTACTATAATCGCTGCTTACCCCATGTACACTCTCTATATCTCTTAAACTTGAGATCTCAATGTCAAATGATCACACTTGATCTTATGTTGAAAATTCAGAGTTCCAATCCTATATAGAGAAAACCTTGAATTATTATACTTTAGTATGTAGAACTGAAATGCCATAAACTATATTCATAAATGATTGGAAATGCTCACCCACCTGTACGGATGAGTCTATTGAGTCAAATGAGTATTAGAAATTCGCATAGTGTTATAATTGTGAGTTCTAGGCTCCAAAATTCAAAAATCACCTACAAAAAACACAATGGGCTCAACTTAGTACAAGTATCTGAGTCCCATCTCTTTTACTTCATTCACTGGCTCTGGTAATCTCAGTAATAGGCTCCAATCTGTACCATTATATCAAAAACATTACCTCCCTCAAACCATTTTTTTTCTTTTATCAGTCAAAAAATATATATGTAATGAGTTCATCTTGATCCTAGTATCAAAAAACCATCACCTTCTTTAAACCACTTGTTGATATAATGGACATTATTTGATATTTTGGAGCCTAGAACTCACAATTATAAGACTATGGGAATTTCCAATACAAAATAAAAAAGACTGTACTGTTAGGAACACATAAAGTCACTGATCCAATCTTTACACAGGTAATGCTGAAGCGAAGCCAATACCCAAACCCATAATAAACCTGCATCAATAATTAAAACACCTTAAGGTCCACTGTATCATAAGACAAGTCTTCCCTTGCCACAGACAGGCAGCTGTTCATTGCCTGCGCGCTGTGAAAACAGTGTGGTCTGCAATCACTTTAACTTTTCCTCCAACTATGGAGTCACTGAACGAGCCCTCGGCTCGAAGCAATAATGTAGAGGGGTGTCTGCAGGCAGAAGTCAACGAGAAAGGGACAGGGGGCGACACGATTATAAACAACCGGGGCTTTCAATTGGGTTCAGACACATCCTTAATCTCACTGGCCTTCACTATCTGCAAGGAGGCACGGCCGAGGGATGGCAGAGAAGGGGGCAGAAAGGATCTGTGGGCTGCCACTTCTACGGCTGGTGCCCCAATAAAAGACACCTCCACTGGCGATAAAATGGTTGACGGTAGTGGGGAGAGGGGGAGAGGGTCTGGCAGCCCGAACTCGCTTGAGTTGCGCGACGGTTAGGTTGACGGTCCACAAGTCGGGTTCGGTAGCCGGTCCCAAAGAAAAAGCAAGTCCAGAGGCCTATCAGGTCTCGAGTAATTTCTCAGTGAAAAGTTGGCCCATTCAGTGCCCTGCAAAGCAAAGGGTTAGGAGACTTAGCCACCTATTTCACTCGCCAGCAGCCTCTGAAATTAGTTGGTAGCTTGCTATGGCTTGCCGTGCATAGTAATGAACTAATGTTCGTAATGGAAATATATGCACTGCATAATGATGCATAAAGGTGCAGTATTATGTCCTCAAGGTTTTTTACATACCGTTAAGCTACTTCAGCTGCTTTTCCGGGTAGTTTTGGATCGCTCCAATGCCATGGGCGCTGTGCTTGTTATGCCACGCTGTAATTTTTCAGTTGTGTCCTCTCTGATTAAAGCCTTGTTTGTCCCCGGGCCCGAGGCAAGGCCACAGCCAGGGAAAACACCACACAAGGGGCTCTGCTCCGGTGTGTATTTGGGAAGAACATTTGGGAGAACAGTGTAGAAAGTGCAAGGTGGCCACACTTATGTGCGCGCCCATCACCCCTCCACACAATAACGAATTTCATTGGCTGACAATGAACATTCATAAATCTATGTTGCTGTGAGGCCTACAGGCACTGCAGCCTCTAGGTTCACCCTCCTATTCCAAATATCCACCTTCTCTCCTTCTGGTATCTGCCAGCTAAAGTAATTATTCTCTGTGATGGTTGGGAATCTGTCCTCTATCCTGCCTGTCCCTGGCCCCCCTGATCCTTCAGAACCTCCCATGGCTGCACAATACTCAGGCTCTTGAATGGAACCTTGCCCAATCCAACCCATACCCTGCTGAGGCCAGCCGCCCCCTGATCGACTGGTGGGTATTTCGCCTGCAGCCGTGCCTCACTGCCTCACAATAAGTTCCTGATGTCCACTTTTTTGCTCCAGTCCAATTCACCCTCTGAACCACAGACTTTGTCCACAGATTCCACCGCCCCCCCCTTGGCTCAAGGCTATGTCATCCAAAGTTGCATAGTTCGTTGACCAGTACACCGCTCTGTTATACTGGGCACCTGTGTGTGATGTAGACAGCTCTCCGTCCTTACCCCTCCCACGAGGGTGGTAAAGCGGCCAATTCTTCCTCCAGCTGCTCCTTTGTCCTCCTTCCCTGAGGACCACCACTCATTTTCATTTGCCTTTTGCAGGAGCTTATCGAATCACCCACTCCTGATAAAGACTGCGAGACGAGCTGGTGTTTGGAGAAGAGGAGATCACAGCTTTCGTGCTGACTGTCTGCCCTGCTGTCTGCCCACCCCCCCGGCCATCTTGGCCATTGCCGCTTCCCAGCCTATGCTCTGGGCCAAAACTGCAAATCTGGCCCACACCTCCACGTCCATAGACCTTCCCTGCGGTGGTTATTCTCCGATTTACACCTCTCTGTTCGTCTTCTATCTGTGTTCCGCATAACCCCTTACCCAAGCTCTAGCATCCCACCCATGCTCTCATTACCCCTATTACCTTCTCTTGCACGATGCAGGTAGTCGATGCTGTGAGAGTACCAAAACCTTTGGTGAAATAAACTTTGAATTCCTGCCCCTGCATGATATATACTCTTGTCAACCTACATACCTGAGGAATGAAAGACACAAGAATGAGCAAGCCGAACACATGGAGTTCGCCTCATGCTGCTCTCGTTGCCCCCGAGCTGCCAGCTCAAGACTGCTGTAACGGTCCCTTTGCCCTGCCTCGTGTTTGCCGTATAGCCACCCCTTGCACCTGCATGCAAGCTTGCTGCTCTCGTGCCCTGCTAATCGCCACCCGATTTCCTTCGGTCCCGGAGCCCCTTAAAGGCAAGTTCCGGGACTTTTTTTTTATTGTCCCTACGGTTCGGCCATGTGTTTTTAAGCATAAATCGGTAGATCGTAGAAAACTTTCCTATGGACCTTACCCGACTTTTCGTCCATTAACGCACTCGAAATCAGCCGCCATTTTGTGATGATCCTATCATTTCCCCCCATCGACCTGGCTCACCTGCGTTTGCGACACTAAATCATATCCCCCGCCCCTGAAACAGACTTTATCAAAACATTCATATTCCCCGCCTCTATCCGTGACGTGACTGTGCTGCGTAGGCAAACGCGCCCAGGCGTCTTCTACGCGACTCCACACAGAACCCGGAAACCAACACAGATCAGCTCACAACACAGCGCGCCACAATTCGGAATATGAAACTGTACTTTTAAATCAAACCGCAAGATTGTAAATTTGGTAAAGTACATTTATTTGACATCAAATGTTTAGACAATATTCAGCGATTTGCATTTTTCTTTGCTCTCGATCCAAAATAGTTCGTCTTCAGGCAAGCGATGTTCGTGTGCAGTACACAGGGTGTTGGTTTACGATAAAATAAGTTCTTCGGTCGCACTGATAATCGCATGGCTGTTCCAACAACGAGGCACTAGGCCACCACAACGGTATGTATGTTGCATCTAGCCATTAGTACCGCGTAAGGGCATACTTGTACTTGGCGATCGTCCCATAAAATGGTCAGGGTGGTAACGTTGTTCACGCGGAGAAGCAACTGGCGGTTGTAAAAGCCATCCGCCGGTGTCTGGTACTCGTGACACATACAATAATGAAGGATGTACCTGTTTTAAAAACATAAAAAATGAAATTAGTCTCACCATCAGATCTTTATTAAAATTATTCATTTTATATATTAGGTCGGGAAATTATTTCATAGCTAGGACAGTGCAACTGGGTATTATACGTCATTTCCAGTAACCCACCCCCTCTCCTCCGCCTTTTTCAGAGCCGCCTAAGCGCCAGTGGACCACTTCGTCACTGATATGATATAATATGGCATTTGCAACGCGCCTATACACAAGTGTTTCAAGGCGTGGCGAGGCAGGGAGGGGGGGGAACAAGGAGAAGACAGACAACGATCCTACTAGGCCCGGTGTCATTCAGATCGCGCAAGTGCAGGGGTAGGGGGAAGGTAAAAGTGCAAGGGGAACGGGAGGGGGGAAGTGGAGTACAAGGTAAGTAGCATAAAATAATAAATACATAGGGCCAGCTGGTGGGAAGTGCAAGGTAAGTGCAGAACAAGTGCTGGGAAGGGGGGGCTGTAGGATACTGAGACAGTCCCCCAGTGCAGGGGTTGACAGGGAGGCAGTGCAGGTGGAGAGTGGAAGGGCCCAGAACCGTGGTCGCAGACAGTGGACCAGTTGTAGCAGGGGAGAGGGAGAGAGAGAGAGAAAGCAGAAGCAAAGAGGAAGGTTTTGAGGTGCTTCCGTAAAAGGAGATGGTTCTCCTCAAGATAGTGTGCGGTACAAAACAATATGCCACATAGAACAAACAAGTATTACTTAACCCGTCTTTAAAGCTACTGTATAGTAATTAAATTGCGGTATAAACTCATCTAAAGAGTTACTTACATTATATTTGCATTTTCTATTGTGTCTGTGCGTAGGGCAGCCCCGAAATACCACTCCTTCTATGCCGACGTTATTTCTTCTAATGAACGAACATTAAATGGCTTTCGTTTCTGAAATTATATTAGTTATCGTTTACGTTATTGCACCACACCCCCAAAAAGAAGTCTTTCGGGATGGTCCCGGCCTGTCAAGGTCAAATAACAATAGAACCTTATACTGAGTCGTGGGCTATTCCGGCACCCGAGCAAAAAATCAAAGCAGCTGACCTTCACTTTGAACGAGCACACATTCCTAGTTAGCTACATTCAGTGTAAGGCCATCTCACAGGACTTGAAATTTACACTCCATCTTTGCATTTTGTCTGCGTGCATTTGCAGCCCCAGAGAACCATAAATACGGAGACATTCTATATTTTTTGAAAAATGATTTATATTACTGTTTGGTTTAATTTAATGCGCAAATGAACAAGGTTGGATAGACACATTGCATGTACACTGAGCAATCACTTTTATTTACACAATACATAGCTACACATATTCAATGGGCCTGCGACATGAGGAGACTCCAGAGCAAAGTCACAGGTGACACCCGGGTGGTTCGCACAACTGCACGGTGAAGGGAGGGGCAACGGTGGGGAGACACATTGCATGTACACTGAGCAATCACTTTTATTTACACATTACATAGATACACATATTCAATGGGCCTGCAACATGAGGAGACTCGAGAGAACAGACAATCAAATTACAATCATTTAAACCGTGATGTGTATTTCTCAATGAGCTCTGCTTTAGGTGGACATGGAACAGAGGCAATGTTGGGTGGCAATGCAGTTGTCCCCTGCACAGGTTCGTTCACAACTCCATGTATGTGCCTATCTAGGACATCAACAATAAGTCTCTCAATAAACTCATATTGCATATCCTGAAACACTGGTTTGATCACCCATTGTTTACTGCTTTTAGTGAAGGCCTTATTGTAGCGAAGCGTCCCTAAAGTTCCGGTCGTCCTACTTTGTTGACGGCCAACATTATGGTTATGTGCCAAGACCGCTAGAAGAGTCCGATTTATCATGCCCTCCATGCCAAAATGCAATCGTTTTGGCCTGTACTTTAGGCACATATTGTGGAACACCTCCAAATCTCCTGTGTGGCAGAATTCCGTGAGTCCCCTCAAATCTCTTGTTATAGTTTTATCAAATACAATCTTTTCAATGGCTTTGTGAGTGGGTGATGAAGGAATCAACCACTTCTTCTTCCGTGCCTCCTCTGTGGACAAATGGCCATGTTCACAATTGTGGAAATGTTGGTTTGTGGTCCAGCGGTGAACGTTGCTACAGTGTAGCATTACTGACCGCCATTTTTCCAGTAGAATTTCCAACGACCCTCCACATGTTTTTGAGCTCCACCAAAGATGGTTGCTGATTGACTTGGACCACTGTGAAATACCTTGCATATCTTTTTTTTTACCTGCAGCCGACATTTTTTTATTGATTGTTTTTGCAAGATGCCATACGTCAAATTGGTGATTTATATTTTTGTACTCTTCTCTCATTGTCTTGGCAATTGAAACGTGTCTGTCCGTGGCTATCAGGTCGATCACCATTCCCCGCGATTGTAGTTCTTGCAATGATGCTACAAAGCCAACTTTCTCCGTGGCCACTGAGGATGTATTTTGTGACACCTGCACGACCACCGAACTCACAATTTTCTTACTTTCCATGTCCTGAAAGTGGTAGGTGCTGTACTTGGCTGAAAATCCTGGGCTGTCGCACTGTCCATCACCGGCTAGCCTGAACCGTTTGCCCGCGAATGTACTATCAATAGACATTTTTTCCATTCTCCAAGCTTCGCTAATGGCTGGAAATAGATAATCGGTTTGGTATTTGTAGAACTGAGTTTTCGCAATGAAATGGATTCCCACAAACTGAAAGAAATACTCTAACTTTTTAAAACTTGAACCACTAAAAAGTGCGGCCGCTGCACAAAGTAGATTGCCTGCTGGCAGTTGCCCCAGCATGGGTTGTGCAGACCATGAGAAAGGATGATATTTTGTACAGGTGGCATGTATTTTAAGGTTAGTGCCTCGAATTGCACGAGTCACATTAATCAATGGCTCCCCACATACTTCCCCACCAACCGAATGCCCACATTTCATTCTAATAATAATATCAATCAAACAACTATCGAATACAATGAATTTGGCCTCTTTCCTTATACTGTCACTCTGCATCCCAGCTGGTTCGGCCTGTAACGTTGAGGACATGTCACTCACATGAAAGGTAGAATCTCTGATATCGTCTTCAGCTATGTTCAGTGATATTGATGGTGTTTCATTGTCGTCCACTTCATTCTCTTCCATTGCAACATCTGTTCCTTCTCCGGCGATGGGTGAATAAAACAATTTCTTCAACTTTCTCGCGGTCTTAGTTTTTGCGGGTGTGGATTCTGTGAATTGATCTCCGACTGCATCCGAACTACCAGGAGGACATTCACTATCAATGGCTGGTGGTGGTATAGCTCCGTTGTCAATCACTTCATATTCTTCCCATTGGCACGATGCATCTCCAGTCTCAAGTCCCTGCCAAAAGGTTTGACAAGCAACATCTCTCGTTCGCTTCACTGTCTGTGTAGATCTAGTTCGTACACCCACTCGCAACTAGAGGACAGATTGGAAAGGGATGTTCAGTTTAAACACAACTTACAGTATTGAACTATTAACAGTGAAAAACAACATAATATAGTGACCAGGACACTAACCTTCTTTTGCTTTCTTTTCTTTGAAACTTTCTTGCCTCGAACTTCAACATCAGGACGCTGTTGCTCCGACTCGTGTGTGCATGTCTCCACTTCCTCTTGCGCTGCAACGACTATATTTTCATGATAAGCACATTCATCACGCACTGACGCTCCATCGACTCCCTGAAACATAGAACTTTCATTAGTATGTATAATAATATTGAAAACACAAAATGTACTTGGGGACCAATACCCACGTACATCTCAATAGCAAAACACGAATGAACGCATTGTGTAGAACATTCAAACGACAATTATTCACGCATTGTTGATCTAGTTAGATGGAACTGTCAAGATCCATACCTCGGGCTCCGCATAGACTTCCATTGATGATATTATTGAAGATGACGCTTCAGCAACTCCCTGAAACACAGTAATTGCATTCGTATGGTTTTCTATTTTGTTAAAAAGAACATAAACTTTGTGCAGGCGTCAACGGCTCATCTAAATAGACCTGCACAAATGATCAGTTGTCTAAAATAAATAATGGATATCTAAATATGATTTGATTTGCTCGATCGTTGGAAGTGTCACCACCCAGAGATCTGCATCAACTACTAGGGGTGATGTTCTTGTAGAACATTGCGCCGACCCGTAACTGCATGCTCCCCCTTCTTCTTGGACTAATGCTCCATCGACTCCCTGAAACATAGGACTTTCATTAGTAATGAACACAATATTGAAAAAAGAAGACACATAGGAGGGCGACGACAGAAGGACATATCAATGGCTAAAAACGAAAGAAACATTGTGTGTAACAATCATGCTACAAGAATGCAAGATCTGATGATCTCCATCGATGGAACTGTCCGGAAACGTACCTTGAGCATCTGAGTGACATCAACGGTTGTCGTCAATGCGTTGGACTCCTCAGCATCTCCCTGAAAGACAGTACTTGTATTATTTTGGATAACAATAATTATAACTGAAAACAAAGACTAGAGGACGAGTACTAGGGTGTACCATTAGGTAAAATAATTACACGATAAATTAAAACTATTGATTTACATGCCTAAAACAAGTCAGTGGCAGAATAGCTAAGTAAGATTACCCGATAGGCGCTTGAAGTGGCTGATGACTGCAATAACGACACGGATGGAGAATCTTCCGCCTTCATATTGAGTGGATACATAAATGGGAAAATTATTGTTAGCTAATGCTACACACTACCGCAAGGCCGAGAGCTAAATCCGTAAACTTGACTCACCAGTGGAGGGATGTGGACGAATAGAGTGGGAATAGCGGTTGAGAGCAATTTTCGCTTCGCTCGCGGTGTGTTCTTCTTTATTAGCAATGATGTGGAGTACATGTCTGAGCTAAAGTGCCTGCTGCAGATGCGGTATCGATCACCCCTCTTGTCCGCAAAGACTTCTAGGACTCTACTTTCAAGCTCAGACGGTGGATATCCGCAATATCGGACCCATTCTCTTATCTGATCTATTGTCTTAGGGAAAACATGCATTATAGTACCTTCAGATTTTTTATGGGTCTTCGAAGGGCAACCGCCAATGGAACAGGCAGGCATTGTGGAAAGTTCGGAAAAGTAAAGATCAACAATTCTCTATGAATACCAATGTGTTAAAAAATTAAATGACACATAAAAGGTTCAATGCAAGGTTCGTTTTGGTTCTTGGAACTATACACGTTATTCACATGCGGATAAGTATTTGAATAACATTAAAAAAATAGAAAAATAAGTTGACTAAACTCAGAACATGTGACTAGTTCCTTGCATGTACTGTCTTGAACGAAAAGAAAACATGGATGCAATTTGATGACTACTAGCAAATAGATATAAATTAAAAAATTGGACGCAAAATGATTATGGTACATGGCCTTACCTTGACGAACAAACAGTTAGATGCAGGGATCAGAGTAGTTTCTTGTCGTAGAACAGGGAGCAGTTCACAGGTTGCAAACTGACGAGTTTGCTCGAAGTGGTCACGGAAGTTCACAGAGACGAAGAGCAGATAACCAGCATCTTCACGGGTTGACTAGCAAAGCGCAAAGAAGTTCTCATTAGAAATATGAAGTGGGTTATAAAGAATTCGAAACAGGGGTGTGTTTGTGAATGAATGACGTGAATATGTCGTGGCATTATGCGGTTTGCAGGGGGGCATCCAGCGTGAGGGGGGATGCTTGGCAGGAGACACGGGGTCTGGAGGTAGACATGGGAACAACAACCCATGATCTATAGACCACTTTGAAGTGTACATGGTCTTTGGCACCTCTTGGCCTTTATCGCTCCCTGACAGCTCCACTTGCCAGCGCAAGTACCCCGGTGCGAACTGCCTTTGATAGGGTGGGGGGTGGATTGGGGCGGTGGTCGTGCAGACAAGACTCGTTTGCCGCAGGGCCTCACCAAGGAGAGGCCATCTAACTGCATGTAAGAGGCAGGCTGCAGGATCTAGTAAATGGAAGGCAGGGGGGTGAGTTCATAAATACCTCACCCTCCCAGGAGAATATATGGGTGCAGTTCACCCTGGAGACCCTGGATGCCTAGGCAGTTAGTCAGCAGCAGGCTGGCCTGTGGTGGCAAGGCGGCACGGGCCAGAGGGGGTCATCTCTGTACCCGGTGCCCAAAAGGATGATTTATTATGATCAACCATATTGATTATTTACCTATAACCATGTTTTGTATCAATAAAATCCAACGGCCTTTTATTGCCAACGCTTGAAGAAAGTGGTGTGGTAAGTATTTTTGGGGGAGGAGGCAAGGCCGGGAGGCTTGATGCCAACCCGCAAAATAACATATATATGTCTGCTGCATATGGGTTCAACGGTTATGTGGATTGAAGGTGGGCGGCCAGCGTGAGGGAGGATGCTGGCCGGAGACATGTGGTGTGACAAGACAAGGCACAGGAAGACTATTCAATGGAGACACACTAGATTCATTTAAAAAATCAAAACAACCATTGTTAAAATATATGTTGGGTTTTATTTTAGATCTTAATTTCAATTGAACATAAATAATAAACATTACACATTGTAAAGTTCCGGTTGCAGCACATCCAGGGAAAATCCGCGGTATTGTCCACTGTCGCTGGGGAAATGTTGTCTAATGGCAAGTACCGCACAGGCAGGTATTACTCTCCGAACGCGGTGTCCGAGCCTCCCGTGAAGCCACCAAGTGAAGCAACGATAGGCCACCAGTCTGTACCACCTGTGAAAAAGAAAGATGCAAACTGTATTAAAATGACAAAACTTTCTTATCAATGTCGAATCAGGTAAAAAATGTCATTCTGCTTTGAAAAAAATTCTATCTGGAAAATGCACAATATGGAACCAATTTACATGCGTTCGAATGATATGTAGATGTAATTTTATATGTGGGAGACGACCATGAAATAGTAGTGGCATCACTGACATCACAACCAGAGTATACTTACTCGTTACTCGGATTACGCGGACGAACAGTGCCGCGAAGTTCGTGCTTAAGCACCATCATCCTCAACACAGTCCGTGAGAGGCAGGCTTCCCTGAACTCTGGCAGCTCGGTGATGCATTGCGGACTTGGCTCGCCTTCCGAAATGTAGGCCAAGCACCCGGAATTTTCACGGCAGCAGCAGTTCTCCTCCTCAGTTGGCATTAGCTCGCACCGATTGCACGTGCACCAGGTGGAGACGCCGTCCATGCGACATGGTCCAGGCTCTTCATCCGTTGACTGGTCCTCCCAACTGCCGTCCGAATCCCCATCGTTTTCGCGTGCTTGCCTTTCCAGTAGTTCCTCCTCGGTGTACTCGGGCTCGTACATATACGGCATTATTGTAGCCATTGTGTGGTAAAGAAAGTAAAATAATTTACAGGGATGGTACAGGTGTTCACAAGGCCTAGAAGCGGCGAAGGTAGCTGACCAGAGCACAGAAACGAGTCACAGAATACTCAAAGTAACACAGAGAGAGTAATGGAATCGAAAATCTGCTGCTGTGTGTTGTGAAACGGTGTGTTTATACTTATTGAGGAAAGAGGCGTCCTGCCATTTCCATGGCGACACTTCATTACCTGAGGCGCAGCGATTGTTGACACGAAACGTGCTTTGGCGTTGGGAAATGGGCGGTACGCGTCTGCTGATGTCAGGCTCAGGGGCGGGGGATTTGATTTAGTGCCGCAAACGCAGGTGAGCCAGGTCGATGGGGGGAAATGATAGGATTATCACAAAATGGCGGCTGATTTCGAGTGCGTTAATGGACGAAAAGTCTGGTAAGGTCCATAGGAAAGTTTTCTACGATCTACCGATTTATGCTTAAAAACACATGGCCGAACCGTAGGAACAATAAAAAAAAAAGTCCCGGAACTATCCTTTAAGTTGAACCTGAACATCATTGCCCTTGACATGTGTATAAAGCGCTTTCTAAATGATGGATATCATTCGAGTTGCAATTCCTGTAACATTGCCAGTTTCCTGCCAGCCTTTTGCACCCTGCATAGGCCCTAGAATAGGTACTAAAGCTTGTAGCGATTTGCACCTGTAGATGCTGCACAACTGTTTTCTACATGCCACTGGGGAGGACTAACGGATTACGTATGCGCTAGATTGGACAGAACGGAGGAACCCACACGGCAATGCCATCTAAAACACTAATCATAGTTTGGATTTCAAGGCCTACAGTAATCATTTCTTACAGAGTTTCTTATGAGAGCACAGAGTGCACAACAAAGCTACCTGACAACCCACAAATCCCTGTTGCAACATGCTAAGCCAAAAGAATCAACAGTGGCCTGAAATTTCACATCCCAATTGACTAAACTACAAGTCCCAGAATGCACGACAATTCATACCATGAAACTCTACTGAAGCCCCTGCACTTCTAGCGATCCAATACACGCACAATGAAGCTGTGCAATAAACTCAGATAGATGCAGAATCTATGCATATGAACACTTCCGTAAATGCTGTTTAGTGTGTCAATCCCCAC